>NC_064599.1:14832500-15153125 GCF_943734845.2 Anopheles funestus | reverse complement strand
CAACATTCACTCGATCATTGTTAACCGTCTACCCGTCTTTTTTCGTAACAGGAAGCCAGAGCGCTGCAAGAAAGAAAGTGAAATGGGCCCCACTAATGTCATCAGCCTCGAGCGCCACTGACATTTCCCCCGGGCAGGGGGGTGCGCGTGGTTTGCCCGGCTCAAGCGAAGTCGTCCTCACTCGGCAGCAGTATGCGAATGTGATTAATGTGTCTATAGGTTTAATTGATAGAGCGAGAGCACTGGAAAGCAAACGACAAGTGACGCCATCGCTCCGTATGGCCATCTTTGGCCCGCAAGATATTAGTCAACAGGCGACCCATTGCAAGTGCACTTTCCCCTTTGGCATAACCGGCAGACCAAGCAAATGTGTAAGAGAATGTGTGCCATTAGATAGGTAATTACTCATTGCATTGCACTTGAGGCTTACCGTCAAGTTGACTCATGTAGGATAGTTATAAAAAAATATTTGCGGAAAAAATAACAAAATTATTTTTCTTTAAAAAACAAGATAATCTTCTCTTTCTCCCCAAAATGCGCCACCACAGTCCAAAGAGTTTGCCTAATAGAAAACTGGGCGCCAATTTTTCGCTTCCATGCTTCCAAATAATGGTCCACCACTAAAGACGATACGGTCACGATTTTACAAAAAGCCCAAATTAAAACCAATTTAAACCATGCAGAAGAAAACATGTGGGGTGATTTTGTTTCCAACCACGATAGATATCAAAGGCACGTGTTTGGGTAAAAATAAATACAGGAAACCGGCAATAATAAGGCACCGGTATGTTGGGGTTGCTTCCGAAAACGCATCACGTTCAAAGCAGGAGCGCGGAGAAATCAAAAGAAAAACCACATCTAATAATTATGAAGAAAAAAGTGTGACATTTCTAGGAACAAAAAGCGCCAACATCACAAAAGCACAAATAAGCACCGAAGGTATACATACCCCAGCTAATCATCACCCGTCTTCAAAACCTTGGGTGAAAGTATTTCTCGTGTATTACACTTTCCTCCTGGGCATGTGTGTGTCTCCGGCTTTATGCGTTTAAGTTTTTTGTTTGTTTGCTGCTTCCTTTCTGGTTCAGTCGGCAGGCTGAGAAAAAGTGCGGCTTGTTACCGTTGCTAACTAGCTATTGCAAAAGCCAAAAGGCGAACACAATAACAACAGCAGCAGCAAAAAAACAACGATCAAATAAAACGGGAAACAATACGAAGGCAAACAACATCAAAGCGCTACCACCACTAGGAGTTTACTTCACGCTGACGCATGTCCCTAATTCGCATGCTCAGGCGTGCGCACCATCTCCCGAAGTTTAAGAAACTGCATTCCAGTGAGTTGTTTGGTTCGTTCCGGTGGTTCGCGATCACAATTTTAAACGCATCAACTTCTTTTTTTCTATTTCATTCAATTTTTAGATGAGGTACGAAGACAGGTAATACGTCCAATTTAAGCTTATTGAAAAACTTTTCATATAGCAAATAGGAAAGGTATTTAAGATTAAGAATTGAATAGCCCAGGAAACTACAGGAAAATTCTACCTTTACCTCATTAGGTCAAAACATATGCGCAATGTTTTATAAGAAACAGTTCATGAAAATAGTCATCAATTCTTGTATGAAAGAGTGACTTCATTTGCAGGACTAGGACCAGGAGATAATAACTAAGCCTTGAATGGTTGAAAGGTTCTGCACAAGATTGTCAAAATCAGAAAATTGTATTCCGAGTTGTCGACAATATCTGTCATATATTTATAGTTTAAAGTTCTGAAACTAACTTAACTCCATCATATACTTCGTCTATTTAAAGTATTGACTGTTTCGAAAAAAATGTGCAATTCTTGGGTTAAGTTTTACCAAAAATTATTCGGTTATGGTGTTATAAAAAACGCTCCTCTCCCCATTGAATATTTCACCAATAAACATAACATCATCAACACAACAAATTCGTGCCCAGAAGCCAAGTTCAGCGCCGTTGAAAAAACGTGTCTCTATTTAGACATCCATTCCCCCCAATATTCTCTCAGCGGAATCGCTCTAAAGCAGGCGATGACGACACGTTGGCCTTTTGAACCGTACCGCCATACCACCAGTTAGGGCGAAACTAAACTCGGCGACAAATTAATTTCGTGCCTCACAATTTGCACTAATTCATTTTCGTTTTGCGTGCACTTTCGCCCAGTAACGGTAGTGGAGCACAAGCACGAAATGTGTCCAGGGAAAGAAAGAACAAGTGGTGCTTGGTCACGATTCGATAAGCCACAGAGTGGTGTGGTGCGCGAACCGACGACAACATTCGGCAGCGACAGGCAATACTCAAGATTATTTCCTGCTTGTCAAAATTTTATACTTTATTATCGCCCACGTTTTTAATTCCAGACCTGGAACGAATATCCGGCAAAGCGACCCGCTAGTCAAACCACATGTCACACACAGTGTTCCCTAATCTTGAGGCACCGCGATCCAGGCATACTTTTCGCAAGAAATTCTCCTCCGTCCCGAAAGTCAGGCACAATTGAAGCGAACGATCCCACGCGGCATGGAAAAGATTCTGTAACTATTTATGTTTACAACAACATCCCGGTATATCTTGATGTTCAATGGTGTCAACAACATGGGACATGCACGAAACATTAGCTGATGTGTGGAGAAAAAAAAAAACACTTTTATTTACAACATTTATTAATTTATTGCGCTCATCTTTTCGTACCGTGAAAAGTTCCCTCAGCACCCAGAACGCAGTGCGCAAGATGTTCCTTTATTAAGACCAGTAGAGGTTGTCCATATTATACAAATCCTTTCCTCTTCCGCCTAAACGCAACAGAACAAAGCAACTAATTCTTCACACTTTTACAGTTCTTCCGCTACACAACCACCGTGCTGTATGTCCAGTTTCGGAAGGTACGAACCAGGTCTGATAAAAAGGCACGTGATGAAAAATGCAAACCATACATCGTATGAAAATGAAACTCCACGATCACCGTAAACCATGACGGAGTCCCCCAACGCCATCGACAAATCGTGGCCGAAAATATAAAGCCGCACTTTGATCTACGCGTCTTCTCCATAAAAGCCAACGATGACAGTGTCGAAACTTATTTTATTCAAATTACTCCCACCCGGGTGACCGGGTGCCGGAAGAAGAGTGTGCTTATTTTTATGAGACACTTTACGCCGCGGGATAAAGATAACCTGAGTAGCTACTTGAATGGATCATTTTAACGCCGGCTCGACGCACGCAAACAGCGTGACTTCCATACGTTACATCCTTAAAGAAATTATTTGGAAGTTGCACAATCACTGTGTACTCTACCGTTTTGCGCTCCAAGTGCAATGATGAATAAAAAGGGGGATTTAGGACATAAATTTCAACCTTATTCCTAACGAAACGATACATAAATATGGACATTTAATTAATCCAGATCGTAAAGAATGGTCAGTATTTACATTCTTCCCACCTACGATAGTCTCATCATCACCATCGCCACCTGTGGGAAGCGTTGGAAATGATTCCTTCCAACAGTGCCGACTCATACCTGACCAGGTGCACACCAAACTTACGCACAAATGGGACAAACTAATTCACATCCATTGGAGGCAATTTATTATGATATTACAACCTACCCATTGTCACCTTTTAGGTTCTCGCACGAAAACGTTTGATTCAATTGCCACCAACGATTCCGGAGATATATCCCGCACATGTGCGCCACCATCACCTTCTCACGTTGAAACCATCTCACGTTGATCCTGTCTGTCAGCGGGGAGCACTGATCGCTTTCCAACAGCCACCCAAAAAGCTTACGGAGTATTGCATCTTAGATCATAAACCTGCCCGGAGGCGTTACTGTCGACCGTGCGCAAATAATATAAGCAGAAAAGACTGTGTGCGAGAGTTGGAAGGAAATAAGAATTGGTGTTCCATAGTGATGCCCACCCAAAGCACAACAACCGGGTGATGATGACGAAGGGTGATTGCGATCGCAACCAGCTAGAAACCCCTGTAATCCCCTGTCTGAACATTTAGCGAACGATTCCCGACGAACTATTCCACCAAACTGACTAGTAGAGACCACGAGGGACGAAAACAATGGGAGAAAGGGTGTTCCAAATGTAGAAAAAAAATCAATCCGCTTAGTCACACCTTGCAGCACCAGCCGCGATCGAGACTTTAACCGTTTCCCAGCTAATGACGTCGTTTGCAAGTACCCCGCGCCATTTTGCACAGCCTCAGAATCCACGGGTTAATCCCCTTCGCTTTATGTTTTTGCTTTATTTCCTTTACCCTGGTAGCACTCATCATACTTCCCTCCTGTCCTGTGCCTCTTTCAACATGTCACAGCAGACGAAAGGCACCATACACTCCCGCGGAAGCTTGTCGTCGTCTTCCGCCCACCTGGGGATGGCAGACTCACACACAGCCAATGCGGGTGGGAGAGCTCATCGTAAACCCAGACTTCAAATATGATTGAGTTAAGATTCGCCAAACAGACAACGCATTCTGCAAAACTTGGAATTATTTTTCTCGAAGCACATAACAGCGAATGTGATTTTAATTGCCACACTTGGGATATGGTTCAAATAAAAAAATCTCTTATCAACAACAATGTTCGCGTAGTTGAATCGTTAACTTTTATTGCCCATCCATGTTGGCCTGACCGACTGCTGGGTCATTTCAGCAAATTTCGCGCAAAGACAAATCTCTCACACTTCTTCACGTCAGAATGAATAATTAAGCTATTATTAGCGAGTAAGCACCGGCAGGCTGGTGCAAAAGAACGCATACATATTGCCGGCCAAAAACCAAAGACTCATTACAGAACTCTGGTCGTGCTCTATATACACTCTGTATCTCCAACGTCCGAGACTGCCACCACAACGGCGCCGGGTGTATGAAGCAGAATCGATTACATCAGAGTGATAAACACAGCTGCTGCTGCTACATTCCCTCAATTCCTGTGGGAACCCAGTGCACTTCGCTCACCATTTCAGTATGTAAAACTGACGTTGAAATTAATGCAGTATTGCAGAAATAATGAATCCCTTGGAATTGAAGTAACTCCTTGTTAAACAGAAATATCCATTCATATGTGAAATAGTGAGGTTGAGGTTTAATATGGTAATTGATGCATCCAAAATATCAAGTACTTTATTACCACAGGGAACTCCCCAAAAGTGCCTAAACGGTAATATCTATGAATAGAGTAGAAAGATCCTTGGCACCAACATAATCATACTAATTCTGGACACACATTGCGTGACTTGTTCTACAAATAATAACTTTACTCAAAACCAGTGCCATGCTGCACCCCAACTAGGTCTGTGTGACATAACATGCGTTACCACAGCAGTTTCGACTGTTTGTCCAGTCAGTATCAAACCATCACTATCGGAAATCAAACATGTTCCGACGTCTAACGAACACGATAATGCAGCGGCAAAACTATCGTGCCGGGTCGTGCGACTACACCGTAATGCCGCTCGGCCTTCAGCTGCTGGAATACTCTGGACTTTGGGGAGATCCAAAGCGTAAGCGCTCCTTCGCGCTAATGCTGATCGGTACGATTCTGCTGCTAATCGTACCGAAGGTGGTGCTCGGCACGGGCAGTGACAGCTTCGATTCGATCGCACGCAGCACGGCCGAGTTCATCTTCTGCTACAACAATTATCTCATGATGGCAATCTTTGCCATACAGCGGAAACCGTTCGAGCAGCTGATCGGTACCGTCCAGCAGCTGTTTGATAAGTGTAAGTGTAGTGGCCTCTCAATACATCCCGGCCAAGAAACAAACCACTAATACCGATGGTTGTTTGTACATAGATCGAATGCACCAGTACGCGGCTGCCAGTGACTATGTGGTGTTCGTCAATCGACAAATAATGCGCTACAGCCTACTGTACATCGCCGTGCAGGGCGTGTACTTCCTTATTTTCAATTTATTACCAGCGTTTGTGACGTACCATGCGTACTTCTCATCGAACGGTTCGGCCACGGTTGAGTTTCTGCTGCCAGTGGAGTCTCGATTCTTCTTCATGGACATACGTCATAGTATAAGGGATTACACCATCTTCTCCATCGTGGCGTGTCCAGCATTTCTCTTTACTGCGTATTTAACCGTAGTGAAGGGATTAGTCTTTATCGGCATCATCGTTTATAATACGCTGCAGTATCAGCTCGTTTCGAAATCTATCCAGGAGCTGAAGTCGCTCGACCCATCCACGGCCCAATTTCGTCGGCTTTTGACCGACATCATTGACCAGCACGGTGTCGCAACCAAATGTACTAAACTTCTTGACAGTGTGCTCAATTTAATGCTACTGGTACAGTTTACCAACACTGTCCTTATGTGCTGTCTGTTCCTGTTCTATATATCAAAAGTATGCTCTTCCTCAACTATCTATAGGAGATCTCTTTTTGGGGGGACATTCTTTAATATTTTCCAAAACTTTTTCTTAGAACATCAACTCGGATGCAGTGAATGTGTTACTTCTGTTTTTGGCGCTAACTGTGGAAAATTTATGCTTCTCATACTTTGGTAACAGATTATCGACCGAGGTTTGTATACGCGGTAGAAAGATCTTTCTCTTGGGAATATCTTTAACAGAAATTACTTGCAGAACCTTTCCGTTGCCGTTACGATTTATAATACAGCCTGGTACAATTACCCGGCGACATTGCAGAAAGAGTTTCACCAGATGATTCGCCATGCTTACATACCACGGGGAATAACGGTTGGGAAGTTCTACATCGTGGATATGGCTTCATTTGGGCAAGTTAGTACATGGCAAAAGCGTTTTTGTTCTAAACGATTAATATTGGATTTACATATTTATTCTTCATTCCTAACATTTAGCTTTTGAAAATGATTTTCTCATACTATCTTATTCTTAAAGAATTATTTTAGAGCTAGGAAAACAAAATAATATTTAACCCCTATCTTGTCTTTTAATTTATGGACGTTTGTCTGTCATTAAGCGTTCAAATGTCAACCACTAATCATAATTCGTTCCTCGTATACATAATTAATATTGCTATCATAGCAGTTCAGAGCAATTGCCACAACATGCCTCGTAAATGTAGGTTTCAATATGACAATTTGTTTGGTGTAATAATACTTGAGGGAAGGCAAACGCCCCTCTCATTAGTAGCGTATCAGGCGATACCTACCCGAAATCAAACGGGGGCTTCAAAATGAAGACATTTTAGTAGAAACAGTAAGCTGTCGTACGTAAGCCACTACATACACTTCAAAAAATGGCAAAATTCCTAACCCGTACTGCAGCGGATAACTTTTGCGTGATGCCGTACAATTTACGAGTTTTTGCCATCCTCGGTCTTTGGGGTGATCGACGAAAGTTGTACCGTTTGTTTGTGGTGCTGCTGGTGTCGTTCGTGGTCATCATCATCCCAAAACCGCTGCGCATTTCCGACCGGCATCCGTTCGAGTCGATTGTACGAAGCGTAGCCGAGCTTATCTTTGCCGCGCTCTGCTACCTGACGATCATCATCCTGGCCATCAAATCGGAACCGTTCCGGCAGGTGATTCTAAAGCTGGAGCAGGCGTTGTCGCTCTGTACGTGTCGTGGAGCAATCTTGCTCATCCACCATCCAACCGGGTATGCCATTCTAAATGCATTCTCTTTCCGGTAATTCGCAGTTCGGGATCAAAACGATCGGTGTAGCGAGCTGATCGTCGAAGTAAATGCCAACATTCATCGGTTTAGTTTGGGTTATGCCAAGCTGCACCTGTTGTACGTACTGCTGTTCAATGTGGGACCGCCGGTCTATAACTATCCGCACTATTACCTACAGTCGACGCTACCGCCAGCCAATCGAACCGTTGAGTTTATGCTCCCACTGATGCAGGACCTGTACGGGCTGGATGTGTGGCATAATATCGCACACTACACCATTTCCTGGCTATCGATCACACCGTGTTGTGCCTTCTTCACGCTCCTGCACTGGTATAAGGGTTCACTGTTTATGCTGATTCGGTATAATACGTTGCTCTACCAACTCGTCAATCAGCTGCTGCAACAGTTCGAGTGTGAGACTGCGGGTGCAAAACTACGGCAAAAACATTTCCAACTACAGCGTATTGTTGAGCTACACTACAGAGCGATCGAATGTACTAAGTTGCTGGATAATATACTTAGTTTAATTTTACTGATCCAGTTCATAGGATGCTTGTTGCTACTCTGTCTCATACTGTTCTATATAACACGCAATCACAACCTGAACGTTATCAATGTTGGTGTGCTGTTCTTTTCCATCTTCATCGACATGATGTGTTTCTCCTACCTCGGTAATCAACTTACGGAGGAGGTATGAGCGTATTACCCTTTCTGTGTACATAATTTAAAAAAAAGGCTTTTTACCTTCCTCCTGCAGAACGACACCATTAGCAATTCTGCTTTTAACTGCGCCTGGTATGAAGAGCCGATCGTGATACGGAAATATTTTCTACGCATCATCCTTCAGGCACACCGCAAGGCAACGATAACGGCGGGCAAGTTCTATAGTGTTAATATTGAGACATTTGCGAAAGTAAGTAGTAGCGCACCGTTTAGTACAAATAGTACACGCATACGATCAAGCTTCGACAATCTAATTGCAGCTTATTCAGACGTCCTATACCTACTACATGATAATGAAGGAACTGTTCTAAGGCAACTTTGTCGCAGCACCGCATGAACCTTCGGTTGTCAGTGTACGAGAGCGTTGTGACAGACATTAGACATTGTAGAATTCTATCTAGAAGTTATGCTTAAAGTGTAATCAAAATGAAGGACGCATTAGTAACTTAACATGTTCAACGATTCTTTGTGTCTAGTGTCTAAATAAAAAAGAACTCCCCACCAATAGGTCGTAATGTACAAGATCACAATCGTGTGGTATAAACGGTGTCACTAGTATAATCATCCACTCCACTAATCAAACAGTTGATAAATGATGGTAAATGGTGAGGAACAATTCTTCTCGTTTACCGCACACTAAGCACGGCGAGGTGGCACGACGGAGAATATGCACGTGTCTTTGCACGCCCACACGAACGGCCGGTGATGAGGGGTTTGATAAATTTATTTACCGATCGACAACCTCAAGAATTCGGTCCGGAATTTCCACGTGGGTTGAACAACCTGGCAATACCAGCACCGTAAATACACGTTGTCCACGCAACCGTGCAATGTATTTTTTTTCCTCTCCCAAGAAAAATCACCAGCCCCTACACGGGAAAGTCTATGTGTCACTCGTCTAAATTAGATCACAAAACCCGTGGTGATCATACGAGAAAATTTCAATTTTACCACCGAAGGAAATGGTGTGATTTGGGGGGAAAAAAATTCTAGGAATGTTCACCCTGTATACATTTGCCCACATCGCCATCATGCTCTTCTTCTTCATGCGGTATTTGGTCGGTGGAATTGTCTGCACAAGTTCGATTAAATTTAACCACCGATCGCGTAAACAAGCGTATGGATAATTTTTCTTTCTCACCTCACCTCAACTTCAACACAAAAAAGACACACGGCAATAATAACCCACAGTGTCCCAAGGAAGAAAAAAAAACCCCGCGCGTTCCAGAATTATCTTACTTCAAATAGCCATCACGTGCGTCGAGTAATGGAAAATTCGGGAGTTTGTGGAAGTTCTGGTAACAGGCGTAACAAAAAACCACCATCCTTCACACAACATCCATTTGCGTGTTTCTGCCAACGGTGGAACGCTTTTTCCCACCGATTTGTCTGCCCGAGGGCAATACAGACGTAGCGCAACCCGGCAGACGATACCGTTTTCCTCGCAGATCTATTTCAATCGAATTTTCCTCTGCCGAATGTCGAAACCGGCGTGCGTCATCATTCGCCGAATGGGAAATGGAGAATCTGGAGCGAAACCGATTATGGCCATCCTCGATGGTTTTTCATTTCCCATGGGAGAAAGGCACGATCTTCGGACAAATAAGGAGAAGGAAGGTGATGGAGGAAGATAAGCGGGAGTAAATTCTCCTATCGTTTAAAACGTTTTCCAATCGCTTATTGAAGCTCTGGCCATTAGTTGAGACTCTTGGTATGGGGCATATGTTTTTGAGTAATTTAGACATAAATTCCATCCCTACGCCAATCAGACTTATGTTGAGGAAGTATAGTCTAACGTGCTACCACTTTGGTATTAATTTAAAACTCGAAATAAAATAAATTTTCTACAAAACATTTTATGAAACTCGCAAAAACAGAAGTCCTATTTATGGTACGTTTGACAAGGAATTTCTTGAGAAATTAAAAGTCGTTAAAATCTTGGATCCTTTTTCAACCATTTGTTTTCAATTCATTCGTACTCCTCCTTGTCGGCCATATAATTTCACTTTTCATTCGATCCGGCGTGGTTCGGCCATCTGCAAGATTTCCTCAGGCTTACAACCACCGTCCCCAACATCCTTCTCTTTTTCATCATTGCTAGAGAATAGAAGTGCAAATTACCGATCCTAACCGTACCGTGTCAAGACAACTGTGAGTCTGACGAGAAACCGCGCATCAGACCATTGACGACAAACGAGGGAAACACGCAGCAGCAGCAGCAGCAGCAGAATGATCTTTGCTACTCACTGCTCTGTTGCTTTCCGCTCGAGGTATTTTTAGAAGCTCTTGCCAACCGACCCACAACTAGACTCCGGCACGGGTACGTACCAGAGGTACGCACACGCAACCAGACGTACCGGGTCCGGTGGAGGATCGTTTTTTTTTTGTTGGGAAGGACGAGGGCGGTGGGCAACAATGACAGCGATGACTGCTGCAACCATCAGCCCCAGATGATGGTGGTCGTGGTAGCGCACGCACCATGATCGAGTGTAGTAGTACTACTTAGCTTAGGGGAGGTGGCACTAGTGGTGGTGCTACTAGAAGGAACTCTCTAGCAGCATCTACCAAAAACCGGCGTTCTGACGTAGCAGGCCTGCTCGAAGATATCGATCGCGCTCGCGCTTATTGTAAACCGCAGACAACTCCGGTTTGTGATGAAAGATTTTGTGCCGCTAGCGGTGGTGAAGCGTAATTATGGGTCTGTTTTGTTCGACGCTTCAGAGTGTGTGTGTGTCCCTTCGGAAATCGAACACCGGCGTCGCAACGGAAATGGACCAGAAATCTCTAGCCTACTACCGTGTCTAGTGTGTACGAGAACGCAAACCGCTCTAGACCGTGGTACGTCGATAATTTAGAACAAAATGGCAGCTAAGTGACGAACGACGGACAGAGGATAGTGTACGCGCGT
Source organism: Anopheles funestus (assembly GCF_943734845.2). Classification (NCBI taxonomy): domain Eukaryota; kingdom Metazoa; phylum Arthropoda; class Insecta; order Diptera; family Culicidae; genus Anopheles; species Anopheles funestus. The sequence continues at coordinate 15,141,859 of NC_064599.1, read as the reverse complement.
ACACGCGATCCGAAGATCTCCTGGGTCAATCGGTTGGCCTTACGATCGTTGTTGTTCTGGCTGCATAATGAATCTCTCTTTCTCTCTCTCTCTCTCCTGTGACTTCCTCACGACTTCTAGCTGGTATTTCGCTTTCGCTTTTCGTACCAGAACAGTTGTCAATCAATTGCTTTAATAATTGTTGACGTTAATTAAAGCTTATTAAATTATGTGCGGCACGCAGCGCTTCCCGGTACGGTGTGCGTGTCCAGCGCAGTGACTGTGAAGCAAGGAAGCTTCCGTACTGGATAATTTCCAGAGAGCAAAAAAAAAAGAAAAGAATGTTAATAAACGTATTCTGATGAATGTCATGACACAATTAACGTCAAGTTTCCTAAGTCTCTATAGAGATCATTAGTCGTAGGTCGCTGTTTGCTTAACTTCAGTCTAATTTAGAGCAGAATTTTCATGAAGCAAGCGTACATGTTGATGTTAATCGACGATAAGTTAAATATGGCTTAAATTACAGAAATTTATATGTATAAATTATAATGTCCTCGTGATCGTTATAAAAGCTGTTAATCTCACTGCAACATTGTTTACAGAACAAACCCACAGTTGCATTTACAATGGAACGGAAGCCCACAATTGCACCTTTTTGCATCGCCGCTTACAAACACAAAAGAACCATTAGGCTGCGCGCGTAATGTTTCAATCCACAGAAGAAAAAAACAAAAACAAAAAACACACGTGACACGATCTTGTTTTGAAACGTCTTGTCAGGTCGGATATTCCTATGGCTTCTGCTTCTCACAGCCTCCGAAGCAGTAGCGGATTGCGTAGCGTATCAATCCATTTATTTACGATTTTTTTTGTTGTTTTTCTCTCATTTGGTCAATTTTAATTCAGCGCATGCTACCGAAGCAGTTCCGAGACACAACAATGCTAAACAACAAAAAAAAGGACTCCCCAAAAATGTTTCCATCACACTTCGCTGCGTCTACTGACAGTGCGCAAACAGAAACGAAAACGAAAAATCTCAACAACAGCACCTCATAAGCCGAAAGCAAAAACCACAAAAATGTATGCCAAAGTTAAATAATAATGCATGCAACACACCACTGGGAATAGGGGGCAGCAGTAGGGTTTTGAAGGAGTCACTTGCGCTTGCGTTCTCTACGGTTGCTGTGTATTTGTTCGCGTACCGGTTCGAAGTATATCAAATGACAAGTGAGAGATCGACAAACTGGTAACAGTGCGCGAACGGAGGATGGAAAAGATCAAGCACGGCGCAAGATGACTCCCCTGTTTGCTGCCGTTGCTGCTGGCGACGAATATGCTCGAATGGATCAAAAAACCCTTTCAAGTACACCCGCTGATGACGTCTTTTGGCGAGCAAAAGGGCCTCCCAACAACCGGCACAGGTTACGTGTTCACCCGCGCCCGTTCAAACGATACCCTTTACTGTCCATCCTCTCTAGAACCTCGGATATCCAATGGCGAACGGAGAGGGTGTAAAAGCGATGGATGTACGATGTGATCTACACACACACACACACACAGAAACAGGGAGTGCAGGCAAGATGAAGAGAACCCAGCAACCGCAACTACGAACCGCGAAGGCAAGGTTATGTATGTACGGCATTAAGGGTGAAGCCATTCACCGAAATGCCGGGCTGATTCCACACGCTTGTCTCTCTTCTACTGCAGGTCGATCCTCAACAATACAACCTTCGAGTGTAAAATTACAAAAGTAAGTAAAAACATTTTCGGATCCTTCCAAGTTCGGATTCTACAAAGATTCTAAAGATTCGTGTAGAAGGAGTTTGAGTTTTGTAGATGATTCGTTACACACGATTGTGATTTAGTGGAACTCTTTGAACCTTTTCGCGATACCTAAGATCACAACCCACCGGTATAAACTACTGACCTACAAAGGACTCGGGAAGGGTGTGTTAACCTTCCCCATCCCGGTTACAATGGTCTGGGCAGGAGGGCAATACTTCACTTTATTTTGACAATAATTGTCATACTTAATTAGATAAAGGTACGCGCACGAATGCGTCGGTGCTTGATTCCGTTGTGTCGGGTCCGATGATCAAACGATCAGCACTAGAGACCGGGGGGTTAAGCATGTGTAACCTATGGTACATGGCGAGTACCTACAGTATCTCTACACTCCCAGGAACTACCAGAGCCCGTACATATTACGCTACCTGATTTATATGCGAAAGCCCAACTCCCCGCCCAGGGAGGTGTGGGGGGAGGGAGGGCATCACCTTTCCTACCGACATCTTTCTTTCTTTCCATCGGCAACAATAAAAAGGGGCAACCCAAGAAGACGTCGGAGATCTGTACACACACACACACAGACTCGTACGCAATAATGTCGTCGCAGGCAATACAGCCGATTGCGAAAATGTGCAGAGAAAACGCGACGAGAGAAGCCATTGTAGCTACCCTTCCTGCCACTTCTTGAGGGTTTCCTGTACACTTCTTCCTTTTTGCTATCCATCCGTGTATGCATGTGCGTATGTGCGCCACAGCAAAAATGGCGAATAAATCACCTTCCTAACTACGCGCGCGCCACCACCAACAACCCTGACACCTTAATGGATATATTGGAGGGCTGGAAGGTTTCTCTCTCTTCTTCACGCTTTCCAGATCTTGTCCCGAGCGAAAGCATGGAGACTACGAGGTGGAAGGAATTTGGTGATCGCGTAGACAGTGGCGTGGTGCTCGCTCGTTCAGCTCGAGGATGATGAGGTGAGCGGTACTAACCGGGAGCACCGACATCAGGGCACGATGATGTCGTCCTCGAGGTTGTTCTGACCCATTTTCTGTAGCCCGTCCCCCCGTGTATGGTGTGTGATGCTGGATCAACCGTGCGCCAAACAGGAATTGAATTGTAGCAGTTGAGATTGATACGCGCAGTATCGACCCAAAGCACAACGAATGTTTTGAGGATATTGGATGAGCAATTGGCGAAAAGTTGAGGTGTGATCATTTCCTGTCAATTATTTTTCTATCAAAAGAAAGACGCACGATATTTCCGAGACAATTGTACAAAATCTGAGCAAAGGCATCAAGACACAACCAATGGACACATACGCAAGCGTATTGCATTAAATGGCAGAGGCGAAAACCGCACCCCACACTCTGACATTGCAGCAGTACAAAACCACCCAACGCAGAGACTGCTTTAGGTGCTGCTGGGTGGGGGCAAGGGCACTAGTGTTGAAATGATGCAAAATGAGAGTTTTATTAGCTAATTACGCCACCGCAGTTCTGCACCAACAAGCCAGAGGGATGCCCGGTACCCCGTGGAAGGTGGAAGAAATTCAGCTTGGTTTAAGGTGAGACGGTATAAAGCAGATCATCTGCTCTGCTCGCACAAAACCTTCACTGCCTTTTCATCCATAAAGATCTCGATAGTGATTCCGGTTGAGGAGCAGATGAGGTCTATAATCAAGCAACTTCCTTAAGGCCGTACACGGGCTAGCTCGTGCTTGATGTTCTTTCTCTCTTCTCTTGCACTTGAAGCATTTTGGGGGAAATAATTGACCACGAGTGTAAGATATCTTAAATCGCTAAGTTGTATGAATTCTTCAGCGGGCGTGGGCCATAAAGTGCAACCAATGTTGAGTACTTACACACCATTACTTCCAGGCAGCAGTAGAGTCTCAGTGGTGTGTGCGCGCGCGCGCGATCTTCATCATGTGGAGCATATACCGAGAACTGATCCCGAAAAGCGCCAAAACGGGTAAATACTTCCGGAGTGCTTTGCGCACACTTCGACTAGGCTAGGGGTGAAACGCACAAAGTTCACCTTCGACGTAATTTACGCTTGGTCGTAACAAATAAAACGAAATTATCGTTGCGAGCGCTACGCCATTCGAAGAAGCAGTAAAATAGGGATGCTGGTTATGTTCGATTTAATTTATCCATTTCACCATCTGCGTGGACGATTAATTTCGTTATTTCAAACTAACCCAGAGCAGTCAGCAATTCGTTAGGAATTTTGTATCAATGTCTATTTCATTGCCTATTTGAAGTTTGATGTTTTTTAACCTTTTAATATCTTCTAATTAGTAAATGTAAGGTCGGGATCAAGGTGAGATAAAGATCTTTGAGGGATATTGATCTATAACGTGGATTACCACCTCAAAATATGAGATCTAGGTTTGTTGAGGAATATTGATCTATAATGTGGATTACCACCTCAAAAGATGAGATCTAGGTTTTTTGAGGGATATTGGTCTATAACGTAAATTACCACCTCAAAATTAGTCCAGTCAGACCTGATTCTTCAATAGGTAGCAATAGGTCGATCCAAAAAAAGCCAAAATATGCAATAGAAAGAAAATATCTTTGTATTGTAAACATTATTTCAAACATACATTTTGGATGCAACTCTATCAACAGCTTTTTACGTCTATTATTTTTCCTCTTTCTTTTCCAGCGATCAATAAAATAAAATGCTTGCGTGATCGCTAATACCATGGACCTAGTTGAGAATGTTCCGAACCCCTTTGTTGACCAACGCGCAAAAACATACAAATTAAAACAAAACAAATCAAATAGAAGGAACACCACAAAGGAAGAATGCACATACGTGTGTGGCTTTACATCGAACTTACCCGACCGTGACGGTAGAGATTCAAACCACGGAAAAAAGAGAGACCCACTAATGCCTTTAGGATTTTCCAGGTGGATTATCATGATACAATATTCCAGCCGGGTGCCTCTGCTCCAGTTGAACTTACCATACTGATACGTGTCAAAATCCCGCCGCACACCACATCTCTTCCAATCTCGTTCTCCCAATGGTGTGTGGCCCACCCCAATACACGAATTACGAAAAGCCATGGGGAGGAAGCGAGAGTTCAATCTGAACCACCATTAACCATTGCAGCCGCATTGTTTTCGAACGAATTGTAACAGTGCGCCGGGGCACGTTGGAAATGGAAACACCATAATCATAGAGCATGGAAATCGGGGGAAACAAGTAAAAAAAACCCCGCACCAGGAACCTCATAAACCACTGGCACCGGTGGCAAGGCGCAAGACGGTTGCAATAACAAACATGCAGTTATAACGGTAGCGCAACAGTGTGTAGCATGGTTACTATGGCGGTAAGGGTGCTGTGCCTGAGCATAAAACAATAATTATGCTGTTGTTACTGCGTTCTACTCCAGCGCGGACACTTGCGTACACGCGGCAAACGAGACCGTTCTCGTTGAAATGGTACGATTGCGAGAGGAGCAAAAAAAAAAGCAAAAAGGTACTGTGTTTTGGTTGGTGTAACCTTTAATGGAGAACCATACAGCAAATGAAGATGTAGAGCAACGCAAGATCAAAGCAGACCAAACTAGCAGAACTATATACACATCGCTGATCGCCCCCGTGATCGCTAACTCGGGCATAAGATGCAATTTTACGACGTGGCCATTATCCTGCGGAAAAAGATGCATCCCAAGTGAAAGCATGAAGCTACAGAAATGGATGGTGTGAAGGGAATATACGTGGAAGGCAGGAAATATGCCAGCGGAATTCAACCGATCGTTATAAACGGATCCAGATGTGTCGATCGTAAAGCGTACAGATCTCCTGGAATTGATCCGATTCCGTCCGCAACCATGTTTACACCATCCCCTTCACTAACTAATCCTACCTTTTTTTATCGATCTTGACCACGGTGTACCACTTGTGTTTGCGTTGCGGTGCGAGCAAACAACGTATCGCTAGATCGGAATCCGGTACGGGAAGTAGACCGCAGCGAAGTATGCGAAACTCTCGCAGCAATCGGCAGAAGGTGTACTTACATAAAATGCGCACGATCATCTCGGGTTTTATTCTAAAGAAGGTCTGGTCTAGATATATTTCTACGCCACACATGCTTCTCATAGTCTTACGCGCCTGAAACAAGCGGCGAAAGCATTTAGTTTTAGTGCATTTAATTTTCGTTTTCCTGTGGTCGCCTACCTTTAGCATTCCTTGGAAGGTATAATAATAACAATTAAGGGCTTTATTATTCTTACGAGTTTATGTGAAAAAGTCGGACTTATTTCTGGGTTTCTTTCGAATAAAACCAAAAATGTGATGATATAGATTTCGATCTCAGATAAAGATGTTTCGCTATTTTTTGAGAATTGCAAAAAGGTTTCCTAAATGTGGGAATTGAGAGAGCTTTTACTAGATTCGACTTCAGGTTGAGAAAATTCCAAAAATTTGGAAAGAGTTTCAGCTCTACAGTGGAGCTCCGATTATCCGGGTATCTTATATCTGGCTGTCCCATTATCCGTGCAGCTCGGAAATGACAGTTCCAAAGGCGAATTGACATATTAGCTGTAAACCGGTGACGGCAAAAAATAAAAGCCTCAATAGGAAATGATACAATTTGCTCAAGCTTGATCAAATAGAACAGATTTATTTTGCAAATGGCACCTAATAATATTAACATTTAGCATTAGAAAAAAAAATCCACCCTTCAAAAACTAACCACTAATATTTATCAATAAAAAGCGTTGTGTATATTATCCGTGATATTGGCTTATCCGGCAGGGGCCGAGTCCCGATGAGAACGGATAACCGACATTTCACTGCATTTCGTTACATTCCAGTTCAACTTGAAAGGAATCCAGAAAAGCTACAAATCCAAAATTAAGCTCAAATCAAAGTTTATTTAAGTAATTAGCAATATTAGACATTCATTAATAATGATCCCGAATAGTATAATGTTTTGATAATAATTCTTTTTTTTTCGAACAATGTACGAAAAAGAGATTGCGATATACACTGGCATTTAGTTGAAAACCATCAGAATATATTTCTTTTTTTTATATTTCGAAAAAAATGTATTGAAATAGTGTACTTTTAACACTTAATAATACTTTTTTTATTTTTAAAAATACATTTTTAAATGTATTTTTTTTAAATACAAAAAATTGTACTTAAAAACAGTATATACAATATACTGATACGAACACCCTATCGCCACTCTATCTACAATAGCCAACACTTAAGTGCTAAAAGTTAATTCGCAATCCATATTTTCTTTACTTGGCTACCATCTGTTTCATACAAGATTAAGTCTTGCTATAATCATTTTGTAACACATATTTACCCAACCATGCGAATACTTTCTCCGGCTGTAATGGGAGTTTGGTTTTGTAAAAACCATTCTCTTACCAAATAACAGCACAAACACGGGTGCTACAATCAATTTTCCTGCACGACACACATAACCAACGTGCACCCGCGCCCGTTTTCTTACCAAACGTTGGGGTAAGAAGCTCAGCGAATGAAGATGGATATAAATAAATTTGAAAATCAATATTGAATCTCCCACCGGATTCAACACACTGGTGCATGAAAATATATATACATTTTCCATCACATCAGCCACTAATTGCATCTTATCAGTGCATCCCCAAAGCGCCATCGCTGGCGCGCATCCCTTCTTGCTACTGACCTGAGGGCGGAGGGCGGTGAATAGGGAGAGAAAAATTGTTTTTTTTTGCCGTTGCACCATACCGTACAAATGTGCAAAACCTGACGTGCATGCAAAATCGTCCGAATGCAACAAATGGCCTCACCATTACCTTCACCATCAGCACATATTATTCGCAAAAGGAAAAAAAAAAATAAAACGCAAACCCACCCCGAAGCCGATCCAGCCAGCCAGCCGGCCATCGAATTATTTTTTATTTTATTTCATCGAATCTCGTAAAGGGTTTTCGCTCGATGGACCGATCATCATGATCATCAAGCAGTAAACGGGCACACCGCGCAGAGCATTAAGGTGAGGAGAGGGAAAGATGTTCGGTCGACAACTTTTGCTTCCCTCCCAAACCAACCCCCGCGTTTTTACATTTACGTTTTTAGCAGCAGGCAAGATGGAGACAGGATTTTAATGCGAATTTTGATATGTGTGCTATGGTTAATTTACGGTGCACCCCCGGTGCACGAAGATGGCCGTCCAGGGCGATCGAATGTGACTTCTTGTTCGCACTGGTTTTTTTTTTGTTGTTGTTTTGTTATTGCTGTTATTTGCTTCCCAACTGTGCCGAATGGTTCAACAGACGCGGACGCGTCGCAAAGCGGTGTACCAAACTGTCAAGCCGAATCGTATCGAAAATATCTCCATGTGCATGCGACCCTACCTTCCCCAATACAAAACCATCCCCAATCACCAAGATTTTGCGCTGGTAGCTTCAAAGGTAGGATATCTTTCAAAAAAAAAAATGAGCATTCGGCAACAAAAATCGTACACATTGAAAGCTTTTACTGCAACACAATCGTTGCCGCCCGCTTGCCAGATTGGTCTTTAAAGAAATTTATGCTTTATTCAATGGCTCAATTCATTCATTCATCGCAACTGACCTTTTACAACCCACAGCGTGCAGGGGGGGTGCGATCGAGCCGCGAAGAAGATGCCGCGCAACCGCGGTGGGAGGGTAAGCCGAGGGTAGAGCACGGCCTACCCCCGCGCTATTGAATGACAGAGGGTGGCTTCACGAACGTGGTTGCATTATAATTCGCTACCTCGCTTGCGCTTTTCACTGATTTTTTTTTTTGCTGTTGTTTTGGTTTTTGTTTTATTACTGATTTCAAGTGAGCGATTCGTCACGAAACTTTATCGATCCCGCCAATAGATGGGTAAAAAAGGCTGTTAAGCATTTGACGTACCAGCGGATCGTTAAAAAAATAATCACTTAATTAGCTATTACTAGCACTGCACGTCTTGCAATTTGCACGCGCCACTGCTTCCAAACATTGCAGTGTTGTATCAAATGTATGCTGGATTTAAAAACTGAATAACTTATACAGTGGAACGTCGATTATCCGGGGTGCTCAGGACTGGACTGATGTCGGTTAATCGACTTTTACGGATAATAGTCCCTTAAATGTCAATGTCACTTATATATCTAAATAAAGCGTATATAGTAACTATATACTATGGTAGCCCTTTTGATGCTAAAAATGATTCTGGATCAAGCAAATTATTATCAAATAACAATTACAGTTTAGAATGTAAAATAAAATCATTTCAAAAATATCGTTTGGTGACGATTTTAATAGTTTTAACCAACCTGACATCTGTACAAATGTTCACCACGGTTTAACAGCTGTCAATTTTCGGCGCACGGTTAATCCACCCCCGGATAATCGACGTTCTACTGTATTTTCGCACAAATAATCTATACAAAATGAAATTTTATTTTTTAATGCATTACTAATATTATTAATATACATCGGGCTGTGGTAAACGGCGCCGGTTCCACCCGACAAGACCTGGTATCAAATCCCATCCGGACCGCCCCCGTAGCAAGGACTGATAATCCGGCTATGTGGTAAAACAAGTCTAGTAAGCTTGAAATAGTCGGCACTGAGCTTACAGGTCGTTAAGCTACGAAGAAGAAGAATATTATTAATCTAACTTTTCCATCTGTGTTAAATTCGATTAATTTTAATTTTATTAATTAATATTTAATTTAAGTTTTCTACATTACGATGTAGAATTGCCCCTTATTCTACTCCTCAACATATTTCAAGCGATCATTCTATCGTTTAACATTAAGATAGTGTTTGCCTTGCTAAACACTAAACCTCAATCACGATCGGCTTCCGTTAATCGGCCGGGCACAGACAGCGAGAAATCTATCCGATAATGTATATTTCCGTTAGCCAGTCGGTCAGCTACACACCGCAAAAAGCAAAACCAAACTCCATAAACAATTTACTTTGTTGCGCTTACCGACAATCTCGCTTAACATTTCTGCACAGGTCGGGTGTGTACGCGCACGCGAAAGATGAATAGAAAAAGGTTTTACTTTTTGAGTTGTTGCGATGCGGACAAAGTTAAAAGATCTGCAGTAAACGCAACAAGCGGGACGAGATTATGGCCAGCAGCGCCCCCCGGGGGACCCAAACACCATCCACCACCAGCGCAGTAAAACACCGAATACATCCTTCTTCCATCCCGTGATGATACTGGTCTGGGGCAAAGGCAAAAACCATACGCACCACAAACGATCGGCTTCGTGCGGAAAATGCGTGCTATTCTTGTTTGGCAAGGAAGCTAATTTTAGCAACGAAAATCGCAACACCGCCACATCCGTAAAGCGCTGGCTTGCTTTGTTTGGCCTTTTTAGCGAAATTCATCCGTCCATAGACACAGGGCAGATAAAACCCTGTCGTTCTGCCATGCCTAAATGGTATGATATAATGGATTGAGTTTTAAATTGCTTTACTTTAATTCAAGATTAGTTGATAATTTAAGATATTTTTTTTCGAAAGGCTAAATTTCGTTATTTTTCATCCATCCTAGCAAATCGAATATATGTAAACAAAGAATTCACATTTGCTGGACGGCATACGACTACTAACAAAGAAAAGCGACCACCCCAAAAAGGAAACACCATCACAGCGCATGTCTCCATGTACGTTTGAAACAAAAATATGGAACACAAATTTAGTGTGGGTGAGTGACCGCGCAGTATCGAGTGCCAGAACATCCTGTCGAAGCCTTCCTGCAAAACCCTTATCCTTTGCAGTGTTTTTTTTTACTTATCGTTCAAATTGCCGCCCCATCAATGAACCAGTGAATGAAAGAAAGCAGCTGAACGTGGTGAGGCCGGCGCGCGCACGCTTGGGAGTATTTGTGGGGTGAAGGTGGTTAAAAAAGCCCACCCCGGCACAAGCAAAACAACAACAAATCGGTGAGCTACGTTGGCGGCATCTATTTGGTGAGTGGCGATGTTTATATCCCACACACACACACACACATAAAATTACGCGCCCAACATTGCAGCATAACATGTGTAAACAAAGGAAAGAAATGATGCGTCCTTTCTGCTTAGGATGTGGTGTTCAACTAGAGCATTTCAATTCCTTCTCAGATTACACGTACACTCTACAAATAAAAAATATTTATTAAGAAAATTGTATTGTAAAGGGCAAATTTGCTAAGGGCACAACAGATGAAGTTAGGTGAAGATAGGATAATCGAACAACACGGATAAAACGTTCACAAGGTTTGGTTGACAGGTATGCGTTTCTATAATACATTTTAATATTTGCTCTTATTTATCCTACATTTAAGTAGCTGTCCTTGCTGTCTATGAATTCTAACCACTCATTAGCATACGATTTTGCAGAGTTGAAATCTATAGGGTTTTTCAGTCACTCATCTTGTGATTCTGAACTAAATTCATCGTCCGTATTGCATATTGTTTCTATAATCGTCGCTTTTGAATTCGTAGCCAGGATAATTTGAATCTATTAGTATCCACTTCTCTGCGCTTTCCTCGCCTGCATGTTCCAAACATGACAGTTTTTGAAGATCCTTCCGATCCTTAGTTTATACAAACCTTCAATTTTCGAAGTTTGAAAACCGAAGTAGAGTTACATCTGGAACCTTCTCTCAAGTCTGAGCCAATGAAAATATGGTATCAACATGTGTGTACGTCCTGTTCTTTGGAAAGCACGCACGAATATAAACGCACCTCAGATCTCATGCATTAAAAAAAAATACCTTGGCTGGATTCGATATGAAGCTGTCATTTCAGAAGCTGCACGGATAATGAGACAGCCGGATAAAAGGTACCCGGATAATCGACGCTCCACTATAGTAATCTCATGAACTAGTACAATCACTTGTCCTAAGATCTAGTAAAATAGTGGAGAAAGCTTTGGGTCTTATCTGGTACATTAAAATTTTAGGAAATTCCAACGAATGATGAGTTCATTAACTATCTTATAGCCTGCCCATCATACCCAGTGAGTGTCTATCTGTGTCTTGAAATTATATGAATATAGCTAAGTAGGTAGATATTTACAGAACATTTTTAATTTAGCCCTGTCTCGAACAGGTTTTCCCCGAGATACACTATTAATGCGGATTGCTCATTTCAAATTTCCGCGTATTCCGAATTTTAGTATTCTTTGAAGGTTATATAATCGATTTCACTTATTTGCCCGTACTGTATGTACGTTTTGGATTAATCTTTGTTATTTCGTTACGAGTTATTAAGTCCAGGAAAGCCAGAAATGGTTGGAGAGGACATCTTGAGGATGTAGCGTGAATCTTTTTTGTTGATTGTCTTAAATTTTTTACTCTATAAACTTAGCTGTAAAAAATTGAAATCCATGTATTTGTTCCTATTCCTATATAGAAAACAACTCACCTGATGTAAAGCGGTTAGCCCATCGACATTGGCCGTATCGATGTCAGCTCCATTCTTAAGCAACCACTCAACTTCCTCCTTATCCCCAGCGACACAAGCCGCTAGGAAGATGCAGCCGGACGAAAATTTGATCCGCCGAGATGACGGACTCTTCGGGACGCCGCTTAACTTTTTGTTAATTTCCGACTCCTCCCAGCGTTTCAGCTGTTCCGCCCGCTTAAACTGGGCGGACGTGTTCCGGTTGTCCAGCGACATGATGGTACGAGTTAGCGTATCTTCTAGGCTTGAGGATGATTTAACTACACGCTATAGCTGAACATACAAACGACACCCGCTCGCTTATGCACTTATTACACACAAAAGCTTATCTATTCGTAAGGAAACTTGTTAGATACACGATTTTTTTTGTTTCACAAAACACAAGACTGAATAAAGGGGTTTGAAAACTTTTTTTTTGTTACATTCACACCGAACCACAAACACTCATACGCGCACTGCACTAAGAAGGTATACTACTCTTTTTTTAATTTCGCCTTTACGAGAAGCATCCGCCTGATAGGTATCGTTTCACAAAGGGTAGAACCTTTCGGATAACCCTACTAATTTGCAGCACCCGCCAATCTGCTAGCCGGCGTGTGTTAGTATGGTGGTGGAAAATGTATTTTTTTTCCCTTCCCCGTCTGCTTACGGTACACTACCGACGGTGGCAATCGTTGCCAAGGGAGGCTGCGGCTTTTGCTGCTGCCCGTCGTCTAGCGACTACCAACAGCGACGAATCGGAAACCATAGACGCACACATCACCTTCTGCTTCTGCAAAAACTCCGGCTCCGGGTACTACTCCGGAAGGTCAAATCAACTCTCGTTCGTTTGCTGCTGTTTGTGCTCTGTTTCACTATCTCACACACACCGACCGAATGCTGCCTTTTCCCATATGCTCCAGACGGTACGAATCAACACTTCGGATGATGCTAAAATTAGAGAGAAACACTGCAAACGGAAAGCGAAAACATGACGTTAAAAGAAAATCTAGCCTGCTGCTGCTAATCATAATCATCTCTTGCAAGCTACTACTACACTCTACTGCAAACCGTAGCAGGCGCCACCTGATGGGATTGTGAAACGCGTTTCTTCACCATTATCTTCTTCCCTCCGCTCACATTACGGGGCATTGCACACAAATTTGACAGCTAGCAGCACCGTAGAAACGTCATTCCGTGTGCGAACCGAAGGACGACGCTTTTACTAATTCCAATAATGCATTTTTGTGTACTCCCGGCCTGCATTTGTGTTATTGCCATACATAATTTACCGACCAGCAGCAATTGCAATCCGTAATGCGTTTCCCGATATTTGATCGTCTTTTCTTTTTGTTGAAGTAATAAAAGAAAAGAAACGATGGAACCACAGACACGGATGGAAGCGGAACGGGGAGACGATATCTTTGTGGGGACACAGTGCGTGTGTGTGCGGGTTTATCTCGTCGAACGTGTTACATAAATCCAACTGACCATGTTCTCCTCTGCCTTGCCACCGCTCCCCCTCCCCTTTGCCCTTTCTTTACACACGGCACGACGGTTCTAGCCTGCTGAAATAAAAATAATTTTTCACATCTCGCGTAAAACGCCATCAAGGGAACGCGATAGAGCGACACAACACACGTACGGTGCGTACCACCACACAGGTATGGGTGACTGTGCGCGAACGCACATCAACACAGGAAGCGACCGATGTGCATATGACATACGGGACGAATAAACACACAAACGGCCTGCCGTTGTTACACCAAACGTTCGAAACGATGCGTCGGTAAAGCGAAAAATCGGAACTATTTTCCGTCGATCGAACAGACCACGGCTAAACCCCTTTGCTAAAACGATTCCTGCTCCGGACAGATGCACTTCACTCTTTCTCGTTCTCCCTCTCTCTCACTCTTTCCTTTTGGGGTGAAAACTGTGGCGGAATCCGTCGTCATGTTGCGGACCACACATTCGCATCCAGTACGCTAGAGCAAACGTTTAACGTTTTAAAACACAGCAGCAGCAGCAGATTCCACACTTGTTGGCATATACACGATCACGGAAATTCATTCCCATTCGGGCACAAGCGGTCGGTGGTAGGAAAAAGTTGCAGGAAAAAATTTCTATTTAAGTACGCACACACGAGAACGCGGAATGGGAGCACACACAGCACACCAGGGCAAGCGAAGTGGAAGAAGGCAACGTACACGATGGACGAAAAGAAAACTCAGCCTTGGCTTGCTTGCCTTCTTGGCACAGGGTCGGTAAGGGCCAAGTTTACTGTGCGGCACGAATCACGCGCTGATTTTTGGTAACGCTCCTATACTGTGCGAAATTTACTCTACGAATTCACATTTCTTTGCATTTTTCACTTTCGTACACGTACCAGAGAGTCTGCAGGTATGCACATCTAGCGCATAATGACAGTTCACCGTTTGACATAAGGGGTACCGGTATTGGATTTTCGAACGTATTCATTCATGGGCGATTTTCTACACTTTTGATTTTAGTACGGCAGATATAACATTTTGCAATATAATTTGCTATATAAATTTATTTTAACCATTTCACATATGCCCTGATTGGTTTAATGTTTCAGATTATGCATAAGTAACATTTTTCGTGCATGATTAATTTCACGGTAATATGGTAAATCAAAAACAGGAGAATGACGACCTGATGCTTTGACGAGAAAGTGCGTTGCGTGAAATTTGACATATAAACGATCAGTCCAATAGCGGTAAAAAAATACGCATGAGCATGTATATGCAAAAATGCATGTTTTTATTTCATTAACTGCTATTTATAATTACAGTACACTGCGTTAGTAATCATTACAACAAATTTACACATAAAATATATTTTTTTATTGAATAAAACACGCATTATTTGGTTTATGTCTTGGAAGAATCCGATAGATGGCGTGAGTGTAGCTCCTCCATTAATTGATCGACTGCTTCGTATTTGTTTTACACTAATTTTCATTCAATAAATAATTACCCATAAAAGCCACAATTGCAATTGAAAAATATACACAAAATAGAAAAAAAATCCTTTTATAGACAAGAACAACTTTTTTTTATTTTACTTGAAGAGCTTTAGTAAGCCTGTGCACTTTATTCTTTCGCTTATATTAACGCCCACAATAGGTCCATCATTGCTTCTATCTATCACAGTGCAGTGCGTACACGTTGTTGCAGTGAAATAAACGGGCAGTAAAAAAATACAAACCCTTCAATAAAATCGCACCACCACGTTTATTATCATCGTGACGTACATTGTTAACTGCACTAAATATCACAGATCCGCTTGCTTTACCGGCTTGGGAGGAATTTACTCCCATACCCACAGTGTGGCATTTATAAATTTTCACTATTCTTCTACAGTAACTGCCGAATCGCTGCCTCATCTTCTGACCATTGGCACTCGATACGGGAACGCCACATTTGCAGAAACAATCGTAGTACGAATCCAATCAGTAAAATCGTCACCAGGAAGCAAACAAGCAGTAACAGGTCCACCCCTACCGATGAATCTACCGATGGAACATGTTGAATAGAAATGTCCTTCTCAACTGGTTCCACTACAGCGGAGACTAAGCCGGCTTCGTCGTCGTCAAATGCCATAGCAGGAACGATTGCTGTAAATCGCTGGCACTGTGCCCACACTGTGACCCACTCCAACGGATAGATGATTCAAACTACGAAAAGACGATGATAACCTATCGTAGAACGTAGACACTTGAGACAACAATCGAGACTATCGGTTGTAGATTAAATTAACACGTTTATCATCCCGTGCGAATGGCCCATCATTACCAGGGACAAATTGCTTTCCTACCCCAAATGTGTCAGTTACATTCACACCAAACAACACCATGTACAGTGATACGAAATCACGTAATTGTGATATCAACTTGTTTTGTAGTATCCACATTACCAAAAGCATTGAAGTTTCTATCATCAATCGTGGCTTTTCTCCGCTGTTTGCAGAGTATCTCAAAGCACCAAGTCATTTATATCACAAGATCGGTGTTGTTCTCAGATGAGGATTAATCAAACGATCAGTAACCGGCATTAGAAATTGTCGAGATCCTGATTTGTTGCTGAAGTTTAGTGGATCCATGTAGGATGAACAGCATTGGACGGTTCGTCTGTTATCTATTTAATGCCTCAATAAAATACAGCTTTATCTTAATGTTGTCACTGTACTATGAAACAGTGATTGATTGATCGTCTGTATTTGTCGACACATTTTGGAGAATGCATGGTGAAACCTACCGAAAATGTCTCACACAAATCATACTGACATCTTTTTTAGATTATTTCAAACTTCTTAGATATATCTCTCTTAGGCTGTCTATCTCCATAAAATCCCATTCGTTAACTGACACTCTGTGTCCTGAGAATTGCAGTTTTATCTCCTTTTACCTGGAAAATAAAACAATTGCTCATCCATTGTAATTCAAATCGTGAGGACACACTGTGAAAATCTTTTACTTCTACTATTCTAAACGAAATAAACGCAATAAAATGTCGTTACACATGCAATTCAAAATGGCTTTTAATTTTTAAACTTGTCACATGCTCGCATGCTGTCAATTATCCTGCCGAGAGCGAAATTATCCTTTCCCGCCAATATGATCTCCTCTCTCTCTCTCTATTTTTCTGTTCCACTGTGTGAAAGCGGAAACGAAACACACCCATTCCGGTGCGAGTTGAAAAGAGTAAACTACTAAGCACGTTCCTTACTTTGTTTAGTTTAATTGCCTTTGCTCTGTAGAAACTGGCCGCGAAGAAAAAAGCCACAAAATTTACAAACAAAAACAAGCATCATAGATTGAGTCATAGCTATCAATCGGGCGATTTGTAGGGTTCCTGTTTCACTAACATCTTCATTTGCATTCGTTCGTCGCTAAAGAATGAGTTAAAGTGTGTAAGTTAAATCTCTGTCAGCAACCCCGCTTAGTGGAAGAATGTGATTAATTACGATGAAGCATTCTAAAACGCGATTCCGGTGCGAGTTGAAAAGAGTAAACTACTAAGCACGTTCCTTACTTTGTTTAGTTTAATTGCCTTTGCTCTGTAGAAACTGGCCGCGAAGAAAAAAGCCACAAAATTTACAAACAAAAACAAGCATCATAGATTGAGTCATAGCTATCAATCGGGCGATTTGTAGGGTTCCTGTTTCACTAACATCTTCATTTGCATTCGTTCGTCGCTAAAGAATGAGTTAAAGTGTGTAAGTTAAATCTCTGTCAGCAACCCCGCTTAGTGGAAGAATGTGATTAATTACGATGAAGCATTCTAAAACGCTGATAAGAATGACCGAACGACTATCGGTCAAGTGTAAATGAGCGGATGTGCCATTAGCCAGATGTGTAGTTAGTACGGCTAGTTGTAACGATCGGTAGCTGTTCCGTTTAAACCATGCAGAGTACGGTACAAAACTTCCGGGAAGGACTGTGGAATCTACCGAGTACGGTAAATAGCTTGCTGCTGGCCGGAACATTCGCCGACAATGGTGATAGAAGCTTTGCGGAGGAATTAACTAGTGGACAAAAAACCTCACCCAACGCGCGGGATGATAACAACAACGATGGGAATGAAGAAGCAGGTTCAGAGGACAGTGAACAGGAGGAAGATGTACCGGAAACGTGTACTCCGGGCAATGATCGAACGTTGGAACCGATGAACAGTTCGGTTGGCTCCTTGCGTGCTTTCTGTGACGAACAGAATGATGGTGATCAGGAACAGGACGTTCAAGGATCGATCCCACCCGGTCCCGACACAGCTGTACCACGCGTAAAGTGGCAACTGGTTCCGCTGGATCAGAATGCATCATTGGTGGAATTGTCGCAAGCGATTGATGTGTGTCGGTCACTGGTACGCACGAATGCTTACGGACCGGACACGGAGCAAAGCAAATGGTTGGTGAGACATTTGGTTGAATTGCGGTACCGATACCGGGAGTTGCTCGATTTCTCCCGCGATCCGGAAGCGGTGCTGGAAGAAACGGAAGTAATACTTGGGCATCATTTCGTCCGCCGGAAACAATTTCCCTTTCAACAGTTGCAACACAAACGGAACCTGTATTGTGATCATTGTTCGGGAGTCATCTGGAATGTTGTGCAAGCGTCCTACGTTTGCTACGGTACTGAATTTTATTGCAATTTTTCTGATATTTAAATTTAAAGGCACTTACAGCAGTTTCCTTCTGCAATTGTCACAACAGATTGTTCCTTTGCCGTGCATCATAAATGCTTGCGCAGTGTTATACGTATCTGTGCGCACGTCGTAACTACAGAACATAAGCAACCGATCGAATGCATTTGTCCGGAAATTGGATTGGCCTTTCAGAAGTATACCTGCGCTGAATGTGGAACGCAACTAAGCTACAGTAAGTCAATCCATGATTCCAGTTTCCTTGAACGATCACAATCGTACACTTTTTTCCGTTTTTAGATACATCCACAGCCATAAACTGTTTCGGAATGGAGTTTAAAGCAGGTAAGGATGTGCACCTGTTTCCCCCCATTCCTTCAGAAAACCATAAATCGATTAATTTTTCGTTTCTTTGTGCAATAGAGAAACTGAATTCGATTCAACCTCGGTTGTGTGATTACACCGGCCTCTACTATTGTCCATCCTGTCACTGGAATGACACCAGTATCATACCCGCACGGATCACCAACAACTGGGACTTTGTGCCACGGAAAGTTTGTCGTGCGTCACGGCAGCAGATAAATCTTTTGCTACACAAACCCGTCATACGGCTGGAGGAAAAAAATCCACGTCTGTTTACCTTCATTCCGCAGCTGGCCGAAGTGAAACGCGTCCGTGTCCAGCTCGGTGAAATGAAACGATATCTCATCGCGTGCCGTTTGGCAGATGAGATCAAGCTCGTTGCGAAGCAAATCGGTGAACGGCGTCATCTGATGGAATCGGTCGAGCTGTACAGTGTGGCTGATCTGGTTGGCGTAGAGGATGGAACGTTGGTAGGCCAGCTACGTACGTTACGAGCCACATTCGAACATCATATAAGAACATGTTTGGTAAGGGGAATGTTGTCTAGCAAGGGTCAGGTTCTTGTTGCACCGCACCGTACACTGTTTGTTCGGTTTTCTTTTTCAGATCTGCTCCGGTAAAGCCTACATCTGTGAGTTCTGCAACAATGATCAAATTTTGTTTCCATTCGACGATAACGCCATCAGCTGTACGCGCTGCAATACCGTCAGCCATCGGGAATGCTACCAGCGAAAGAAGATGAAATGTGCAAAGTGTACACGGTTACGACGGCGTGCTTTGCAAACATTGCGCGAACAGCTGGACCTAGAAAATGGGAACTAAATTAAACGCATATCTTTCCACTTTGGAAGCTACTTCAATGTGCTTTGGTTGTGCATTAGATTATTAACTCACGGTGGCTTCGTGCACACAGCTTTTCTGTCGCCCGTAGAAACATTGCAAATAAAAGCACCTGCTTTTGAATGGTCCATCAAGCCTGCTTCCTTTCAATCCGAATCATCAGCTAGTTTGTCCGGAACGCATTCCACGCCGAGCTCCCATAGAAGATTTCGCTGTTCCTCTATTATTTGTTTCTGTTGGGCATTCATCTTGAGTAGCCGTTCCACACGATTCCTTTCCAGTGAAAGCAATTCATCGAGGACTGCATGTTGAGGAATAGTGCAACTGAACGCGGACAGTGTTGAAACAGTTTCATTCGATTGTTCCTTCCCAGTTGCGTTCGTTAATAACGTTGAGCATAAATCCTGCAGCAGTTCTTCCTCTTCCGATAGTACGTTTTCTGCTTCTTCATAATTTGTATTTTTTTCATCTAGTATTTCACTATATTCGGTAGTACAGTCGCCGGAAGCTTTTGTTGCCCTGTCAAAAACTCTACCATCACTAGAGGAATATTCTTCGACGGTACAGAGCTGTTTGTTATTAATTCTTTTTAAGTGCCACATCGGGACAGCCATGCCGGACAGTTGACGTGTGAGAAAGTGCTTTGGATCGAAATGCCTCTGGCATACGCGGGGATGCTCGTTTGGGCGGATGTCTTCCTCACTGAGTGCCATCGCTGTAAGCCACCGGTTCCACATGGCTGTACCACGCGATGGAAATCGAAACAAACGGCAGTGCTTGCTGCGGTAGCGGGTGTTTTGACACAGGAAACACTTTCTTCCCATTAGAATGGTGCGTTTTCGTGTGTTGGAATCACCAGACATGATGAAAATACTCCCAAAAAATTTCCTTCAGTCTCGTTCCGGGACGCTACACTTTCGAACTTAACTTTTGTCGCTCAGCTGGCTTTGTTTTGTTTAGATTTGACAGCTGGTTTCGTGCGTATTGCTGAGTTTGTCTTGTGGAATTTTTGTATTGTATTGTAACGGTTTTGTTTCCACTATTTTCCCATAGCTGAAGAAGGATAGATGGCCCTGGATGTACAATAAATTAAATATGCTTGTTCTTTCCACTTGCTTGCCCATGTGTCTGGTCTAGAAGAGGTGGAACCGTAGTCCGAGCACTCCTACAGCAACTTTAAGACAGCGTAGCTTCCTTGCTATGACGCGGTAGGAAAAACGAAACAATAGGTATGACGATATCTGTAGGATCATCAGTGGGTTGTTTCTGATAAGACGTTCATTATCAAGCATCAAATCCTCTCGGTGAGTCAACACTGGAAACTGCCAACGCATGAGTCACGCAATCCTTATCTCTACTTGTGTCTCGCATTAGAATACTTTATGTTTCGTACCACCGTAATCCAAGGTTATACTTCAGCGTGCTTTTATTGTAACATGGATAAGTTTTTTATAATATTTGAAATAGGGTTTGGCTAAATACAGTACGCAACTAACCTCTAGATTGTTCATGGTAATACAAGGTGGTTCAACATTCTACTCGATGCCCATACAATCAGCCGCATGGCTCTGCAACGTACTAAAATCTTTGTACCCTTTAAGGCACAGGGGACAGCGAAGCAGGCTGAGCGGTTCCTTCTGTTCCTCCTCCTGCCCGTAGGTTGTGTCATTTTCAGTGGTCGTCTGGATCGATGTAGCTTCCTGAACCATTATTGCGGCTCGTTGTGCAGATGCTACACGTTCAGACTCCCTGCCAAGATAAAAACAAATCATTAGTGACGCAATAAGGTATTCCATTGCGGTGGCATAACTTACGTTTGCGAAATTTGCGTATTCAGCTCCATGTTTCGGCGCTGCAGTACTTCGAATTCGCCCAAAATACGACTCTTTTCACCAGCCAGTTCTTCGCGAGCAGTACGTTCGGCTTCGAAATCTTTTTGGAAAATGTCGGACTGCACCGTCAGCATCTGTACTCGCTCCTGGAGTACAGTAATTTCCCCACGCAGTGCCGTAATGGTATCGTCACGCGACTTTATGTCGTCAAACAGCTTCTGCGTCTCGACACGTGTTGCAGCATACACTTGTTCGGCTGCCTTAACGTTTGCCTTGAGACAGTTGATCTCATCGAGGTAGACATTTCGCTAAAATGGATTGCAATGCATTTGCTAAAGAGAGATACCAAAACTAGCAAGATACCATTTACTTACCATGTCTTCAAACTCTAAATTCTTGGCCACCTCTGCCGACAGATGCCTCTCGAGCTGCTTCAACTCGCGTTTGTGAGTCTCCTCCGAAACGTAGCTCGCCTTGCCATCGTCACTTTCGGGTTTGTTGTTGTTCACCACCACAAAGCCTTTGATTTGTAGCTCCAATCGTTCGATATGTTTTGACAGATTCTGAATGATGGCTTGCCGTTCCGATGATTCCTTTCGCAGTTCGTCCACTTCGGACTGGGCCGCTTGGCGTTCCACTTCACGCACGCGACCAACTTCATCCAAATCCGCTTGCAGCTCTTTATACGAACTCTGCAGCTCGTTTTCCTTCGCTGTGGCAGCCGCTCGGAATGCTTCCAATTCCGCCACGAGCCGGCTGTTTTCCGCCGACAGCTGTTCGATTTTCAGCTTCTGCTCCTCTATGCGGGCATCCTGTTCGGCAGAGCGTGCCTTTGTTTCGTCCTGCAGCTGCTGTATGGACGTGAAGTTCTTACGCATCGCCACATTAGCCCGCTGTAGACTTTCCTTCAGCTGGCTATGTTCCATGCTAAGCTTCTGCAGCAATTGAACCTCCTCGAAAGATACCGAGGAATGAGCCAGACTGGGAAACTGTTGCAGAATCGATTGTGTTTCTCCCAGGATAAAGGAGGCCGTCGGTGGCTGGGTGAAGCTGGCCGACAGAACATCGCGCGGAACGTTTTCCTTGTTCTCGATCGATTGCAGGCTTTTCACCGAACGTGGTGCTTGCTGCATTGATTCTGTTGACGCAATCATTGACGCTTTTGGGGATGATGATTCATTCAACGATTTTGTCGTTTGTGGTGCAATCTTCGATGCATGCATAGCGGTCCCTCCGTTCGTTAGCAGACTGTAAGTGGTGGAATCAAGTTGTGTGGAAGTTTCCATCTTGGAGACTGAAGTTGAGACGCTCGACAATGATTTAGCTGAGTCTGCAATTTCGCGTTCAACCACCGACACTGGCTGCGAGGAGACCGGGGCGATGGAATAGTTGACCATCGACGGGGTTGGTGAGGTCCCGAGTATGATGAACGATTCCTCCTCCAACGAACGCTGGGTAGATTCGGCCAGAGACATCGTTTTCCCTGGGGGTGTTAATTATAGCCACTAGTTTTTCCTATCCGAAACCGTTCCGTTCTTGCCACAATACCGCTTCTTCTGTGTAATACGAACTGCGCCAACAGTGGGGAACACAAGCACTGAAATATAAAAAAATCCAATAACAATGGTCTGACAACCGAAACAAAAAACAGTGTTGCCAGCTGGAACGAAAAATGATCACATAATGAAACTTATAAATTTAAACATTTTCGTGACAAATTAGTCGATGTGTTGACGAAAACATAGCGGAAATAGAGGAAACATTTGGAAATTTTGAGAGAGTCATTAGTTTAATGTTATCTGTTATGTAAATGTCGATTCTTGAAAATGTATCCCCTTTCGATAAAATTGCTAATCTCGAGCACATTACTGTGAAAGCAGATGATATGGTGTGTGTGAACTGTCAAATGTAGCAGAAGATTTAGAATGTTTAATTGTAGCAAGCATCCCCGTCATATCAAACGCACGAAACACTCGTAAAATTTTGTTCGCCACAAAGAAGGGAGTACCCTAAGCTCCCTGCAAAGGCGGACTACAGTAAAGGGAAGGCCCCGTTAAATTAATAGTCACATCGGTGAGCAACCTTGGTGAATTTTAGCAACGAGCAGCGACACAATGCACAAGCTGGATGATAATGCACTCACCCGGATGTTGTCCTCGGTAGGTGACGATTTCTCTGCTAGTCCGGAGATGTAGAAACTAACACCATTGTCACATTCGTTTCAATTACAGTA
This sequence comes from Anopheles funestus, assembly GCF_943734845.2. Taxonomy (NCBI): domain Eukaryota; kingdom Metazoa; phylum Arthropoda; class Insecta; order Diptera; family Culicidae; genus Anopheles; species Anopheles funestus. The sequence goes on along the minus strand of NC_064599.1, from coordinate 15,118,239 downwards.
TCGGGATCCTACGGCAACCAAGAAGGACGTCACAAATGCTTTACGCATTTACCATGGACTGCAACATCGGATGGAAGAGTACGGTGAGTCATCTCCATACAATCAGACCCACGATTGGTTTACTAATGGAATTTATCTCTCTGAACAGTGTTCAACGATGGTAGCACGAAAATGTTACTCAATCTCCACGGCACTATACCGGTGAAGTATAAGGGCAATACGTATAACATTCCCATTTGTATCTGGCTTATGGATACACACCCGAAGAATGCTCCTATTTGCTACGTAAAGCCAACGTCCGAAATGCGCATCAAGGTGTCGGCGTACGTTGATTTCAATGGGAAAATCTATTTGCCGTATCTGCACGATTGGAACCCGGTTAGACTCGGTGTATATGAAATAGTAGCTATTGTTGGTAGCTAAACTTTACCATCTCTTTTCTGTACAGAAAAATGCCGATCTGTTGGATCTGATTCAAATCATGAGCGTCACATTTGGCGAAGTGCCTCCAGTGTATTCCAAAGGACCAGAAACATCGTATCAGCAGCGTAAGGCAACGTGTATTCAATCTAATATGGAATAGCTGTAATATATTCACTTCGCTCTTTTCTCCATCAGCATCTTACATGCCTCCGACACCGGCCACCAGCACCTCGTACATACCTCCGTACCCAACGCAACAGTTTGCCCCGTATCCAGTGGCAGGCCAAGGATACAATAACTACGGACAACCAGCGCCCGGTGCAACCGGTCCCGGTTATGGATTGCCTTACGGAATGCCCTATCCACCAGCACCAGGAACAATAGCTGGAACTACACCAGCCGTGGTAAGATGAAACGAGTTTGTCCGGAATCACAAATTAAATGAATGTGGATCATGGTTTTTGCTGCTTCCAGAACCAAGGTACCGGAACGATCACAGAGGAACACATCCGGGCATCGCTAATAAGTGCCGTAGAGGATAAACTGAAGCGACGGGTACAGGAAAAGATGAACCAGTGTCAGGCTGAGGTGCAAACGCTTAAGCGAACACAGCAAGAGCTGAACGAGGGTCAAGTCAAGATTAAGGACATCCTTACGCGGCTCGAACGCGACGAAAAGGAACTGACGAAGAGTATCACCGTGCTAAAGGATAAGGAAAAGGAGCTGGAACGTGCACTGGAGTCGTTGGATAATGTTGAATCGATTGATGTCGACGAAGCGGTCACCACCACTGCCCCACTTTACAAACAGTGCGTACATCAAACGTCCAATCATAGCAGCAGATAGATTATTGATCGATACGAATTTATCCATTTCACAGATTATTGAATGCCTACGCTGAAGAAGCCGCCATAGAAGACGCGACCTACTTCATGGGTGAAGCCCTTCGCAGCGGGGTGATTGATCTGGAGGTGTTCCTGAAACAGGTTCGACAGCTATCGCGAAAGCAGTTCATGTTGCGTGCTCTTATGCAAAAGTGTCGACAGAAGGCGGGCTTTAGCGTTTAATTCTATGTGCAACCGAAAACCGTGATTCGTGACGAAAACACCCTAAAGGAACCTCGTCGACTATATGTGCATGTTTCCGTTTCGGTTATCTCTCCTGTGCCTATTTCCTGTTTTTGATTGTGTTAGGTTTGCGCCGCTGACCTGTTATTTTCATCGTCTATCATGATATTATAGTCCTCTCATTCGTTTCGTGCTATATCGCGTATAATAAAGCTTACACGTTTCAAACATCACGATTGATGAAATGCATTTTTTTGTATTACATTGCCCGGAGCAAGTAGAGTTGAAAAAATAAACGCAGCTAAATTGAAAGTAGCTCGAGTTTTCTGTAATTAAATGCCGGGGTAGCATAATCAAAACAAACTTCCCAAATTGATTTGCCCCCCGTTTACGCTCGTCTGTCAAATGAACTGTCATTTCGCATAAAAAAAAACATCTACACGCCACGTCAGTTTCGGCAACAAGAGACTTGCTGGAAAAGCCGATTTATACGTAGCGAAAGTAGATTGTTTTTGTAGATTTACTGTGTTTCGCCCATTGCTGTACGTTCGTTACCATACCCTTGCTGATGTTACGCATCCCGTTAGCAAATTTATCAACTAATCCAACGTGAATTACCCCCAGGCATACCGGAAACCGCATCGACAACTATCACAGCGTCATGGATTTGATGGTTCGCTACGTCTCGCCGGTAAACCCGGCCGTGTTTCCACATTTGGCGAGTGTGTTACTGCTGTTTGGCACATTCTTCACAGCGTGGTTCTTCGTGTTCGAAGTATCCCGCCCAAAACAACCGTCCAAGGAGAGCGTCATCTTTAAGGAGCTGGCTATCAGTTTGTTCGCATCACTGTTCCTTGGATTCGGTGTGCTGTTTCTTCTGCTTTCGGTTGGGATCTATGTGTAACGGAAGTACCTCGTGTAGGAGTTCTTTACCGCATCCCATTTCTTCAACACAACATTCTAATCCGAATCTTACTCTCACGCAACCCATCCACGAGGAAGATATGTGATGGTTTTACGAATGAAATGCACCGCAGCAAGGGAAAAAAATTGCCAACAGCACGAACAAATGGATTAAAATGTGTGTGAAGTAAGGTGAATGTTTTAATTTGTAAGCAAATTGTCATAAGAAATACACGTCAGACCAAACACACACTCACTTTCCTCTCACGGAAGGGCATTGATCCGTTTGGTTAAACATTTTCTCTTAGTAAAGAAATGCTCGAGACGGGCACGTTGGTCCTTAAAACGTTTATTGACTTTTCGTGTTCTAACTCAACCGTGTGTTTTTTCCAGCTCTTCCCATCGTATTCTCTTTCTTCTTTTTATATCATTTAACAATTTACGTTAAAACTTATCCCTAGCACTAGTTTAATCTTAAGCCTACGTACTTACTACACGAAAACTGCTTACATGTAAGAGCTGTTACTGCTAGTCAGTCCACAAGATGGTTGGACTGTGAAGTAAAAGAAAAACTAAAAGATCCACAATCAACTATTACACGGGGACGGTGCTTCCGCTTGTTGGAGAAAGGGCAAATAAAGCATCGAAATTATGCACTATAGAGCGTAGTCGTAGGCCGTATGTTACGCAAAACAGATAGCGAACGATAGCTGCTACTTCAGCAGCTACTACTACTTAAACCTACAGGGATAAGTAAAAGCAAGATTCCGGCAGTAGAATCGTACGATCGAACGAAGGATGAAACTTGAAATTAAATCTATGAGGATGTACAATCATTTGACAGAAAATAGCCCACCCCTGCTGAACACGGGCGCCTACGAAATTAGTTTTCCAGCCGCATTTTCGTCAAGCCAACGAAATCCCAACGTAAAACGATGGCAAGCGTGTATGTGCCGTCGATGAAGCTTGCCGCTGTACCATCGTACGTGGTAAGTTAAGTGCTCCCTTGCGCTTGCTATCAAACGCATCGATCCACCCTTAGTTTGATTAAAGTGGATTTGTACAGCGAAGAAACCTTCTTCATTTAAATCTGGGATACACACAACGAGTGGATTGTGGCTTCTTCTTCGCAGGATACTTACCAACTTAAATGCAACCATTCTTAACACTCCTGTTCCTCGTTCACTCTCTCGCGCTTCCTACCACGTAAAGGGGCCCGCTAAGGTCGGACCCATTTGACTTATCATCGCTTTTTATCATCACATGGCACCGGCTGAATATTGCACTTCAAGCTCTTCAATCTCCTGCAGTATGTCCGGTTTCCGTTTCACCTTTTCTAGCTGGTCCTTGTCCAGCTTTGGCCCGTCGGTAGACATTAGCTTTGATTCGATTGCTTCGATTTCACGTATCTTCTTCCGGAGCTTACGTAGCTTTTTCGCTACCTCCAACTGCTGACCTTCGGCTCCTTCAACCGAAGGTGTCGCTGTTGTTGTTGGGGATTGTTGCTTTAGCTGTGCACCGGAAGCGAAGGCGCTTGCCAGTTCCTCCACGGCGCTATCACTGTTGCAAGCGGCGGCGGGCTTTTGTTGTGATGATTTTGCGTGTTGTTGCTGCGGTGGTTGCTTTGTTTTAACCACCGGTCGCTGTTCCAACAGTATGTCGGGCAGTTCTGGTGTTTTTTTGCAACGTAAGGCGGCGTTTATATTCTTGGCCGTGTTGACCTTCTGTTTGTCACTGCTTCCCACAGCACCATCGACGGCTAACAACCCGGGAGGCAAGGTAGGTTGCAACTTTTTGTTCTGCTGTTCCTTCCTCTGTTGCTCTTCGCGCAGCTGCCGTAACCGGTCACGTTCGCGCTTTTCCTTTGCCTTTTGCACCACCTCCGGCGGTAACCCGGGTGGAAGAGAAGGTTTCTGGGCGAACTGTTTGCCTTTGCTTTCGTACAGTGGTACCTCCTCCTGCGGTACGTAACCATCGCGAACGCGGCGTGGCTTGCGCCAGGTACCGTCCGGGCGCTGGGTAGCCGGAATGAATTTTCCTGCCGAGGTAGATGAAATGTAGCGTTTCAATTGCACATTATGCAAGCCGGACAAGCGGATTTAGCTTACCTTGACTGTCGGTTGAGTAGGTTGTCATGGTTTCCCGTTTAAGCTGCCGCACTGGAAACCCGCAGTAGAGCAAAAGCAATCAACAAAACAAATGCACGCACCGTGAAGCTAACACCATTCAGAAGATGGCACACGGGGAAAATATGCTCGCGTTGTGCGTGCTACGCACCTCCAACCAATACCAAACGGCAAAGGCGGCCAGTTTATTTTTAACCACCGTGTTGCCGTTTCGTCCGGCTGCAAACAAATCTCGGTGTCTCGGAAATGGGATTCCTTTTGCTGCTTGGCGTGTGTGTTTATACGTATGTGTACAGCAGCCACCCCCTTTCGCACAACCCCTCTTCGGTATATAGCAAAAACTTTCACACAATCTCAGCTACGGTTTGCACACACAATTAGCACAAATGTGCTTTATCTACACACCTTGGGTCACAATTCGTCGTCAACACCCGTTGGCAGATTTGTTCGAAACGTCAAACGAGTGGTGCTAGATTATCGTCCTATCTCTTTCAAAATTCATTTCCTCCTCGCACAGCAACCCGAAGGGCTGGACGGGCAAATATTTTATTTATTTATTTGTGGTAAGTAAAACATATTCAACTTATCTATAGCTTTTTTGCTCATACCTTTCATTCATATCTAGAACGAAGCTGCAAGCCCCAATCGACCCAATAGCAGAAGTTTCATTCATTGCGCTGCGCTGAAGGAATCTGTTCCGTGGATTCTGAAAGAGCAAATCCTGCTACGTTGCAGCAAGGGCAAGAAAATTGCCAGCTCCCTACCATTAAGGTATACCAAATTAGTTCCATTGCATGATCAGCAACACTAAATGTTGCTACTAACTTGCAACTAACTAAAGAACGTTCACTACATAACTGCTCTTTGCAACACCGATTGTTCGCACGATCGATCAATCAATCCCGTAGATGTTATCCTTTTAACAAGTGTTTCTACTTTCTCCCTAATTTTATCTCATTCATGTTCCGGTGTGCAATATATTTGCTTGTTGTTACGGTGCTGTCGGAATGTAACGTACAATTAAAAAAGAAAATCGAAAAGATAACTGCCACGATTGTAGATACTCCATTTAACTTCTCCCCTTTCACCATCACCATGGAGACCGCCGCTCCAACGGATGCTGGAACGTTGAAAAAGGTACCGTACGGTTGCACGATGTAGCCTGAATGTGTGTATTTTTTGTTTGCAAATTGGAAGTTTTGTTTTCCTCCCTTCCCAATCGATGATTTTTTTGCACGATCCTCCCTTTCTGATGCACTCCACTGAAAATTGTTTAGATTGTAGAATTACATGCATGGTACTGTGATTGATAAAGGAGCTAACCATGAAATATTTCGTATTTTAATCAACTTATTTTGCTTGTAGAAACGAAATCGAGCGCACAAGAAACCAAAACCAGACGCGATAAAAATCCCAGCGCAGTGCGGAACGACAAATACTGCTCAATTACAGAAAACCACAGTAGAAAAGGAGAATAATCCACCAATAAGCACTTCCTCTGGAAAGACTACAATAGAGTCTGATCAGCGCCTTGATATTGAAGCGGATGCTCCTGAGCTTTCCCGTAAACCAAGCCGTCGTCGTAAACGAAAGGCAAAAGGTGACAAAAAAGATTCACAACTTGAGCTACAATCGATAACGGTTGAGGAATTATTTCCCCCCGGGAATATTGTTACACAAGCGGCGTGTCAGACACCACCGCAAACGCTTGAAACTGTACCGGAAAACGTGTCGGTTTCCCGGAAGCAGATAGTCGATACAGCAAAGTTCGTCGGTATAATAGACATCGGTCCACGAGAACTTTTTCCGGTGGCCAACGAACCTACGACTTTGGTACAAAATATAACGTTTGATGAAATATTCCCCGGTCCAGAATTGTTCCAGTTCGACGCTGGAGGTACAATCCCTGGAAAATTAACTTTCGGTGAATCGTATGCCTTCAAACCGATTGTCTTCGAAGCAAAGCCTGTAAAGCGTACGGTTGAATACGTCCAGCAAGGTTTGCAGGATATATCTGCTGAGCAGATTTTCCCGAACTGTGTGTCAGTTGGATTGAAAACGTCTTCGCAAGCTACAAGTCTACCCATACAGCAATCGGCAACCATGAGTGAACGATCTGCCGCGCCCGCCCCGGGTGCTAAATCAGATAAAACTCGGGAAGAAATTCTTGCGGAGCGTGAAGCAAAGAAAGCAGCCAAGTTAGCCGCTAAAACTAAAAGCAAAAATAAAGAAACACCAGCACAGGAGAAGCCGAATGAAGCACCAGCACCATCGACAAAGGCTAAGCAAGAACGACCGGTCAAACCGAAGGCTGAACCTACAGCATCAGCTGAGTTGAAAAAATCCAGCACGGATGCAAGCATTTGTGAAAAGATGAAAGATCTACATATAAGCGATGGTCCTGCCCAAACCGAAGCAAAAGAACTTTCTAAAGCGGAACGAAAGGCACTGTTCGAGGCAAAAAATCCTTCCCTCGTGGCATCAGAGGGAGCAAAACCGGCCAAACCAACATTAACGAAAGCCGAACGTCGTGCAATCCAGGAAGCACAACGGGCCGCGAAAGCGGATGCGCAACAAGTTAAGAAACGAGAAACAACCACGACCACACCCGCTTCTGATAAACAAGATCCGAAAAAGGTTCAGAAAATAACCAGTGAACCTGCAAAAACAAAAGCTCCGGTTAAAAAAACTGTACCAACCGGTGGTGCGGGACTTGCCGGGACAACACCGCGTAAGCATATTGTTAATTTGTTCAATCACCTACACCAACCGAAATTTGCCGCTACCGAAATTGTTAATTCGCCCGAATTGCATCCGGCTGTAACGAAGCTTGGTATACAGTACGCTAAGGGAGCGGTCGTTGGATCGAAAGCTCGCTGTCTCGCCCTGCTAAAGGTTCTAAACCAGCTGATAGAAGACTATGAGACACCGGCAGAGAAAGAGTTTGGTCGAAGTTTTGAGGAAATGTTAAGCGTATCCGCTAACCATCTGCAGCGCTGCCGGCCTTTCTCCGTCTCGATGACGAACGCGTTGCGACACGTAAAGATGTGCGCACGTCAACTGGATGGGAAGGTTTCCGTGTCGGAACAGAAAGAGTGTTTGCTAGAATCGATCGAATCGTACATCCGTGATCAGATCGAGAAAGCTGAAGAGGCAATCTGCTGTTCGGTGCAGGATAAGATCTGTAATGGGGATGTTATTTTGACCTATGGCTGGTAAGTATTTCTCTCCTGTTGTTGGAGCTTCAAAGGAAATAAAAATTAATTTTACTTATATTCCCCAGCTCCTCGTTGATTAAACATATCCTGGAGGAAGCGATTCGTCGCAAGAAAACCTTCCGCGTGATAATCGTGAATGCACGACCGCGGCAGGAAGAAAATGCAATGCTGGAAGAGCTAGTCCAACTTGGTGTCAAGTGCATGTGCGTGTTAATCAATGCGGTCAGCTACGTGATGCCAGAAGTGACGAAAGTATTGCTCGGCGCACATGCTCTCCTGGCAAATGGATCCGTAATGAGCCGTGTTGGAACAGCGCAGATTGCACTCGTGGCTAAATCCTACAACGTGCCCGTGCTCGTCTGCTGCGAAACGCACAAGTTTACCGAGCGCGTGCAAACGGATGCATTTGTGTACAACGAGATCGGTAAGTATATATTCTATTCTGTGCAATTGGAAGCTGTGAAATGCTTGGATTGAGAAAATAGTTTTGAGTTTATACACTTGCGAGCACGAGGCCCAACGCGACCGCTTAATTTGCCTACCGCCAATGATTACAAGGATTCAACATAAACGCCCTTTGTTTCCCGTATCGAGCAGGTAACCCTAACGAGCTCGTCCTTGCACCACATACACGCGATCATCCCGAGGCAAAACCGATGCTGGCTGACTGGGAAACGATCACGTCGTTAACAATTCTTAACCTTCATTATGATGTCACGCCACCGGAACTGGTGACAGCAGTCGTTACGGAAGTGGCAATATTACCTTGCACCAGCGTCCCGGTAATTCTCCGTATCAAACCATCCGATGTAACGTATTGAACTATGAAGGGATTCTAAGAGTAGAAAGGAAATGTTTTCGCCAGTAACGATTATGACGACGAAGATAAAGTAATGTTAAAAAGGAAGAGAACCAATTTAGGCTTTATTGAATGAAAGAATTCATTGCTAAAAAGGTACTTCAATTGTAGTTTATGTTGACAAACTATAACATAATGTGTTATTCTCTCTCTCTCTCTCTCTCTTGTTGGCTTAACTAGACTTTTTTACCGCGTAGCCGGATAGTCAGTCCTTGCTACGAAGGGACGGTACGAATGGGATTTGATACCCGGTTCTGTTGTCTGGAACCGGTGCCGTTTATCACATACACCACCGGTCCGCCCCTAATAACGTTTTACGTGTAGTGTAATACTTATTAGAGACCACTGTTGATTGTTAGATTTAGTTATTCTTTTAACATTCGTTTCCTAAGCTCTGCCGCATATTCCTGTGGGTGAACGGTTTTGCGATGGGTATATAGCTTGTTTTTTGTGTTGAATCGTTCTGAACAATGCTGGCAACCATACAGTTCCTCTCCAGTGTGATGAATGGCGACATGTTCCTACAAGCAAAAATCATTAATAGAAAATAAAAGTTTACTAACCTTGCCAAGAATAATGCATATAACCACCAGATGCTTACTTTCATATGATGTGGACGATTGAATTTTTTATGACACCATTCACATTCGAATCGGCTTCCACTGTGAACTCGCCACATGTGAAGTTTCAGCGCGTCCTGGTTGGGTGCATGTTTGCCGCACGTCTCACATACAACCTCTCCACCTTCATGTTGCGTATGTTTACGACGTATATGCTTCGTAAGACAGTACTTGTTAATGAGCCAAGCATTACACAGTTCGCATTGTACCTTGCTCTCTAGGCGGCGTCCTTCGTGTTCCTTCCGATGTGCTTCGAAGCATTGCTTGGTTCGAAACACGCGGGCACACACCTCACATACATGCTTTTCACCCTCGCCATGAACCGCAACCAGATGCTTCCGAAGAGAGCCTCGGCTAGACAGTACCTTTTCACATTGCGGACACGGTACAGTATCGTGCGCTACCATTATGTGTGCATTAAGGTGGGAGCGCGAAACGAATGCTTTGCGGCATGTGGTGCAGGGAAAGGAACGTTCAGCATCGGAAGCATGTACCTCCTTGATGTGTTCCTTAAGAACTTTGCTGGAGGAGTAGCTTTTCGCACACCGTTCACATCGGAAGGTGTCCGGATTTAGGTGTAGCTGCAGGTGTTCTATCATCCAGCATTTCTTGTAGATCGATCTATTGCAACATCGCAAATAGCCCGTTACTTTGTGCGTGAGCTTGTAGTGTTTGTACAGATCGCTAAAATCGCTTAGTGGTGCCGAACAGATATCGCACGTTAGTTTGTAGTGTTGCAGCACTAACTGTTCAGGAGTGAGTTTGGTCGTTTGTTCTTTGCTGGATTGTTCGCCTGCAGTTTGTTGTTGGTTGTTAGTTGATCGTAAATTTCTGGCTTGGGTGGGTTTATCAATAACTTCCTCATTTGTTGATACGCCCTGAATACATACTGTTGATGATTCTTTCTGTTCATTTTTCATTTGAGATTGTTCATCAACCACTTCCTTAGGTTTTGATACGCGATGATCTTTTTGTGTTGGTTTTTGTTCGATTTCGGAATCCGATGTCGGAACATTTTCGCTTTCTTCCTTCAACATAAAATTATCATTTGCATCGTCGATTGTCATGGAATCATCGTTCGATTGAGTGGGTTCAACTAAAATCTCAAGCTTAATCTCGTTTGATAAAGGATCCACTGCCAACGAACCATTATCTTCAGCGGAATGGTCAATAGCTCTTTCCCGAAGGTTTTGTTTGGGTAACTCCGTCCGTATCTTGTTACTCAACTGTTCCTGATTGCTTGCTACTTGTTCCGCATACCAATAAAATTCTTCTATGGTTGTTTTGCATGTACCACAAATGAGCCCACTTGATTGCGTTAGTTGTGTTAGCTAAATAGAGAAGAAGTGGAGTCAGTATCAGGAAACAATTAGGGAAAAATTGTGTCGTACCGGAAAATAAAATACACGATCTATCTTCGCTGTTAGTTCTTGGTTGTTTAAATAAATTAAGTCGTTCATTTCTCGACCGAGACACAAGTGACACACTCGGTCCAGATTTTCCATTGTGTTATTATGCAAATCTGGAAAATCTCGTCCTGCAAGCACTGGTGATTATTCAAGAAACCCCAAAATGTTTTGGAATACAAAAAATATGATAACTGGTTTGTTGACATGTTGGCAACCAGTGACAGCTGAAAAGATGAAATAAAAGATGCCTATGCAGCAGAAAAAAAGATTCAAATGATCAGTTACTAGATTTATTGCAGGCGAAACATACGCTTGAAGATGATAGAACAGAATTAAAGTTCCAAAAGCAAAACAACAATGGTACCAACAGTTGGTTTTTGAAGGTTTTTGCTTTTATTCCTTTTTAAATAATATTAAAAATATTTCATAGTTAAATGATTTGGAACGTGTAGCTTAATCGTGTATATCTGCTATCGTGTATCATGGTATGCTAAACCTTATTATTGCACATTTCACAAGTAATTTTCCCTGGCACTGCCAACCGGTTCCCGTACAGTGCGATCATTCGATCCTGTATCGGACGAACAACATTGTAATACGCCAGATGCCAAAAGCAATTGTTCTTCTCCTGCACCAACCGTTGAAGGCAACGCAAAAAAAGATACAAACGTTCTAGCGACTTGTTCTCGCATAGTTCTTGTCCATTCACCACTAACAGCTGTACATCGTACTCGTACGGTTCGTCGGTACTGTCGATCCACTCTTCCACAAGTTCTCTCCAGTTTTTGCGTCTTAGAATATTTGGATCCTTGGATGCTTTACACTCAGTTGACGTTCTTTTGGGGGTAGCATATTGGGGCTCCATTATTTTATTAGGAGAAATCTCCCGCACAGGACTTTTTTCTGGCGTCACTAGCAAAGGTTCATCAATTTCCGGCTCATTGCATGTTACAACCATGTTGTCCTTGTTCAGTTCGATCTGCTTTTCCACCTCGAGGCGTAGTTCTAGCGGAAGTGCTTGAAGAAACTTTAGCTCGATCTTTATTTTCTGTTCATCTCCTGCATTAGCCACAGCTTGTGGAGTGATTGGTGATTTCCGTTCATGGTGGTATGCATCCCGAAGTGGAGACATCTTTACTGGAGTCTTTTCCGCAGGAGGATGATGCTGCTTATTATTAGCAGCAAGCAACAGTTGCTGCTGTCTTCTGTAGTCGCGTATGGCTTCCTCTCGTATTTCTTCAGGTAGTGCCGCCAGTACTTCTGGATCGAGTCCGTCAGGTAAATCGTCGTTCCAATTGGATGATGCAGTAGATGTTAAAAATTTCCTCATCACACCAACGCTTTGTGCGGTTTGGGTTTGATCTTTCCTTCCACCCGATGAAGCCCATTTTGGAGGTCTTCCACGTCGGCCTCTAGTGACAGGTTTTGATCCAACCGTAGCTTTCCTACTGGGTGAGTTGACAGCATTATCGTTTCGTTTGGGAGAATTGATAAAACCATTAAAATCTGTCTTTGTCGGTGTGTTCAATTGCTGGCGTAACGGCGAAGGTACTGCATGAGGTATGGCAGTGGAACTACGAGATGTACAAGGTTCCTGATCATCAGGTTGCCGAAACAACGAACGATACTGTTCCTTCGATTTGGTTACTTTTGGTTCGTTGCAGGCAATCTCAGCCGTTTCTGGTTGAGATTTTAGTTTGTTTTCGGCCTTCTGGAACATGCTTTTCAACCGGTTACCAGCTTTACTATCCGCCGTACGCTGTGCACCTTCAAATTTGGAAATCTGAATTCCGATCCCTCTCAGTTCTGACGGTTCGATCGCTAACGTACGCATCAATCCCAGCACAGTGCCTTCGATCAGTGTACGATCGTCTGTGTGCTGACGAAGTGGCTGTGACTTTGTCACAACGTCACACAGCCCATGGCCCATAAACTTTGCCGTCTCGATCGGTGCTTCTGGAGAGCGTACGAGCAGCTTAACTGTAACGAGTTTGCCTCGCTCACGTAACTCCAACAATCGGCGATGAATTTCTTCCGTCAGCTGGCGCATAAAACGATCTACCTCTTGTTCGGTAGTGAAGCGTATCCCGTAGTTGACATCGACCGACACTGACTTTCTTCCCCGATCGTACACCAACGGTTTCTCGTCGATTCCACGACATGCGTTGTAGAGTGTTTCACCGAATTTTTTTCCAAACTCGGTTTGCAAAACATTCCTGGGAATGGTTTGTAAATCGGCGCATGTTACATACGTCATCTTCTTTAACCGATGCGAGGTGCTTGGCCCAACACCCGGTAGATCGGCTATTGGAATCGCCCGCATGTACTCCTCTACCGCTCCCGGGACCAGTTGATATTGGCCGTTAGGTTTAGCCTTTTTTGTGGCCATCCTAGCTTGCAGACGGTTTGCTCCAATTCCCGCTGAACAACCGCACCCAGTAGCTGTGGAAATTCTGTTTCGCACATACGTCACAAACTCCATCACTTCTATTCCGGTCGACTGAATCAGTTCGCTTAAATCGACAAACATTTCGTCACAACTAACAGCTTCAATGTCAAGCGTGTACTGTGCGATCGTGTCGTACAGCTGATATGCCACTTCCCGGTAGCCATCGAAGTCGTACGGAATGGTTTTAAGGTCCGGGCATAACTTTAAGGCTGCTCCAACAAACATCCCGTTCTTAACCCCACACTGGCGAGCCTCGTAACTGCAGGATGCAATCTCCGAAAGTGAATTATTTTCATCGATGGCCGATAGTCGTGATTCGATTGGAATGTCTGGTGCTTTGTAGCGATCTTCGAGCCGCTTGTGATACAGCTCAATCTCTAACGCACGGTTCTGTCCAGGATGCGAAGGAACGCGTGCTTCTGAGCCACGGGAATGTGTGACGGCTACCGGCAGACCACGGAGATGTGGATACTTCCGCAAGCCAACCGACACGAAGAAACAATCCATATCGATGTGCATAATGTACCGATCGATGGATTCGTTGTTAAATTCTCTTTCCGTTGGGTCTCTTGCAACAGCACGGCTATCAATATGCTGCACCAATGTGTCACGGGCTGGGAACGAACCGGTTGATTTTTCGCGCAATTCTGATACGTACTGCTTGAAACCTGCCCCAAGCGTAGCGATATGGTGCAATCGGGAATTGTTAAAAAATTCCTTTAGAAAGTTAGGATCCGTTGCAGTGAGCGACTGCTTAGAAGGCGCCGGTTTCGATGGACTTTTAACTATTGAGTTGGATTGATTTGTTGTTTCTGTTGGGGGCGGTTCTTCTTCTGAAAACACATCAGGCGAACATTGTGGTGGAAGTTCAGATTTCTCTCCATCGCCGTTAGTTAGCGGTTGCGTACTTTCACCGTTTTGCAGGATCGCTTTACACGACATGGTACCATTAGATACATCTTCATCCGTGTTTTGCTGCGAACTTTCTTGTTGTTCATTCGAAACTGATGCTTCCGATGATATCTGATCGGTGAAGTGTTTAAGCATACCCAGCACATTAAGACACTCGCTTCGACTGATGTCGTTAGGATCGCCGTCATTCTTGGGTACCGGTTTCGCTATATCCGTAACATGGGTCGATAGGGGGGCCAACTTCGTGAAAGCCAGCTTGGGCTGTGAAGGCTTATGCTGCGAATACAGCAAATACTTCGAGTAGTCCAACAGCCTACCCTCGTTCAAACAGTCCACTACCCAGCGTGGACTAATGATTATTTCGGACGTGATCGAACGTACCTTTACATCGGGCAGGATCGATGCAATCGTGTACGTTGTGTTGGAACGTTTATAGTGATGAAACACACCACCGTGCAACATCATGAGTCGCTTCAACTCATCAGCGGATGGATTGGTGTAACCGTTCACAAAAATGGATACACCTGCGAACAGATTCGATAGCTTGTCCCCAACGATAGCTGAGCTGTGCCGAAACTGGTCCTCTAGTTTGGCAATTTTTGCATCCATATAATCGCCCTATGGAGAGTAGAATGGTAATTGATTTACTGGAATACTTTATACCTTGTGTGATGCTCACCCATCCTTCGAAGCCAGTTTCGCTTTCAACCTTTTCTTTACGCTTCATGTTTTGATAGTTATCCTGCAATACATTGCACCTTGTTCCAACGATGATCCTGTAGAAAAGAGCGCCCAAAATATGAAAACATCTAAATGCATCACCGTCAAAATAAGCCGAATGTCAAGTAATGTGCGTTTATGAATTCGTCGTGCATTCGATATTTTTGCCGCATGGGCATACAAACCAGGTTGCAAATTTAAAATCCAGGCCCATAAACAGAATACCTAGTTCCTAGATTTACATAGGCACAGAAGATTGCATTCTATTTTGTGTGTTAGAAATACATATAAGTTTTTTTAATAATCTAATTTTATAAATTCCTCATTAATCTAATAAATGTTCTAAAAAATTCGAAGATTCTAAATGTTGTTTGAACGATTGCTGTCAAAATCCATTTGGCTACATGGGGACAAGTACTGTGTGCGAGCCGAAAGGAAGACACAGACCACGGAGTACCGTAAAAATATTCTAAAATATTGCCGAGAATGAGTGTTGTTATAAGTGTATAGATTATATTAGATTAGAATTTTACACCAACTTCGCGTGTAGGCATTGTTAGCAGAGAAAGCAAAGTATTTATTCTGTTGTTGTGGGTAACTAAAATCTTCTTCCTTCACAAAACATTTGCATCGGAACAAGGGCAGGAACAGGAACCAGCAGCCACTCTATCTATAGGTAATTATGGAAATAATGCGGCTAGAATTTGTTTCATTGCATTCAATTATTTTAAGTATATCCACCGCAGGAGCTGAGTTTATGTTGATGTTGCTCATGTTGAGAGACAAGTGCACAAAAAGGAACGCTAGAGCCATTTAATCAGTACCGCTGTTCCCCCACCCATTGTTCCTTTGTTTTTTATCTTTCAACTTGCGAATGCATGCGTACAGTCAGTTCGAAATTCAAGCGCTTTAATGTATATTGTGTTTTACTATTTTAGTTGATTTTGCAGAAACGTTTTGCACACAAAATCTTACATTATTTTGTTTTATTTAATCTCTACTCAACACCGACGCGACAACGCTTAAGGTGGTGTGCGTGTGATTCGTTCTTCGTGAAACCGTTAGAGCGAGCGAGAGAGCAGCAGCCTGCTTGTACACACCGAAAGAGTCAAGATGGCCGATCTGGACGCAGTGAATCTCGGGCTAGATGAAACGGAACGGGACATCGCGGAAGCGCTGGAAAATTCATATGACACCCGATCGGAAGCATCCGGTGATGGAGACGGCGATGCCGATGAAGCCGACGCTGGCGATGCGGATGGATCACATCCTAGCATCAGTTCGGTCAGTTCGGCCGAATCAGATTCCGGTACCGATTTAGAGGAGGATGAGGGTGGTGAAGGCGATAAAAAGAAAAAAGACGATGCAAAAACCACCCAACAGGAAAATGGCGCCGCCAAGGATAAGCAGATGACGAAGAAAAAGACGAAGAAAGTGCCCGCGGCTGGAAATGATACAAAACACAACAATGCTGAAGAGGAAGACGACGAGGAAGATGAAGATGAAAACGATGATGACGACGATGAGGAAGATGACGATCCAATGGAAGAGGAAGATGACGAGGAGGAAGAGGAGGAGGAGGAAGATGATGATCAGGACGAACGGCGTAATAACAAGCGTGTGAAAAAGACTAAAATTACCGCCGCGAAGGTGGTATCAACGAAGAAAAAGCTTGTCACTAAAAAGGTGGCCGCATCCAAGCAACCGCAGCATGTAAAGAAGAAGGCTAAAACAGCTGTAACCATCGTGAAAGAAGACACGGAGAAGACAACGTCTGTTGAGAAGAAGAAAAAGAAGGTGTCCACTGTGACACAGGATGGCAAAAAAGGTGCCGGGAAGAAAAAGGATGACACGGCTTCCGCCGCTGCGAGCAATGGTCCGGAGACAAAGGACGATACGGCCAACAACAGTATCAACAATGCAAACGACACAAGTACTAGCAGCAGCAGTAGCAGTAGCGGAAGCAGTAGCAGCAGTGAAGCTGGTAGCAAGAAGGACGATCGGAAATCTAGAAGCCGCAGCCCGGCCTCGGGTGCGCCAGAAGCAAAGCGTAGCCGCACGAAAGCGGCCGGTAATGCGGCCGGCACGAAAAACACAGTTAAATCATACGACTACGTAACGAAGATCAACTATCTGTTCCGCGAAGCCCGTTTCTTTCTGATCAAATCGAACAATCACGACAATGTAGCGCTGTCCAAGACGAAAGGCGTCTGGTCAACCCTGCCACCGAACGAAGCTAACCTGAACCAAGCGTTCCGGGAAAGCCGCAATGTAATACTGCTGTACTCCGTGAAGGAAAGTGGCAAGTTTGCGGGTTTCGCACGCATGGGTGCAGAGGCAAGGCGCGATCTACCGGCCGTCGATTGGGTGCTGCCCCCGGGCATGTCGGCGAAAGCCCTCGGTGGGGTGATCAAGATCGATTGGGTGTGTAAGAAAGAGCTACCGTTTACCAGCACTTCCCATCTCTATAACGCTTGGAACGACGATAAACCGGTGAAGATTGGTAGAGATGGGCAGGAGATCGAGCCCAAGGTGGCGGAGGAACTGTGTCGATTGTTTACGGAAGACACAAGCATCGATATGACTCCGATACTGAAGAAATCAAAGGAAGCGTCAAAGCTGATGAAGGAAAAGGCGGCGTCGAAGTCGTTCCGTAGACCCCCGAACTTCGGGCGGCCTACATCGTCATCGTTGAGAAGTCGCAGCAGTGGAGGAACCGGGGGTGGCATTGGACCGATACGACGCGGTGGCAGACGTATGTTTACGGGGCCGAAAAGTGGAAGAGATGGCGGAGGCGGTGGAAGTCGATCGCACGGGGCAAGCTCGATGTTTGCACCTTACCGGAAGGACCGGCATGGTGGTGGTGGCAGCGGAGGTATTGGCGGCGGTGGCAGTCGACACGGTGGTCATGGAATGGGCGGACCACGCATGGGAATGGGAGGTGGTAACGGTAGTGACGGCGGTGATCGCGGCGGTGGCGGTTTGTCACGAGCTGCGGGCCTCGGGGCAATGCATCACCCGGCCCATCATCACCGTTGGGCCGATGGGTACAGTTCTACGGCTGCTGCCGAGGCGTACGTCGCCGACTACATGCGCAACATGCAGAACCAGCTGCCTCCGATGCCGTACGCACCACCGCCCGGTTACCCGGGTATGCCGATGCCGTACGATAATTTGCCGCCACCACCACGATACTACGAAGGATTGCCAATACCGGAATATCCCCTACCGCCCGGTTCCATCCCGGGCAGTGTAACTGGTGCTGGTGGGATGCCTCCGCCCCGCAGCCACGCGGCTGCTGCAGCGGCGGCCGCCGCAATGTACGACAAGCGAGCGTACGAGCAGTCGATGGAGGAGTTCATGTGGAAATCGGCAAACAGCATGAGCACCGGAAGTGCAGGCAGCGGAGGCGGTGGTGGAGGAGGTGGGGCTGGTGGGACTGGCGGTAGCCAGGGTGGTGGAGGTTTGAGTAGCGCTGTCGGTGGGCTTGTTGGTGGTATACCGACGATGAAGGGACCGCCACCGGTTCTTCCAAGCCATGGTTACCACGTACCTCCGCCGATGATTCCTCCGATGCATCATCATCACATGCACCGTAAGAATGATCGTGGGGATGGAGGTATCGGCAATTCGTCAGACCGTGGCCAGCAGCGGGGTGGAGATCGAGATCGTTCCAACCACCGTAGCGATCGCAACCAGCACAGGGGTGGTGGTGGAGGCGGTGGTGGTGGCGGTGTCCGTGGGTACAACAATCGTGATAGGCGATGATTCGAAGGTAAGTTCCAGCTGTGTATCGTACCATTTTTGCACATATGATTCGACTGATGGAGAGTATTGGATAATCGAGAAAGTTATTTGTTGTTTTAGCTTTTTCTTTATCTTGTTCATATATCTATTAAACGAAATGCCAGTTTTTCGCCTAATTTTCGGTGTAGTGCCACACTTCAAATGTTTCATTTTCCATCATGACACATAAACGTTTCCAAAAAAATCATATTTAATTATATAACTTAGCTTTGGTTCTTGGTTCTTGATTCATGTTTTCTATTTGTTATGTTTAATTTTATTTTTGTAAGATAATAAATAGAAAACAAATTTGAAATGTATGTAATTTTAAATGTAATGTACTTCTTGAAGAATGTTACTTCAGTAAATATGTATACTTCACTAATGGATCGTGCGAAGCATAACTTCTAGGGTGATCGTAGTATTTTTTTATAAGCATATTAATAATATTTAATGATTGTTCTATTTGCATAATTTTTCGGACATTGCCTGCGGATCGTACGGGTGTGAGCAGCTTCGACGTTTCACCAGTATTCCCCATCCGATCGGTTTTAGTATTAGGAAGGAGGAATCGAATTGAAAATCTATATCACCTATTATCCATCCAGAGAAAAATAAGGTGATGTCTCAAAGAATGCATCATGGAACCCTCATCGCGCTTACGTTGATTCACCGTAGCTTCTCCCATCGTCGTGTGCAATAGTGGGTGGGCATCATAAGGCGTCATGTTAGCGATCACTCCAACACATCCCCATTGTGCAACCCATCACGAAATCATGTGCGAAACCGTGAACGATCGATCGATTCCTATCGTCTCCGATCAGTCGTTTATGGGTAGCTTTCGTACATTGCCGTTCCAGCAACTTTCATCACAACAAGCAGCAGTACCAGTTGACCATTTCGTGTTGCTTGGGCACTAGGAACGTGTTATGTTTCGGTGCCCTTTCCTGTTAATCACATACTACGAGTAATCATCGCCACATCATCGGAGTCTGGATTCTGTAATCAGCGCTACAGATGGCGGTGTGACAGACGTTCTCACGTCTTATACCGCCGGATTTGGAGAATGGATAACGCTAACAACATCATCATAGCCGGCAATCATCGGTTATCATGGATAGCCTGTCGGCATTAACAGCAGCAGCAGCAGCAGAATGATCACGAGCGATGCATCGATGTTGTAGTTGGTGCATTTTATTGTGAAATGTTCTGCAATTGTGCGCGAGTGCGAATTATCAGAAGAAGAAAAAAAAAAGGAGTACAAGTGCGGTCGAGTGCAGTTTTTATGCTTTTATTTGCGTGAAGAAAATTCGTGTATGTGGCGTTAAATTGGTTTCGGTGTATCAAAGTGATTCATAGTGTGTGATATGCATGCTGGTGCATTTGCTGCGAAAGGATGCTGTAGGCTCAGATCTCAGAGGCATAAGAAAAGGGGAATATAGTTTTTGGTATGAAAATGAATAGGATTTTAAAGGATTTTTGTAGAATAGAACGGAAGAAGGGAGGATCAGACGGTGAATTACAAATTTGTGCTGACAAGCTGCGTATGAGAGCGAACATTTATGCGACAAACAGCGAGTGAAAAGCATAAAATGAAAACGAGTAAATCGATCGATAGTTTCTGGAGCGAACTGAAATAATATTGTAACGCGGAATCAATTTACATAAGATCAACAACTTGGCGGTGCTAAATTCGAAGAGATTGGAGATTTATTTTTTGACACAAACAAACAGCAAGTAGCAGAAACTACACTACAGAAGGACTTCACATTTCTTATCATTCAACAAAGAAAATTTTCATTGCGTTAGTGGTGTTCCCAAAAGTATAATACAAAAAAAAATTGAATGAACTGTTCCTTGTGGCAAAACAGATTAAAACCAACCCGACAGTACATCCATATCCGTACAAATATAGGTTCGGAAATCGAAACACAAAAAGTGGATAAACTGTTTGTGGTACAATTAAACATATAAAAGTATATGGTAATAAGCATAGTACGTAACGCTCGATCCACTACAGACATGTTTAACATCATGCCCAGCGCTCTGCACGAAATCAATTGATCATGTCATGTAAATGATACTAAAGGACGCTTAGTGTGTGCGTGTGTTTGTGTGTTTTGTTTACTTTTCAACGATCACCATCCCGTTAACGATAGAAGGGTACTCCAAGTTGTCGGTGCAACATACAACATAATAATATACACGGAACGTATATGTGGTGCATCGCGACTGGATGAACATAATCTTATAGAGGACAGGCAAACAAAGAGTGTTACTTTATCATTTGTTCTATAAGAGCGTGTGTATGTGCATGTGCACTGCGTGTGTGTGTGTAAATATAATTTCGAACTTTCCGATTCTTCACGATGAAAATAAATTATTTACGATAAAAAAGGCACATTATGACACAAAACACAAAACACAAAAGCACACCGAAAAACACACGCACACAACACCCACAGTGAAATAACGAAAGTAAACAAAATGCAGCAAATTAGCGTCTTCGATACATAGAGAGTAACGGAGCAGTGCGCGTACAACGATCTATAGTTTGACGCAAAACAAATCTCAAGCATTATAGGAAGTAATACAATAGGCACATAGAAATGGTATGAATCCTCCCTGAATTGATCCCGACAAAGCATATTTGAAATTATTGCAAAACCAATTATGTTAGGAAGAGATCGTCGTAGTGCGATGAATTATTAGACGCCAGCAATGCATACAAAGCAAGGGAAGGGGTGGCGACAATGTGCGACAAAACAGCTCCCTTGAACCGGTTAGGCATATATATGAACTTTTATGTTACTAAAACCCACCCAAATCACTCTCTGTCCTAAGCCGATCAAACAGCAAATACTACATCTACACGCAGTATAAATGTATTCAATAAAGTTAAACAAAAATCTAAAGTAGCCGTAAACCCAAAACCACCAAATGGACCTTTTGCCGATCCTGCTGACGGTTATCGATCTAAGCAAAGAAAAAAAAATCTGTGTATGTGATGATAGAATAAAAGTGTCGAAATGAAAACGATCGAAAGCACCAACATCGAAGCAGCCGTTTGCTCAACGAATAAGGATCACTCCTTGATAAAAGTGCGTAACAACAGTGTGTGGCAAGATCGGCAAAATTGTGCGCTACGTTGGGCTGTGCTTTTGGTGTGTTTGCTTTGGTTGTACGGAAACCACGAAACTTGTGGACACTCTATACCAATCTACCTAATCACACATCGTAACCGGCATACGGAAAATGCGTGAATGCTGCGAAGGGGTGGGTGGTTATGGTTATCGTGCTGGGAAAATTGGGGCTACATTTGCCAAAAGAACTGTTCCAAGCGCTGCTGCGTTAATGAAGCAGCTGGCTAACATATCCAGCTAAGAAGAGAAAAAAAACACATCCTTTGCGGAGGATCAACACTTTCAGCATGATGATGCTGCCCTTCCAAGTGTTGTTGCGAGGAATGCTTCGAAACAGTGTATTTATCATGACAGTTTTACAGCGATGTGGAATTACGTGCAAAAAGTGCAATCATTTAATTCTATACGAAGAGAGAGTTAAATTAGATCACTTAAAAAGGTGATGGTTGTGTGTGTATTAATGAGCGATCGATTTTCCCGATAGCAACATTGCTTCATTGTTCGTCGGGAATCGTTCGTGCTATTTGGATGGTGCTGGTGGTGCATAGTGAGAATAAACGACGAGCTTATTTTTTGATACACCCATGAACTTACCGTCCACATGCACACCGGAAAATGCACCCAAAGTTGAAGTGCGTGTATCTATACATCTGTGTATGGAATGTGTTAAGATCATCATAATGGCTCGTGAAACAAATGGCTCATTTAAGAAAAAGGACCCTTTCCCTTAAGGACTACCCACTACTAATGCCTATTTCCGAGTTCCAACATTGAATCAATCGTGTTGATAAAGTATTTGGGCTTCTGTGGGGGTTCTTATACTGCTGCAAAGAAAACAACAAACAAACGAATGGTCCGTAGCGTGAAATAGTGAAAAACGAAGAGTGTCTGTGTGCGAGAGAGAATTAAGAGACTATTTTTTTAAAATGAAAATCCATGTCTTACGGTGATAGATTCTATGAATCTTGCTACTCCAACGACGAATAGTGGCTACTATTGTCCACCATAGCACTTTCTATGAAAGTGGCCAAACACAAAGCGGAACGTGCGTTCAGTACATTAATCGTATCGATGCCAAAATATGAAGGAGAAGAAATGCAGTTGACAAACGCTTTACTGCAATGCACAAAACGATCGGGAAAGATTTCTTGCTCTTCTGCTGCGTGGATGAATTCTTAACATCTTTATTTGCATCAAACTTTTACTTCCAACAAAAGGGACCTTTGGTCCAGCCCAACCAGGAGATCAGAGCATCAGCGAGCGCTTGGCGGAAAGGATCAAAATCGGATGTACCTGTACAAAATCAACTGGAAATACCTACCGACCGTGCATCTGTTAATAGCACCCAGTCTGACGCTTATCCTGCGAGTGCAAGAAGTCTTTTCCGGTCAGCGAAACTCGAAACTATAGACGACTGCCCTTCGACTTATGTTCCTTCAGTGATTGGGACAGTTGCGGTTACTGTTATTCCATGTGAAAAATACAACAGAAAGGAATTGAGTTTAGGGATGTATTTTTTTTTTACTAGATAATGATAATCTTTTTTGCATTAGAAACGACTTAACTTAAAGAGAGGTAACTAGTTCCGTGTGAAGGTGCGGAAAAGCATTTGTGCCTATATTTTTTTTATTAAAACTTTTACACATAAACGCTTTTTGAAAGTACACATTTGGCCTACCTGGAGTGTGTCGAAGTCCAGGATATATTGATAACACACAAAAGAGAGTCAATGTTTCACTTTTAGAAGTGATAACTTAGTTCCTTACTTTGGAGAACTTCATATCAAAGATCATGTCGAGAATAAGCAAAACAAAACAAAATACAGATACTATTTATATTTGTTCTAATGGATAGATGGCAAGAAGATGTGGTAATTGTTTCTAGGTGCAAAACCATGACCATGAATGGCAAAAGTGTTTCTTTAACTGTAGATGTGAGTAGATAACTGCATCCCATTGATGTTACTATACATTTTGGCAAGACAAATATTTATTACATACAAGCAAAATAATTTCGTCGGCATTTTAATTGATTTTTACTTCTTTCTAACGAGTTTCGTCATCATCTTAGCATATTTGTTTGAAAATTTCATTAAAAAAAGCTCTTTTCCAAAAAGATTCAATAAGGATATGGCAAATGTTGTGGGAGATTCGATTCCATCATTTCACTCCATAACCTTTCTTGTTTTTTTTTTGCTAGAAATTCGACATTTGCGGTAATTGTGCTCGTCGATATCCAAAAAGATAAGCTCATTGAAGAGACCAGCATTTACAACGAAAGTTTTATTTTTTTTTAATTACACAGGATGTGCCAACGCCATATAATTCATACAAATTTGCAAATTGCTGTGTGATTCGAAGGAATTGTTAACCGTGGAAAACTGAACGTTTTCTATATGATTATTGATGAAAATAACAACATTTTTTTACATAAAAGCATAATGATCGACGAAGCAAATTTTGTTCTGAATAAAACGGTAAAAAAATGGCAAAACTGTCGATACTGTCCAATTGGGAATTTGCACATAATTCATCAAGAGCCTTAATCTAAAGAATTGTTGGTTTTGGTGTGATCGCAAAATACAATATCGAATCGCATTTTCCCGATCGAAATAACCGACCATGAATGAGCGATACGGCCAAGAAATGCTTCATGACCAAAATACACTACCGTGAATGGTGGTATCGAACCTTTATTGAGGCACTTTATCAAGCTCACCCGTCTTCTATATGTGGGTAACTGTGAAATCCTAAATTTACATCAACAAGTCATGACTAAACTTTGACTTTACATCAACTTTGACTAAACTTAAAATCGTTGGATCGAGTCCTGCAAAATTTACAATTCACCCATGACTAGTCGGACTCGATCGGACTCATCTGGACCCATTCGAACTCATCCGGAATCGATCGGACCCATTCGGACTCGATCGAACTATGACTCGACCGGACTTGACGTAGTCAATTTTGGTTTTTAGTCGGAGTCGGAATCAACTTTTCATACGCGGAGTCAGAGTGGATCCACGATTCCACCCCGGATTACACATCACTAGTTCCTAAGTATGGGTGGGACCGTTCAGTAGAGATTTGAACCCATACAGGTTATCCATTACAGTTGTGTTTTATTCAAAATGAACTATTTGAAAAGCATTCATCATATTCAAGACATTTGCAAGTCAGAGGTTGATGATTGATCTGAAAAGGCAATAAGTTCCTTACATTCCTTGACTGGAATTAAATTAGAAAGAACAATGCAATGTACATGCAGATGTATAGTTTGCTCTCCGGTAAGGATATGTCGCAGTTATTTTATTACCTCCAACTAATTGAGTATATATTAAAATACGGCACTTGGTCGAAGGTATGGTTATGCGTGGGGCTATGGTAGTTGGTATGCTATAACTCAAGTTATACTCCTTACACCAAAGGAAGTTTTACTTACTTCGCTCCTCCTCCTTGGCTTAACGAACTCTAAGGTCACGCAGGTCATTTCTGACTTACTAGACTTGCTTTAACCACATAGCCGA
Organism: Anopheles funestus; assembly: GCF_943734845.2. NCBI lineage: Eukaryota > Metazoa > Arthropoda > Insecta > Diptera > Culicidae > Anopheles > Anopheles funestus. Next base: position 15,093,078 of record NC_064599.1, on the reverse strand, counting down.
ATAGTCAGTCCTTGCTACGTGGGGGACTGGATGGGATTTGATATCCGGTCCTGTCGTGTGGAACCGGCGCCGTTTAACACATAACACATACACGTACGGACCGCCCCAATAACGCCCTGACCAGGGCTAAAAATGCTCAATCCACTGTCATCATTTATAATAGCCTTTTCTGATGATGATGACGATCAATGATTATCGAGGGTTTTAAACTTTTTTCTGAAACATAAAAAGGGAAAATTGACTGCAAATAACTGCGAAAACTTAATTGGCTTACATACTGGGTACTCCGTGACTTGATCAGTCAAATAACTTTAGAACTGATTACTCGGTTATAATGTTTGCATCAGTTAAAAAAAACATAATAAATATAGTATTTGAAAGAACTCTTGAAGATAGAAGAATAGTTAAGTATGAGAGGTAAGTATGCTTGTAATATTTATAAAAACTCTGTTGTTGATGCTCTCGTGCTATTACTGTGTAATTGGAACGGAAATGTACAACCATTCTATCCTAGTTCTGTAAACCTATCAGGTTCATAATTTCGAACCTAGTTCCGATCGGTCTTTTCAAGGAACGAAACGAACATACCAGGTTCATTCCGGAACGCAAATCACTACAATGCTGTTTGTAACGTAACGATCTATTAGGTCATATTTGCCATTTTTGGTTTACTAGACTTATTTGTACCTCGTAACCGAATAGTAATCATTTGATAAAAAATAATGCAAAACTTAGCAAACAGTAATTTAGGTACCACCTACAATTTCGCACGTGTCAAACGTCCGACGATTCCGACGTCGTATACATATCTGAGGTTCATGTTCGCCCTGGACATGGGAATTTCCAGGAAAAAAATCAGGGCAAACATATGAAAAAAAAAATGTTTGCATCGTGTATTTGTGGTGTAAGTACCACCGGCGGTCCGGATGATGTATGTGTTAAATGGCGCCAATTCCACACGACAGAACCTGGCACAAAATCCCATCCGGACCGTGTCCCCCCATAACAAGGACTGACTACGTGGTTAAAGCAAGTCCGGCTACGTGGTTAAAGCAAGTCTAGTAAGCCAGAAATGGCCGGCGCCCAGTCTAGTAAGCCCAGAAAGAAGAGTAAAATTGTAAAAGGTGTTACAGTTTCAATAAATAAGTAAATAATCGCTACATGTCTGAATTCGTAAACCGTCAAATAAGAGTTTCTCTTAGAAGGATGAATGACGTCAGACGTTTGAAATTTGTCATTTGGGAAGTTAAAAGATATGTCAAAATGAATATGAAAATTTGTTACTTGGGAAGGGGCTTGCAAGCAGAACGGAGTTTTTGGCATTGTTTCTCGCACAAGCTACAGTTCGAAGTGTCGTGCAGGACAGGATGGAAGACGAGTGTTCTGTGAAAGAAGTTTGCGAATTGAAAGAAAAGAAATAAGGTATGAGAAACTATTCTCCCACAGTTTACAGAATAAATCCGACTGCAATCAGTAAATAATCAAATTGTTTGTATAATTTATGCAATGGTTAGTGAATGTTTGTGAAAAGATCGTTGTGATCTAGCGTACAGGTTATATGTTTCTTTATGTTTGCTTATGATTATGACTTGATAAATGAAGGAATGGGTGCAAACAATGAAGAAATATGTTCGTTTTCGGCTGGACAGGCAGAGAGGCTGGAAATCGAACTAGAATTTGAAGAACTTTTTAAACTGCTCGCTGTCGTGTATTTGTGTGTGCGTTTCCCTTCATTTGTGGTTCATAGTTCGGAGCATAATGTAGGGTAGTCTGGTAGGTCCGTAAACAAGTTCGCTAGTGTACCTCCACCCCGACAATGGTTATAGAATTTACATTTTACTCAAAACACGAATGAAATGTGACTTGGAAAATTCTTTGAACGATAGTGTTTGCGGTGTCCTTTCCCAGCTAAAAGCAAAACTCAAGTGAGACGCCGAATTTGATTTATTCTCATTGTAGACCTGGGGGGGTTTTGCTCTCAGGATACATAAATGATCATCAGGCAGGGTGGGATGATGCTGGAAGCAAAAAAAAAGGTAGGAGGTATTTTTGCGCAAGTACCGCTTCTCCGCATCCTCCCGCATGATATTAGTGTGCGTGCGCGCTGATACTGTGAAGAAGAAGAAAAAGAATGTGTGCGGTGTTTGCGATAAGTGTGTGTGCGTGCGGCTTTTGTTTACACGGTATTTCGCCGCCGGGACAACGGCCGCGTTAAGGAATACTGGATACTAGACGCCACTAGAGAGAAAGAGCAAGAGAGCAAATGAAGCATGAGAACGAATGAGAGCAAAACTTTGCAAGAGCGTGAGAGAGAAGGAGAGAGTAAGCAGCAGTTTGTTCTCTTGTCAAAATAGCGATCGGTTTGAAAGCGAATGCATGCACCACACCACTCTTGCTGTTTACTTTCCATCGAGGAAGGCTGTGCGTGCATTGGAGAAAAAACATATTCCTTCACGGTATAGTTTTGCATCTTGCTTTTAATTCCGATCTGAAAGGTGAACTCGATGGAAACGCGTTTGGAAAAAAGTATAAATGATTGCATAGTGCATAAACAGTGCTGGTGATTAATTTCGTTCATCCCTCTGATTCATCTTATCCTTCCCTTATTCTAGACGCCATTCCCACTTCCGGGGACGTGCTGATAAGTGAAACTCAAGTGCACTGCTGAAGTTGAGGTGAAGGAAAAACGCATCGAAACGATGTTGTTGATGTCGATGTGAGTGTGTGTGTGTGTGTGTTCCCGGTAATTCAAAGGGTGTGTGTAGTTCAGCAGCGTTCGCCGCGCATACGAGCTGAAGAATTGTGTGCCTGGGTGTGTGGTTTGCAGGCCAAGGAAAAGTCCCTGTGCAGTTTTGAATGTGTGTTTCCGAGGGCTTAAGGGCTGTTGAGCTGTTGAGAGTTCGAAAGAAAACGAGTTGAAAAGGTACGTAAAAATACCTTAAAAAAACGCTGTAAAAATTGTTCCCCTCGCTAGTGTAGGGAGGCTGGAGGTTGATTGTGTATGTTTGTGCACGCGTGTTTATGTGTAGTCTTGTGCGTTATCCAACAGCAAAAAAGGATTATACAGTGAAGGTGCCAGAAAGTGAATTGGATCGGCAGTTTAAGCAAGCTTTGATCGAGTGAGTAGGGTTGTTCGGTGGTTTATTACAAGTGTGCAGTCCTGTGAAGTGAGAAATAGCAGAAGCAGAAGCAACTGCGATCGAAAACTGTTCCGCAGTAGCGAGCATCGACGGAGTCTACTGGTAATGCACACTATTCTATACTTTTGATATTATTTAAGCTAAAAAAAACTTTAAAAAATTTAAATACCATTTTACTAAAAAAAAGCGGATAAAAAGGGCGGAACTGTCATCCTTTTGCCCCATTGAGAGCGGCGAAACTTCTCTCGGAGCATCCTTCCTACAGATTTTTACTAATGATAATAGTACGCACTACTACATCCAGCATAGCACGCACACGCAGCCGCACTCACACCGGAGCAGAGCCGGAGAGTATCCTTTCCTATTGCGGGAGCAATCTTGTTCGCTCAGCATCCTTGGGGTTGGTTCCCCAGTGTGTGACGCTCCCTGTAGTTTGCTTTCATTCACGAAGAAGGTGATGGACGCCCCATCGCAACCGGGACGAACATGGGAAACGAAGGAAAAGCTGCATGTGTGTGTGTGTGTGTGTGCGATCCGGTATGTACGTGTGTACAGAACCCTTTTCCGGGTATGATTCCAACCTAAATAAAAATCAAAAGTCATGCCACCACAGCCTCCCATTAAAAGCAAACGGTCGAAACCATACCGAAACCGTTTCCGCTTTGGTTTTCCTTTTAGATGGAAAATGGGGAGTTGTTTCACCGCGAAGGTTCCATCCTGGCGCATGCGAAAATCTCCAAACATTTCTTGGTAGGATGGCAGATTGTTGGTATGTGTGTTTAAGTGTGCAAAAGTTAATTGTGGGTAGAAGATGGAAAAAATGTACGCTTCCTGCAGGAAATGCCGCTACAGTTCGTAGTTTAATGCGTTATGTGAATTTTATGAAAAGCTGTGTACAAAATTGTCTTATTTGAAAAGCTAAAACTTATCTGAAGTACAAATGATGTGTGAAAATCTTTAAAAACTCTGGTTTAGACAATACTAATTAAATCAAAATATATTTTGCATACCTTCAGGCGTTTACATCCATCGCATTAGTCTTATTAGTCTATCTATTAGTCTATTAGTCTTATTAGGCAAGATTAGTCTTTTGAGGAGCGAACAACAACACATTTTGTTTTTACAAATTTTTTGGTGATAATTTCAACCATTCACTTCGGAATATGTTAACACGTAACGGTTGTAAATCATAAACTAAAAACTCTTATTAACATAAAAATGTTGTATAAAAGTTGAAAGTAATCTGTTTATGACGGAAAAAACTAAATATAAACTCTATCAAGAACACATATTGCATAGTATTTAGTGTACGATATTAGACACCAACGACAGTTCATATCGCTTTCCGCCAGAAGAAGAAGTGTACGGTAACATGTTCATTTCTTACAACCTTTCACGGTCGATATTAGCCCTGAAAGACATCCAAGAGGCGGCTATAGAGCGAGTTTACCATAAACTAATACAAGTTACGACTATAAAAAGCCACCAAAACACCGTGTCGGGCTCAAAGAAATGTTCCATTTTCTGTACCAGTTTATTATGTTTGTTTTAATTTTTAGTCATAACATTCACCCATTTTCCTTTCCCTACAGTTTAACGTCTTTCGCCATACTTCGGTTGACATTGAAAATGGGCCAAATGGGTATGTGTGTGTGGAAATTCGCTGACCAATTCCAAAAGCACCCACTGGCATTCATTTTCTTGGCCTTCGGTTCTTCAATCGGTTGGGCGCTAGTGGAAGTTCTTTTCGTTTGCCTATTCTTACACACAGGTACGGCACTGGAAGGGCTTTGAAGCGGGCGCACCTAATGTTCGCGGTGTACATGTGGAAGCCACCTTTTGTTTTTTTTTAAATTGGTCACGAAGCCGTACGAAAGTTGAAAGACGGCCTTGCAAGGTACCAGCTCCACCTCGGTCGATTGGTTGATCCAATGATCCGGTAGTCGTTTTATAAACCTGGCGCATAATTCCGTCACCGGTGGACGGGCATTGGGATGGGATGTAGAGCGCCAAAGTGAATGAACAAGTAGTCCGAGGTTAACCGGGGTAGTAATTATCGACGCCGGTATCCAAAGTATATCGGGACGAAATGACCTGCAAACGAATTTTTTAGGGCTCGAAACATCTCTTTAATGTAACAAGGATACGCAGTTAAAAACATATAATTTCTTGTGAAAGTCGCAGATTCGAAAGCGCCATCTGGTGAGAAAAATAAATGTCTTTTTTAAGTTTATAAAACTAGTAACTTCACTATTCTTCAGGATACACTCTACAGACAACAGAACTCTCGAAGTATTTTCGTCGAATTAGCATATTGTATGAATCTAACCTTCTTCCAGTGGGAATTGCATGATCTGTCCAGTCTTCAATATCCAAGCAAGCAAGATAGGTGTGTTCAGAACGTACCCTGGGATTAGAACCGCATTGGGTTATGAATTTTAATCAACACCATCACACTATTTCTCTCCGTCCGAATCGTCCGGTTGGCTTGGTTTGACACTGATGTTAAGCCTTCTGTTTTGTCCAAAATATTCCAACATGAGATATTGATGTTTTGTTGGTCTACAGCAGTAACAGGAATGGAGCTGTTAATTGACTAGTTGGAACTGTTAATTATAGTTGGAGGGAAATGTTATGTCCGCATGCTGAAAAATCACGTGAATATTAAGTGAGTTGAAGATGTGCTTTTTTATACTGGTGAGTATATTCTTTTCCTTTTTTGGAGTACTACAACCTCGGAGGTCCGACCATGTCTGGCTTTTCTTGAGTTGACTTATTTATCCGCAGCTGGATTGTGTGCGTCGCAATGGAAGGAGTTTGGAGCTATTTTGTGAAGAAATAGCAAAAATTCCTGGACTACAGGAATTCTAGTTTTATTGAAAATATCTAAACTGTTTTCTGAACGATCCAATTCCAAACGATTCTAATTATTCCAATACTTCTTTATTAGATTTATGGATTAAGGTGCACCTTGTTTTTTTTTTGCTGATATCCGCTCCACCAGTTTGGCTTCCGATGGACGTACGCAAAAAGACAGCAAGATACCATTCCACATGACTGTTTACGTGTCATTACGCTTGCGACCCTTGACGCGAGAAGTTCGATGAACAGAATAGTCTAAAATGTCAATATTTGCCTGCTTTAAACGGGCATACAGAAAGTACGGAAATCATATCCAACACGTATCCCGCTCCCATTCGCAATCGCTCGTTGTTCGATCCGTGAACAACCGGTTTGCAAATCGTGTTCTCTGGCGAATGATTGCGAAAACAAAAAAAAAAACAGATAACGCCATAAGCGGATTAGACCGAGAGGGTGATAGGATTGGATAAAACTGACCTATGAAGGAAAACTGCTTCCGAAGGGCGAGCACAGTAACGGTGAAACCCTTACGTTACCCCTTACTGGATTATAGCCACGAAGCCAAACAGCCGATGCATCTTTTAGAGTCGCATGAATCAAACTGGGCAAAAAAGGTGTTCGATTAGACTTGTTTACTTTGAAGGTTTAAAAACATAGCTGGCCTTCTGTTTGTGTGAGAAATGACAAAATCTAGCAAATATTTTTTTTGAATTATTGATTTATTTAGAACGTCTGGGAGAAAATAATATTTTTGAAGTGCTTTGCTATTCTTGATAACGTATTTCGAGTAATTTTCTTCAAACTTTACGTCTAACCGAATTGTCAAACTTATAGTCAAACTTTAAGTCTATGCCCACACGAATTGCTACTCCAACAAAACTAACTCTAGCTCAGTAATAAGATCACACTACACGGGATGTAGGTTCCCCAACATTGTGCCTATATTGGAGAGTTCAATTTAAAGATCAAGGTCTTAAGAAGAGGTAGCCATTTACGAATATCTGATCTCCCAGAATTGTATCCCTGTTTAGGAATGGTCAATCAATCACCGTTTTTTTTTGTTGGGGGAAGTTTATGTATAAATCTTTCCGGGCTTTGGAAGTCGTTGCAGAAGGTAGAAGTTAGATCAACCTGTCAAGAAATACCTTGAGGATTTTGAGGATATTCTTCTTAGGTATTTCAAACGAGAGAAAAATCATGTCCAAATCTGTTCTGAGAGAGCTTAATAGTGTTGACGTGAGGATGTGTCCTCTATCATCTACCCACGCGGCAGTAAAATGTGTTAAAAAGGGTCAAATTTCTTAGACACTCAATTCAAGCTTGTAAGCAGGTTTGAAAGCTCCCCACAGCTGGAATTAAACCGTAGAGTAGTACATCACATGCTCTGTGTTTATGTTCAGCGATGGACATAAAGTTCGGAAACGGAAGACCACACAGCCAGTTCCGGCGAAGATGGTACCGTAGCGGAAACCGGATACATCACCCCCAAGTAGTAGTATCACTCACTAAGTGCGTTGAAAATAAAAACAAAACTCAATGTTTTGGGGCTGCTTTCGCTTTGCGATGATGTTTTGAGGGGGTGCTACGAAGATCTTCCGGAGAACCGAACCGCCGAAGAGAAAGTGTTTCGGCTGACCGCGGACACCCGATGAAGGCGGCACAAGCATCCAACCGAGCAGAGGTAAAAATGTGAAGCAAAACCAAACTCTGCCCTGGTGGTGTTTGCGGTATTCGTGATACCTCGACTTTCGTGTCTGATTAAGTTGGCTGGTGGAGATGCGGGTTACTGTGTGTGTGTGTGTGTCGGTATGCTGGCCGCATGGTACACATTATATTTCTTCCTTCTTTTCGGGGAGAGGGGTGTTTGGAATTTAGATAGCCTTATTTTATACCTCCCCAACCTCTATGATTGGCACACCTCCTCTACTGGAGTTTTTCACTGGTATGAAATTTTCATTTAATTTAACTACGCCGGGCAATTTCAATTCCTCACCAGAAAGTGTGAATGAAAACGAAAGTTTGCCAAGGTTGCATGCATGGTTTTTGGGCCACCCGAGCTACACCCGAAACGACAAGTGTATTGATAGGAATGGAAGATTATGTCCTGAGTTTGCTTAACCCTTGTCTGCTCTGAAAGAGACAGATCCGTAAAACGCTTATTGCCATTGATCAACAGTGGTCACTTTCTTTCACAGTTTGTAGATGTAGCCATGAACAAAGCCTGATAGTGGTGAAAATTCCAAACCAAAAAAACCAGTTCGTCCAGTTTTAATGTCACCTGCAGTGACGTTTGCGCCCGGGAAGAGATCTGATCTGAAAGTTGTCCGCTATCCCTTGCATTTTGTTTTAAAATTTCATTTCGCTCTGCTTGTGTGAATCCATCAAAATTCACCCTTTTTTTATGTGCCGAAATTAAGCTCGCACACGCTCGAGGAGTATAAAGTGTACGAAATGAAGGAAAGTTTTTCAATGCAGTCCATGTCTTGTTGTTGATTGTAAAGGCATGCTGTTTCTGTGTGGAATATGGTGCTTGAGAACCGGTATGAAGCATCCTTAAAGCATTGCAACCATGTTGGATGATGTCGTGAAACATTTTGCCAAGTGTTGGCCGTATCTTTTAGTCTATTGACCGCGAGAGTACCAAGGTGATGAAGAGTACATCATTAGTGGAAGAACCTTATTTGCGATTGGCGTTGAGCAATTTGTTAGTTACCACGTGCTAGCAGAGATATTAATCTTCAAAAAAAAATGCGCCAGTTCCACTTAACAGCAGCCAAGGTCCACGGCTTTCACAAGGTTTGGAAGTACCGAGGTATACGATGACAACCCACACATCATCATGCTTCTTTTGAACGTCGGAAAAATTGTGTTTGAAAATATATCATACACGTTTAGCAGTGGCCTTATTAAAGACAAATTAATGTAATTTGTCTTTCCTTTATGGGTTGTGTGAATTTGTCTTAGCACATGAAAAACTGTGTTTTTTTGTGCTAATTCAGAAAAAAAAATCTTCAAGCTCTCAAGTACTTACTGTTGGGCGGATATTGAAGTTCGCTGGTGACTTCAATTTTGTGCTCTTCTACACGTTAACATGGACATTTCGCGAAAAATTAAGGTGACTCGTCTAGCAGATAAGGAAAGCATTGCAAAATATTTTTCATGAGTAAACAAAACTGCTGCTGCTCCATACTTATCTTATCGAACATGTATAAAATACCGGTGCCTCACATATTGATTGATGCGTGCACAAAATAAATCTTTATTGAATGATTTAATTTCGTTGATATTTAATCTGCCTTTTTTCTTGTTTCCGTTTCCATTTTAATTGCAGTGTGTTTCGCGTGCAATGTGTTTCTGTTTGTTTAATGACATGGCAAAGAGATGGCAAGAAAGAAATAATATATTTCTGCACCGAAAAAGCTACGATGGTTTTAAATTACCAATTTGTCAGTCGCACACGCACACGGGCTTCGGTAGAGTTTCCTTGCGAGTGTGTGGAGCGTATGGTCGAAGATGGAAAACTGTATTGTTACTGTATTGAGTAATGTGTTTCCATTTTTCCGCTAACCCAATATGGTGCATTATTATTGGGGTAGGAAAAATTTGATTGATGGTACGATTTGTATCAATTTTATCGCTTTGTTCAAAGCGCATTTTGTATCGATTTCCACCATAAAAAAAAGCTGAGACACAAGCCGGTACGCGACGGTCGATTCGATCGATAGTGGTTTTACAGTAAAAGCATTTTTTTTTTGTTTTAGTTACACATCAAATGAAAATGCTCGCTAGGCGGTGAAAAGTGAAGAAAATGACTTTTTTTCGGCTTGTAAATTTGAAATGTTTGGAATAGTTTGTTGATTATGGAGTGATACAATTAAGAGAATACAAAACTGTTATACACTTCTTCATCTTGGATTAACGACCTCAAAGGTCGTTTAGAGCCATTTCTGGTTTACTAAACTTTATTTAACACGTAGCCGGATAGTCATGCTTGTTATGGGGTGACAGTCCGGATGGGATTTGATACCCGGTCCTGTCGTGTAGAACCGACGCCATTTATCACATATACTACCGGGCCGTCACTAACCGGCTGGTCTATGAAAAACGTTTGACAAACCAATTTAGAGATGGTAAATTTAATGCTTTCTGTTGTTTACAATATAAGTTGTGATAAAAAGTTTGCTAAACAAATTTTCGGCAAGCAAATTATTTTGTTTGGCGTAGTTTGCCAAACAGAAATTTGACAGATCGCCATACGATATGGCGTTAAAAGATTGGCAAATTTTTTCATAGACCAGTCGGTAACTGTTATACACATTTTGATAAAATTACCAGATATGTGTTCTTCGAATGAAAATAAATCAACTGAAAAAGCTGCTCTTTGTATTTCTCTCTCTCTCTCTCTCTCTCTCTCTCTTTTTCTTTCTCTTTCTCTCTCTCCTACAAAATCAGTTCTTGTTACATGAAGATAAAAGATCCAAAAGATATTCTATCTATAACCCTCGGATTATTAGACCGAATGTCAAAGCACGATAGCATGGGATACCGCCTTAAAACGCTACTGATAAGATTCAATATGAAGAGCTGTCAGTGAGCGGTGCTTCATATTAGGTACCACAGATACAGACCATGTTCGTGTATATATAAATTTGCTTATGTTGAAAAGTTTCCAAGTTCTCCTGGCAATTTATTGCCTTCTCAATCAGCCACGTGGGACTCATTCTGTTTATGGTTACCGAGCATTAGCTTCTTCGCTGCGTCGACGCTTAATTGATCAGTCATTAGTTGTGGGTTTAATCCTGCTGTGTGCTATATCGTTCTCAGTATAATCACACCTTTTTCTAATGATCGAAGACAGATTGAAAGTAGGGGAAAAAATGAAAAATATTTGTTAAGATCTGTGGTTTAAAAGTTTGTAAATTTTATACATTTTGCTTATCTACAATAAATATTGTTTTTGGGAATAAAATCGTGACATGAATGAAAGCAAAATGAATGATAATAATAAATAAATTTCCATAAAGGGAAATAATGTCAAAATCAGCTAGGTTACATTCTGTACACCGTTCAGCGCTGAACTATCTTTAATTCTCGCGTAAATTGTTGTTCCATCGACATCAAACATCTAGCCTTCTAAGTTGCCAAAAATCCAAAAATGAGTATCCATGAAACCAAACAGGTTTTTGGTCGAACCGGCACAACCACCATGTGTGTGCCCCGTTTGGTGCTTCTATCAGCTTTTCGTTCATTTTCGCATCGTTCCACGTTGACTGACCTCGCGTACCATCACTGGTCGCTGGTCATCGTCCTCTGGACGTCGTCGCGATCTGATGCAATGGTGGCGAATGGGTCAAACGGAACAGTAGATATCCATTTTTTTACCGTTAAAAACATAGTTGGCAGCAAAGGAAAGCTTTTGCTCCGCTTCTGTCCGGTTCAGGCTCAGTGGTAAGGTAGAGCGAACGAAGATAAAAAGTAAGCAAAAAAATATATTCTACGCTGAAACAGAAGACGTCTAAATGGCATTAAGAATATAGCCAATTCGAGTTTGAAAACGGTCTATACGGCAATACCTTTTTTGGAATGTTTAGCTGTGTCTTGAGCTGGCTTTGGAGGATTATCTTATCTGTTGGTTGCCATTTTACTAATATCTTTAAGGAAGTTTTCTGCAAATTTATGCTTTTGTTTTGATGTTGCGTACTATTCTAAATTCCCCCATTTCAGCTTGTTCGGTCGGGGTTGTGTAACGCTTTTCCTCTACTTCCTTCAAGTGGCCATCCTACTGAACAGCCTATTTCCTATTCCTAGAACTAGCTTAAACCCCACTAACGGTATTACTTAGCGGCGGGTGTTGTAAATCCCTTGACGCGTAACTACTCCAGCAAAGGATCGGCTGTTCAGCTTGAAGTGCGCTTGTTTTCTTGAAAGCCCATGTACCTTAAAGGCTTGGAGCACTCGGTTAAAGTAACAGCTGATGTAATGTTTTATGTTCTTGCGGATCGATTGGTATTCATGACGATGGCTAATTATTTACGCACCGTGCTCCGCATCTGCCTCACGGGATGTAATTATTTCAAGAAGCCCTTAACCTGAATACTGTACACACATATCTTATCTGCGGTGCATACGATTGTGTCACTCGGTACATCATCGCGCAACGTTGGCTACAGCTTCATTGTTTCCGTTTCGCAAATAACAAAATTACTTTCTGCGAGTGTTTGACAAGAGTTGGCGAGACGCGTGCCACAGTACAGTTTTGTCAGCATATACTGTCGACGGGTTCTCGTTGGATACCATCAGAACGTCCCGTACGGTCTCCTCGTGGATTTATATGCCATCCACCAGTCTGCCCACCACCACACGGTGTGCGAGAAGCGAAAGTTGATAGGAACGTCTGGAAGCGCGACTCATCCACGCTTTGTTTTCTGTGAAGCAACTCTGCCATGCGACGCAGCATAGTGGTGTAATAGCGCGAAAGACGAGGCAGAGCAGTGGCCAGAAGTGGACACGAATTCTTTATCAGCTCATTTGCATTCGAGTGCAGCAACTGCACTGTCGTGGACTTCGTGCTGCGACACATACTGAGTGTAGTGCGGTTTCGAATGTTGAGGTACATTGCAGTACAGAGAAACAGAGATAGAGAGAGAGATACAGGGCGAGTCATCAACGGTCCGTTAGTTCCCACTATCTATCAGCGACACAACTGCTCGACTCCGGTCGTTGGGTGTCGTCGGTAATAGGTTTGAAGTCATGGAGTCATGCCTCGATGAAGTTCAAACAGTGTGGTGGTGGTGTCGTGGCCCTCTCGTGGTCGAAGACCTCTGGTAGCGTTCTGTGATTTTGATCGATTAGCGAGTGATCATGGGTTCCCGATGTTTATATGATGCCGCGCGCAAAGTCCACCGTACCGGACAACTTGACTGGAGCTCATTGACATCCACCACCAGTGTCGACCATTCACCTCCATTAGTGAGGATGACTTTCGGGAATTCGTTGGAATATGAAGGTTTTGGGAATGGGTGGAGGGGCGTATTTTTTTGTCACTCTGCCCTACATTGACCCTGCCTACACCAAGACGCACGTGTGGGGCTAGATAATTTTGAAACCTGATACGACAAAAGGTTCGAAGAAAGTTCATCAGCATTCGATCTGGGAAAGGAACGGGTTATTTGCGAGGAATTTTCGTTCGGAGCAAGAAAAAAACTCAATTTTTTATGTACAACTTTAATTAACATTTAACTTTTTCGATCAAAAAGGGCTTCATTAAATGTTAGTTTTTTTATTTCCTTTTTTTTATTGCTCAAACATATGTATCATCTGCATATCTTGGCTGCAACCGCAGAGCAGTATCATTTCGCTTGCTTAAATGAAATACGAAGCTTTTCTCGCGACACGCCCGCCTGCCATCAACCGCAACGCGGTGTAGTATTGTAATTTATTCCGCTGGCGATTTATTAATGGGAATTTCAACAAATCTGACCCTGGTGCATTCGGTGCAATTCAGCGTTCGCTGAGAACGGGATGTGTCAGCTGATGTTTATGCACCTTTGTTTATACGGTGGTAACGCTTGCAAGTTTGCAAATGGGCGATTATTTACACTTCAGTGTATTATTCATGGAAAACAAGAAGTTCCTTATAATATATCTTATACAAGCCACTTGCTGAACAGAGCAGCGGGGAAGTTTTGCGTTATGAATATTTTATTGATGTAATTTAAAAAGTTATGATGTAGTTTTAATTTCTTCGAAAAATTGCTACATTTAGCATACAATGTTTTTATGGTTGAATTGAAAAAAGTCCCTTTGCTACTTAAAAAAATTGAAGAAATTGCTGTTTTTTCTGCTTTGTTTTGCAAATTTTAAACTATTTATGGAAATAGTGGAACGCCGATTATCCGTGCTCATTGGTATTCGGCCCCTGTCGGATAAGCGAACATCACGGATAATAGACACAACTCTTTTTATTGATAAATATTAGTGTTTAGTGGGGCGGCCCGGTGGTGCATGTGAAAAACGGCGCCCGTCCACACGGCACGACCGGGTTCAAATCCTATCCGGACCGTCCCCCCGTAGCATGGACTGACTATCCTGCTACGTGGTAAAATAAGTCTTGATACGGCCAGGCCGTTCTAACCGAACAAAAAAAAAATTAGTGTTTAGTGTGTAATGGATGGACTTTGCTTTCTAAAGCTAAATGTTAATATTCTTAGTTGCACTTTGTAAAATAAATCTGTTCTATTTGGTCGAATTTGAGCAGATTGTATAATTTCCTTTTATTTCTTGCAGTTAATATGTCAATTCGCCTTTGGAACTGTCATTTCCGAGCTGCACGGATAATGGGACAGCCGGATAAAAGATACACGGTTAATCGGCGCTCCACTGCAATTTGAAGCGTCTTGAGTGTGGATTTGTGAAAATGAAAATAGTACCAGAGCATAAGAGATTGCAAGGAAAATAGGCATGTATCTGTCTGATTGATTGGTAGTTGAAACTACTCCACTATTCACACCTTTCGCTCATTATTTATCCGATGCTCTCTCCCAACAGCAGCATAATAATAATCCGTTGATTGTTTAAAATTCGTTGCATCATTAGTTATGGCTTGAAGCGGCGAAAATGGAGAGGAAAAACATACACGCACACAACACACATATTTGCAATAATTTTGAAGTTCCACCAGGGGAAGCCAAAATGAGGAAAGAAAAGAAACAAATCGGCAAACCATCTAAAGCACAATACGAAACGCTACGCAAAGCATTAATCGGCCCCCTTTTTGGTTTCCTCCGCTTGCCTACAACCATCGAATTGTTTTTATGTTTTTCCTTTCTTAACACGGTGCTGGGTGAAAGTTCGAACGTGAAAACAAGTTTGCGGGACCAGTGTTTTATTGTTTTCTTGTCCGCAAATCTTCCCCAAGACATGTGTGTGTGTGTGTTATCATTTGATTTGTTGGTGCGATACGCAAGCAACAATCACTTTGTTTAATACACACCGCGATGCCTTTAAGTGTCTTTGCTGCTTTTGGTAGCGTGTGTGGTTTTTGAGGCTATACAAATAGACAGTCGCGAATGGTGGTTCGGGAAAAGAAAGCAAACATATAAATTATCCAATAAAAATAAATCATAATTAGCGCTAACGCAGATCGCACCTTTGGTGGAAGTTACAAAGGCAGAAGGCGACAGTAAGGCCATTGTTTTTGGTGATTTTTTTTTGTACGCCCAACATAGCGGACACTTAGACGAGAGCGTACGCCTTATATGGAGCAAATAAATAAGCGTTCAAATATGCGATGAGCGGTTTTTGTTTCTGATTGTTGCGTGTTTGTTGACGTTGATTTATGGACACATTTTAGGAGTTGAATTTGGTGCAAAGCCTTCGTATTCACCTACCATAAAACCTTCCGACCGGTTTTGACTGTCATTTACTGTAGGTGGTTCGTCTTTAGTACGCTATAACTTAAGCTTAAAGTACAACCGAAACTGAATGTTTTTCAAAAACAAAATTCCCACGCTATTTACACGCTTAGAATTGGACTTACGCCTCAACATGTCCAGAACATTCAAAGCAGAGAATTAAAAAAAACATGTTGGACACATGTTGTTGGTCTGTCACAGAGATATGTGACGTTTCTTTGGCTTCTTCTATTAACGAGATCGCATTATGATTTATGCCATCGTAGCAGCTAACGCTAACGATCGTTTCATTTCATTTCACTCAACATCGCAATCGTGGTGCAATAAGGCGTAAAAATACGATTTACAAGTTTTGTTGTACTCGGGGATATTCAGACATGCCCAGAATCAACCCTCAGTGTGCTAAAATTTGACGGACTCGTGTGCCAAAACAGCGGTTTATGGTGCCCACCCCCCCAAAAAGGTTGTTTGACGGCCATAAACACAGGTGCTCGCCAAATTGCCCATTTTGCCAACCTGCTCTCCCCCAAAGACTCTGATGTCTAGGTGCACGTGATCAAGACCAGACATTTCCCGAGACTTTGGCGGGGGGGGGGGGGGGGGGGGGGGGGGGGGTTGGGGGGGGGGGAAATGGCAAATAAGGAAACAAATGTTTTTTTGTTTTCGGTTGTTGCTTTCGTGTGTTTCATTGATTGAGCACCCGGTACCGGTTGGAAATGGGTTATTTATCGGGTACTGCCACTGTCGTGTCCATTTCGGTAGGTTTGTTTGTAGTCACAACGGCAAACGGTAGTGAAATCAATCAAATTGGATCATTTACTACTTCCCCCCGCTATAGACCGGCAGGAAATCAGCTTCCATTTTCAGCTAGGCCACTGTCTAACGATACCATTAATCGGTTGCTCAGGAAACAGTTGATCAACCATGGGGTTTGGGGAAGGCTTGTCAGGAGAAATTAGTAATCGAAGAAATAGTGTAAACCTAACCGCGCTTTGCAACCCGCAACCAGGCAAGAAAAGGTAAAGAGTGTAGTGATTCCAAATTTGGTATACGCGCAGTAACACGTGATGTACGACGGGTTGCTTGGTCTTCGATCCAATTAATTAATTGTTTGTCCTATTTTATGTTCCCCTGCACATTGGGCGGTAGAAAGACACCCTTGTTACTGCACCGTTCTTTTTGGGCAAAGGAGTAGGAGTTACCGTTTGACAAAATCATGTCACGTCCACGTTAAAGTGATTATGCGCTAAATGGGTGCCCATTTGGATGGAGGAGACAGACCTTTGGGAACTACTTTGGGAGGGCGTCACAGTGGAAAGCCGGATGGGAAATTGGTCGTTTATTCTATATATGGTGACGTTAGGGAAAAGTGAAATCTCACCTGTCAAATGCAAATTTTGTACTGTGTGTCGAGTCGCGGTTTAAGTTGAATGAACTTCACTTCAAGGTTTATCTATTTTACCAACTTGATTATTATCTTGTGGTTAAGTTAATTATCAACATTTTCGTTATGTTTCATTCGCATGATGTTTTAGTTGATAAACTGACGTGGTTTAATGGATTTGTTGTATGTTTGTAAGTGTTTGCATAATTTCCTTTCGTTTTTTTACATCTTTTGAAGTAAGTTTGGAGTTTGTCTAGCATAGCTTATGTAAAAGTCTTACATTAATTGCTGTAAAATTGTTTATTCTTCAAAAAATCAATAAAATTGAGAGACCCCGGATCAACCAAAATAGTTGGACGGAGAGTTCTGACAAAACTCGTTAGGTTAAAATGTATAGCATATTACCTTAAATCGTGACACATACTTATTGCCTTCAATAAATTGTCACCATTGTAGCATCAACTGCATCTGTGTCTTGGGAATCACTTTCCATGCGGGTTTTCCGTTGAAGATGGTTCGCCAGAAAATGTGACGTTGCATCAGATGTTTACACAACATTTTTCCGTGTTTTTCCTTCCCAGTGTTAAAGCGTTTGAAGTCTCTCACACCGCTCCGTAATCGCATGGTTTTCTGGGGCGGAAACAAGGAACAAGAGCGCCCAGCATAGTTGTCGTTAGCCGAAGGAGATTGTCATCGTTGCCATTGTCTAATTTTAGAGAGCTTAGCAAACTATGCTCGTTCGGGCTGTTTAGTGCGGCGCAGGGCAATCTTGACAATTTCTTACCAAACACAGTATAGCCCGTGGTACGTGTGGAGCAAGATTTACAGCTGTCAACATGGTAATGGCCTTCCGGTTGTTGTCACTTCGCTCGGTAGCGAGATGTGCCGTTCCGGGTGCTATTCGCATCTAAGATGTCTCCATTGAGACCATCGAGCGGAACGCTATCCGCCCGCGGTGACAATGGAAATTGTGGTTCTGGGTGCCGTAAATACTAACGTAACTCGTTGTAAAAATTGCAGTCGTCATCAAACTCCCCTTACCACCGGTGCACTGGATGCGTTTGTGTTGCATTATTTCCATAACATAGTTTTTGTCGCTTTCCTTGAAGGAGACAGGTGCAAAACAGATGCGAAATGAATTCGATTGAAAGGCAAATGATGGCCAGAAACAATGCAAGGTTAGATTGCATAAGAAAGTTACATACGATAGATTATAATATCTATTACCATGAAACAACATCGATAGGGAGATTTAGTAGCTTCGTTTTGAATGGGACATTGTCGTAACGCAATGACACATTCGTTATTGCTCGTACACGACCAATTTATTTGAGGGAAGCTGTCACAACATGTCTAAAGCTTATAACTTTTTATTTATTGCAGTTAACATTAATGAAGTTTCAATCAAATTATGTCCCAAACCATGTTCGACAAGATGGGTTTAAAATCCTGCAGTTCGCTTGTCTTGAATCGAATTCGCACCGGAAACCGTTGATGTTTGTATCCTGTGCCGTTAGCAGTGACAAGTGACAGCCGTGTTAGGCTCTGGCGTCCGTTACGGTCTGATTGATCCGGCCAAAAACAGTTCGTGAGAAAATGTCGGCCGTCCAATTTTTGTTTGCTCTCTTAACTCCATTCAAATGTATGTTGCTTTCGTTCACCGGCAAAAGCACACGATTAGAATAATGATTAGCGCACACTAGTTCGTCTAAATATGTAAACGGGCGTGGTTGGAAAAGAATTATAGTTTCCTTGTCTAAGACTTAAGCAAAAACCACAGCAAAAAAGCGCTTAAAGAACAGTCTCGTTGTAAATCGTTGATTGAATAATTTATCGGATTCCATTTGAACGCACCCAGGCTCTGCAATAGAACATATGAAGCTGTTGAAAACGGGCCTGCACCAAACACTGCGCTACCCCAGGGAGACGAAGAAACGTGTGGGATTATCGGATTTACTGCCACAAATTGTACTACATGAAGCATGAAGAAGAAGGAACGTTATGCTTAGGTGGATACCGTCTCGACAGGCGAAGGCAGACGATTTAATATTGATTTTTGATCAAATATTGTTTGCATTTTTTGTGCACATTGAAATGTTCGTCGTCTGGTGGCTTTTTCAATTTCTTAGGTATTTGCACAGGAGGGTAGTCTGCAAGGTACGGGAAGAACCCGTACCTTCTTTTACCTTTTCTTATGGCTGGATGGAAAATTGATGATATTTTCTACTTCCCGCGAAGTAGCTTATAACCGCTTTACTGGTTTCAAAAAGCTTCTTTTCCCAATTTGCTCATAGGTAGATCGTTTCGAAGGGAAATTTGCATGCAATCACTTGCGCTGATATGAGATTTTTCCCTGGGAAGCAGTTAGGATTTTCCTCCTTTGCATTTACTTTATTACATGTTCAAGGTTCGTACAATGGTTCATTTTATGGTTTAGCGTTTTAAGTTTC
Organism: Anopheles funestus; assembly: GCF_943734845.2. Lineage (NCBI taxonomy): Eukaryota > Metazoa > Arthropoda > Insecta > Diptera > Culicidae > Anopheles > Anopheles funestus. The sequence goes on along the minus strand of NC_064599.1, from coordinate 15,073,829 downwards.
TATCTCCAGTTTAAGGCGTAAAAAGGTGATTCAAAAAAAGTGTTGACATAAAAAAATATATATCTATTTTCTTATTTCTTTAAAGTTAAATTAAAGTTTAAATTTCTTCAAGATCACACTAAAAGCGATTGCGAAAGAGGCTTTATAAGGATAAAAGAATTGTTAAGTAACTTGCTTTATACATATTTTTAGTTCCATCATGGGACAGTGGATGAGTTAAGTGAATTAGTAAATATTAGTTTTTGATAAGTTGATTCACTAGCTCGTTGAACTGCACCGTTTTAGGTTTTAGTCACATACGGAACCACTTTTTGGTACGCATTCGAAGCGATATTTTTAGCAATGTACCCAAGACGAACCGTTTATTAATAGGGCACTTTGGATCGTTGTGACCGTAGAAAACTTTCCTTTATGTTTAGTGGAGAAGATCACTCGAAAAGGTCTGTTGGTATCGTGTGGGCGCCTTGTTTAACCGATGGCTTTCGGATGCTGGGACTAATCCAATTTTTGCTTATTGCACGGGAGAGGAATTGTAAATTAAGATAGCATTGTGTGGCCTGAAAGACACAATGGTTAAAATCAACGTAAAGAAAGCCTTCTGTTTTCACTTTCCTTCGATGTCATAATGGATAATGAAATGTTGCGGATGGATTGAAATATTTTTAGTAGATTGAAGGTATAATATAAATTTATAACCAGTTTTATATCGGTAAAAAGTGTCGTTAATCGTTTTATATAGCCCAAGAGTGGTAGTGCAATTTACGTTTCTTGCAAGAAAAAAAATCATCTTCTGATTCAGATTTTATTTCATTAAATTGATTAGCGTTTCTTTTAACAGAAATCATATAATATATGTACATATAAAAGAGAAAATATTATAAAATGTAAATTTATTTCTTTTATGGTACAATTTGTGTTAGAGTAAGATGGCGTTTACTGATGTTTATTTCAAATTTACGCTGTTGTTAAATTTAACATTTACGTATATTTACGCCTTCTTTGCTCAACTCGTTCATATCCTGCAGTTTGCTAACCATTGCAAAAAAATCCGTAATAGTGTTACAACCGATTTGCTTACTTGCAGTAATTCAAAAAAACCACTTTCGGAAATACCTGCAGCATAATGAAACATGCAGAATACGGCAGATCCATCTGCATGGATGTTTGCAAATGAAAATTCGCGTAACGGAACCACCGAGAGAAAAACAGGAAGATAAAAACTTCGAAACAGACATGTTGGGAAAGGATCCACATAAAGATCATGCTTTCGTAGCATCATCAGTTTACGCGAATGGGGGAATCCCCCTTTTCGGTCGTGAAAGTCGCGACCATGGAGCGACAAATTTCGCATCTGTTTGTAATTTAATATGGCTTCCAAAGTAAACACATTTCAATCCCAAATAGGGGGGCATCATTAGTGTTTTCATGATGCTGCAACATAACTACAAGAGAGCGGTGTATGAAACGTTGGTACAATGAGTTTATCATGAGAATACAGCACTGCGGTATTATTTTTAACAAACATTAGTTTCTCGTTCGAAGCCTAATGATTTGAGCGTCATGATCTGAAGCAATGTCGAGTGCGAATGTTGTATGCCATCATGTGATACGGTGATTGCATATGATTTTAATGTCCGAAACGGGTAAGCCTGAATTTCCGCTTTAAACAGGTTTCACCGGTGCGATATGACCAATGCTGATAAGACTGGTGAAGAAAAGGAATTGTTCAGAAACATCCGATCATGACGGGATGACGCTTTGGTGATGATAATAATGTTAAATATTGTCACGGTGAGAAGAAGTCGTTCTGCTACTCTGTTACAGATTTATTCTATCAAAATTGCAGCTTGTTAGGAGCATTGTACTTGCTTAACATTTTTTAGTATGCTGGAAAAATTATATCTCAAAATTATTACAAAATGTGTTTCACCATGTCAAGACTGCAAAATTTGATTTCTTCAAGTGTCTGTCAATAAGTCGATTATCCATATAACACGAGCTAACCAAAAACTGATGCATGCTTTGTCCTTGACAGATTGGTTCAAGAAGCGCAATCCACTGTTTCACGTTGTGGAGGTTTTCCAGTTTCTTGTTTTACTTTCATAGAGCATAGAACCCCATTTTAGACGAACTTGACAACCGAACCAAACTTCGCCACGTTAAAGGAACCATCTCTATACATGGCACTTCATCTAGGTCATGTCACTAGACGTGTGTCATCGTAACAGCAAACAGTCGTGAGGAACTCATGATGCGGGGTGTGCGATAAGATATGCTCAGTCGCATAAGACGATGATCATCCAGTTTTTAGCCCTTCAGCGTGTACAAGTTTTCCACCATCATTAACAAAGTCAGTGTACCAACTGCTGAAGTTGGAGTTTTTGAGGGGAGGGAGATCTTGCCCTTGCAAGATCCGTGCTTTTTTGTAGGGTGTGTGCATTCTGATCTGAAACCAACAAAACCGCAACCAACCAAAGGCAGATAAAGTGCAACCGCAACCTCCCAATCAGCATCTTGCGCTCCATGCTCCATAGCGGGCACGTGATGTTGAGGTTTTTTTTACGTAAATAAGTTACTATCCTCAAGTTTCTTCTAGCGGATGGTCGGTGGCCAAGGTGTGCTGTGAAGTGCACCTATAGGTTGCATTGGGTAATCGTGTGAAGCCAAATGCAATCTGGTGCGGGGTAGCTCGTTTTGCTGCAACCGCGTTGCGACAGGGTTGGATTTTCTTAAGCCATCAATTTTTGTGAGCGAAAACGAAGAAGAAGGCATGTCCCATGAATTCGCGCCTTCGCATATACGGCACGGTTCTCTTAGGTTGTTCGTGATTTCTTTGTAGCTTTTTGGAATTAGTCGATTTTGTGCTCAAAAGAAAAACTGAGTTATGTCACGCGCGTGTTGAAAAAGGGCTGATTTTATTGTTTCTGTTTTTTTGGTAGATTGTGTCTTACGTTCATTGATTTATGTTGCGTGTGCTTGCGATTGGACGACTCTCTTTGTTATTTTTTCCAGGTGTCGTCGAAATGCTTAATCAATTTTTCTCATCCCGAAAAGGTGTTTAGACGTGTGCGATACGTAATCTGAGTTCCAAAAATGCTTTCTCATTAATAGGATGACTAGGTAGTATCGAACGAAATGTGTATATTTTTTCTTTTCTTCATTTAATAACTAATTAGCTTGAAGCAGAAGGATGTGAATTGGGAATTGGGTCTTAATGAGGAGCGGCTGTAAGATAGAAATCAAATTGGCTCACAAAAGACGATTTTGTCACACTTTTTGTGATGTAACGAGCTACCGGTAACGGTCCAAAGTTTTCACGCCTCACTTCATCTGGTTGGTGGTTAGACATTTAAACCGTCTGACTTATTGGGTGTAAAAGAATTGACAGTTTTGAGCACATTGTTACTCACCAAAAACATCAATCTTTACCAAGCGCAGGTATGGACGCTTCGTCAAAATTCTCCGACATCGCGCGTTTAGACGACTCCGCCAACTCAATGTTCCGTCCGTCCGGTATTGGAATTAATGTCAACGCTTATCGTTCGATCAAATTATAAATATGGATGGTGGTTTATATCCGTGTACATAAGCGGACACACCCGAATGCTCTTTCCGTCGGCAAAAAGAACTGCAGCGCCACGGGTGTTTCGTGTTGGTTTGGTTCTGTATCGCGTGAATGCGAAACGATTGCCGTTTTTCTGTGACTGTGTTGCGACCCAAGCAACGAATTAGAGTGCGTCTTGGTCAATTAAGCACGGTAATTTGTAGTTTCTTGGATTGGATACCGTCACCTCCTAAAGTCGTACTTTATCCCGTGAAGACGAGAGTGAATCGAATCGCCAAAGCGGTTAAATCGAATCGGCTGGTCTCTCGCTGCCATTACAGAGTGTGTGGGTATGGAAATTAAATATGAACTGTTTTCCTTTTTTTATGAACTGCGTAACATTGGTTTTAGTTGCGGATGGTGGATTCGCTTTTTTTGAAGAAGGGAACGCGGGAGTCTCTTTGCCACAGTCAATTAACTCGGTCTGCCGGTCACAAACTCGTGGAAGATCTTTTCGCCAGAGGAATCAAAGTTGTCGTTTTAAAAGGAAGGACTTGGAGTGTATATTGAGCAAAATTACCTTCAATGCGATTAGATCATTTGATGCACTTTAATGATACACTTCTCTTCTTCCATCTCTCGTTTTTATTGCTTTCTTTTGTATCTCCCAACTCCCAACTGCTGGGAGCATGCCTTAATGCTGCTGAGCTTTATAATTGTGAACATAAGCAGAACCATCCGTATCGCTAATGTCGTTATTTGATGGAGTCATTAATTTTCCCGTCCACATCACGTCAGTATTTGTGCGAAGGGTGTTGATAGCTTGATGAACTATTAGCGTGGTAGATTTCCCAACAATTATTAGTTTATTTCCGCCTAGATGCTTTGTCCAGAGTGAGGGAGACACACCCTTTTCACCAGCATACCGATCAACATGAACCGATACTGGAGGTTTATGACCACGCTTGGGTCTCGCACTCAATCGTACTAGTCGCTCCTAATGCACGGTATCGTCTCCGCTATAATCAACAATAGATGGAGAGACATCTTTGAATTGACCCGATAGTGGTACACCTACTGATTATGTGAGGAAACTCCCCTTTTTGATGGGTAAAGTCTTGAAGGTGTGCCAGGGTTGGATGTTTTTGTTTGGTTACGCTTTGGATTGCTCATTTACTCTGTGCCGTACCAGTAGCGGATAGAAGGGTCTACAAGATATGCACAACAGTTTTCTCACGTTTTGTAATCGGCAAGATCTACGCGCCCCGTTGTGTCGTGTGCCGGCATATATTATGTTTTGCCGCTTCCGGTATGATGCTTTATTCATGAGAGTTAAATGCTTCCGGAATAGGTCCATACAATTGCACGGTGGTGGATGCATCGCAATATTATTTTATTGGTAAAGGAAAGAAAAACTCCAAAATACTTCAAAAGACACCGAGAGTGCTTTACATTTGGGATAAAAACCCATTGAAAGGATATGACCCGATTTAAAAAGGCGAATTCTTTTTTCCTTTAGCTTCAATTGTCCGTATCCTCCATTAAATTGCTATGAGCCATTCCGGATTTGAATATGAACAAACTTCCTTCCCATTGGACCAGCTAGCATAGGGTGACAGGAAATTCGCGAGTACTCTAAGTGTACCAATTTCGTTTGGCGAATAAAACTTCTTTCCCATCCACTTCCAGCTTACGGCATTGCTAAGAGTTCAGTAAGAATTGTATTTTTTTTCTCTATATATTTGTGAATGTATTTCTTGAAAAAGTTTTCTTCAAGCAAGATATTACATCTCGTAGTCTGCTCCAATCCCGTACTCGAAACGAAACGAGCTATCATGCATAACTGTTAAAAGTTAAATAAACGTGCAAAAGACACAGAACTCCACGACACTAAACTCTGGCTGGTGTGGCTGCTACAGCAAAACACCGTTCGCCGAACATCGCCCGAAGGGCATTAGAAGGAAGGTAAGCTTTGCACAAGCGCCATACTGTGGTTTCGGTGCTTTAATTTTGTTCGTTCGGAACCGAGAAGCCAGCACTGTTTTGCGAACGATGTTTACATGCGGGACCAGTGACACACCAGTCGTGTGAACGGTGGTGGAGCAGTCTTCTTAGCCTGAAGCCAACGTGCTACTTGTAGTATACAGCTCTTGAGCATTATATTCCCCTCTCGATAGACTTTACTCTGCACGTGTGAGATACTTTACGGCACTGCTAGACGACGTGGAGGACAGAAGTATCACTTTATGGGTGAATGGCCAGAAGATGCTCAAGTAATTGTGGTAGATAGCTCTGATGATGACGACCAATATTCCGGTCCCGGTAATGGTGATGAACCTTTTTCCGCATTTTATGTAGCCCAATTTGCTGTGCATTGCCTAACGAGATATTGGGAATAGGTGCTAGAGAACTACTTGGAAGAAAGGAAGAAAGACCGCGAAAAAATCGATAATTGGACAGGTTTAAATGTCCGGTTTGATAGTTTACAATACCGCTAAAGAGAAGAGGCTTCATTAGTGCTTCAAAACGTCGGATTTGCGGACTTTGACATACCGAGTGTGTGTACTACTCTAGTGTATACACACTCGATGCCCTCGGTAGGTCAATTCTCCCCTTTGAACTGTTGAAGTTCACTAACAACCATCAGTTGGGAAGCAAGGTTTGTATAGCCAAGAGGGAGTGTCGTGTTAGGCCACTGGAAGGCAAAATAAAAACGTCGACTCGCAACCGTTTCCTGTACGTTGCCATGGTCGTCTAACTCAACACGAAGTACAATACATATGGTGCAGATTTTATGCTTTCAATGGCGTCGCAGTCGATTCATGAGCTGAGATGAATGGAGTAAGTGCGCCTCTCACTACCCGCCGCACTGGAATGCTTCCAAACCATCCTACAATGGTGGTCTGGCCTATAGACCAGCGCCCCCAGAACAAGTGGCATGTGTGTGAGCTTTAGTAGATGGTATTTGCTCATGAAAAATTCAATCGCTCTCTTGACGTGTTTTTTTTTTGTCGTTGGTTCACTGTTGTCTTCCTATCTCTGTATATACGTACCTAGTGACGTTAAAAAGGGAGGTAGGTCACATGCGCTGGATTTGTTCGTCTGAAATTGGAATCTGCCAACTGACCAACCAACGCTGGGCTGGCTGGATGTTGCGCTCCCCGTTAGGCATGCGGTGGCTCTAATAGGGGAGCCGTATCATTATTTTTAGATGAGAAACCGGCTGGGCTGTGCCATTGGGAAAGGTACTTGAACGTGAACCTTAGGCGTAATTGCAATCAGTTGGCCAGGTCGAAATCGAAGCGTTTGTAACGTATTTTTGTATTTCCTTTTGCTCATCTGCTGTAGCGAATACGTTCCGGGACATTCGATCCTGACGTTTTGGGATTTTACTGTTGGCCTTGCACAGAGAACCGGTCGCTGCTTGTAACGACTTTGGAATTCCAGCACGCGCTCATTTAGCTACACTTCTGATGATGCCCCAATAGAGGAATAACTGGGTAAATGGGGAGAACCTCTGGTAAAATCATCCATCCCATGGGAAAGCGGGAAGAGATGTCTAACCATTTGTTGGGGGCCCTATTGTGTGTGTGTGCGTGTGTGTTCGGATGGTTCGATACAAATCCCCTCGATTCACATCTTCCGACGACAGACAAGCAAGCCAAAAAGGAGGTCAATAATGTATGCTCATGAATATGGTAGGTTCAATGGTTGATAAGTTGAAATTGAAATGCATATTGATGATGGGTAGCCGCATTGTACGTATAGTAGACTGTTTGGCAAAGCTGAAGCAACTCTGTTGTACGTGCAATGATATCGATACTGATACCGTACACCATAACGTAGGTCCGTACTGCATCCACAGGCATCTGCCAATTCGCATCATTCCCGGAAGCGGGTATGAAAAATTGAACAGCATGCCGCTGGAAAAGCACCGAAACCAGGCAACAGATTGCAGCAGTCAACAGGTTTTAAAGGGCACGATTTGTGCTACTTATCACCCGGACAGCCGTTGCCAACAGCTTGGTGTTTGATTATGAAAGTATAAAACTGAGCTTTGGTCGAGTGAAGCTTCGAGTTGATTTATGATGCTGGAAGGGTTTTGTTGTTTTCTTTTCGAACGTTTGATGTGTTGCGTTTTTTCGGGTCAAGATACATTATGTTTGATTTACGAAAAACTTTCCAACCTATTCTATTCTATTCCAGCCTACATAGTTAGGAGCGACCTCATGGTCTAATGGCTCAGTTTTCAGTGTTGCACACTAAAGGTTGCGTAGATCTCATATGGACCGGCAGCACGCCGCGTAGCTACGATCTGATTATATAAGTAGAATATAAGGTTGAAATAATACAGATAATCCTTGAAAGTTTTAACGACCAAAGTAGCTAAATCTAGTAAGTCGTAACCCTAAAAAGACGAGTAAATAGTCGTATGGTAGGGATCTTCTTCTTTAGACACTTCAATTCCAGGATGTCTTTGGTTGATTTTAGAACAAATTTTAGAACTGCAATATACCCATACTATTTGTTGAACTTTTAGAATTGGACACATTACTTTCGTGCAAATATTGCAAAAATTCTTGCAAAAATGTGACTATTACCAAGTTATGTTAACCCACATTCCTACATACCGTGTGTTGCACTGCGGACGGGATTAAAGCACCTTGTTTGTGCAGCTTTATCTTACTGCACTACCAAAAGGCTATCTAAAGACTTGGTCACGCGTTTGGCCTTGGGTACGGGTTAGAAATGCAGTGCCCTCATTGTGCGAGTACCTTGTTACTGGTTTCAGAAAATGCGACAAATGCTGTAGGAGAAAAAAAGCAAGATTAGTGGATTTACCGGTCACTCCCATTTCTGACCAGCACCAGGATTATGGAGAGCTGAATGGGAAAATAACTGCTATTTCTATTCCAGCGTAACATTAACTCCAGCTGCACGTGTCTCGATGATCATGAAGGGTGTTTGGAAGAAGAAAAGTATGTTATGTGACCTTGGCTTGTTAGTTTACCTAATGAAAGCAAACATTATCATTGTTAGTAGTATCCCGTTAATAGAAACCAGTATTTGAGCATAATATGTCAAATATAAAGTATAGTGTCCAACCTTTTTGACGGTTTTTGGAGAAGCTTGGAAACAACGCTTCTTCTTTTTTAGCATTATAACCTCAAAAAAAATTATGTACATAAAACAGGATAGTCAATAGGTCGGATCATCTGCATCTTTACAATACTGGGCGAAATTATCATCTATTGCATTGTTTACGATATCACATATCAACAATATCTTACGATTTGTTTTATTTCTATTATTTGTATAAGAATGCTGCAGTGGTATAGTGGTGGCTAATTACAGGTTGTTTTGTGATGTGAATACAATTTAATTTCATATCGATCGATCGTTTGGTCACGTTCGCCGTTGGATTAAGCAAAATGTCTGTAGCAAAACCAGGTCCAGGAGAACAAAAAAGCGTCCCATCAATAGCGAAGGAGATGAAAACCATTTTAATTACGATAATGATCACACTAGCCTGCACAACACACAGCGAAATGGTGGCTCGTCGTGTTCGTAAACGCCTCCGGCATCCATGTTGGCATGTTGACGTGTGTTCATTTCACTACCCGAAATTAACCCGAATGGGTTCGTATCTCACCGTGTGTGTGTGTGCGCGCGCTATAGGAACTGTTGCCCATTTTAATGCTTCTGACCATGAAGCCTAGCGAACGGTTCGGATGACTAAATCTATGTGAGCAATTTCGGTCTATTTCTATTACGGTTTCGCGTTCGAACAAATCCTTTTGGAGGTTCTATTGGTTATGTGCTTACGCAGCTTAATTGAACTGTATATAACTAGGTGTCGGAAATTAATAGCACTGTAACTGAGTTCTTAAGTTTAGTTAAAGAAAATAATCAGGCATACTAGGCATCATTATATTTGGTACAAAGAAGGATATGATTCTTGAAAATATTTATTTTTTTTTTCAAACGTGTAAATGCATATTATTTTCGACTTCGTATATTCGGTAATGATGACTCACAGAATCATTGCCTTATATTTTATTCTAACAAGCAGTAAAGTTGCACCAATTCGTCACCTCTTACCTTCTATAGAATAACGAGTGCAGTTCTTATTTCGAGTGTCGATGGCAAACAGACATGTAAGGAGAGCTTAAAATAAATGGAATAAATTAAATTACGCTGGTACGATGTTTCAATATGAAAGCTACTGCTTTAAATTATAAGCAACTTTACGCCACGTCAAGCTTCCGCGAGAAGGAAATTTACCAAGAAGCAAACCCTCGTCTTTGCGGTAAATAGATACGTTACATCCGTGTTAACATGGTTCGATTAATTTTTCCTTGTGAATTGGTAGAACAGATTAATTTTTGAGACGGAGGTTAATCCTCCGCAAATGCTAAAGGAAGCAAAAAGAAACATCAAAAGATTGATAGTGCAAAACAGATAAGCGGCGAGTTAATAAATATGCAATCGGTTGCGACGATGATAATATTGGGCACTTGGGAGTGGGTTTTCGATGAGATAAATCTCTACATCTTTATATTTGTAACCCACAGCTTTTTGGTCATACGAACGAAGAAGCAATCGCGGTGGCTTTTGTGATCACTCGAATGAAATCCCCTTTTGAGTCATTTACAATATTGAGCAAACAAACAGTCGGATCGGATACAAAGTGTTTATCGGATTTGTTGATAAAGGGGGCATTGTTTATTGATGTGTAAGAAATTCGTTTATCGTCTGTGAAAAGTTTGCTGTATGATTACATATTTATTCAGCTTTAGATAAGACATCGATCGTTCGGTTAAAAAAATGTGTATGAGTGTAAACAACTTGATAAAGAGTATGAGTGTAAACAACTTTGAATAAAAGTTTTTCAAATTATAAATTTAAAATTGTTAATAATTGTTATTAATTAAAAATAATAGCATTATCACACTTTCGAAATCCTCCAAATCATGAGAACTATTACATCGCAAATAGTAGTTTGCTATAAATTCGCTCAGCACGGTTTCTATGTTAGGGGTGTCGCTTTATAGGGGGTCTATAATAAAAAAAATTACCAAAGAATTACGGATTGAACCAAACGAAGCGGGAAAGAGCACACAATCGCTACCAAGAGTATGCCAAGGATGAAGAAAATTTCATTTCTTAATTTTCTTCATGGTTAGCACATACATTTTGCACAAAACTGTTTTTTTTTGCTTCTTCGTTTCACTTACATTATACGCCAGTAAGTGAGCTTCTTTGCTTTGTTCTCGTTCCGGGTGGCTTCATGTGCGTGTTTCGCAAGTAGTGGATGGTGGTGGAGGTCATGGCAAAACAGAATTTTCTCCATTTTCGTAACAAAGAAAGAGCAACCCGGTGAAGGATGAATCAGGGAGAAGTGTTGTAGTTTCGCTTCTTGGGTCTTCGAGGTTCATGGTGAACATTTCAGGGGTATTTTTTTTTGCAAAAAGAATGTAAGTCATGTGTCTTACGATGGTTTGTACATGATCTTCCCTGTTTTCCATTGTCATTACATACATCTACATAATCAAAAAAATATATCACGGCCGCCATGTAGGTGATGAGAAATATTAGGGACATGGAGCCGAAATAAAATATTCACGTTGAGCATGATTTATTACTCAACTAAGCAATTGTTACGATGTTATGCCAATTTTGAAATTAATAAAAATGCTTATGGGTTATCGATGATTAAGTGGAAACCAACAACAACAAAATTCGCATCACTCAGCGTGGTACAACACTTTCATGTCCATATAAATAATTAAACAAACAAGCAAGCATTTGCTTTGAAGCATAAATGGGACTCACGGAAGCAACAACAAAAAATCATACACAGCTTGATGAAAAGGGGAAGAAGAAATTATTTTTCACGCTTCACCACTCGTGCTACATTACAACACAATCTATCGAACAGAGTAGAGCAAATTCCACAACAGCGTTTTAAGTTAAAAGAAAAATTAATAATTGTCGATCAGATGCGGTAGAAGAAGCAAAACGATAATAACGACTATCATAGAAATAAATAGCGCACATTAACGCATACTATAAACCGAATAAAATGAACAAACCATTTGATAGATGGAAACCTAAATGGTTGGTGGTCTCTTTTTTTTCTTTCGACTGGAAAATGAAGAAAAAAGTTTAATTGTATTTGAGAGGAGTTTTATTTATTTTTTCCCCTTTTGGCTGTGCCTCTTAAGATCCGAGGAGGTCTGGTGATCAGTGTGAAAATAGCCATAAAATGAGCGGGAGGTGGAAAAAAAAGTTGATTAAGTTTTTGTTGCCATTTTTATCTCTATTCGCTATAGTTACTGTGTTTTGTTTTGATTTGCAAATTTACTAATAATTTCCATGTGATCATTTTCTCATTTCAGATTGTTAGAAGCGAATAAAACCGAAGCACAGCAGTGAACAAACTGAGCCATAAGTCATTCCAGGCGGTTGTCAAGATCGACACCATTAAAAATGTAAACAATAGCCCCAAACCCTATGTAACTGTCCTTTTTGCTGATGCTGAAAATGGATCGTAAATATAAAATCCACTAAAAAAGGAGCGTAACATCTAACCGCGGATAGCAAACCGCATTAAGGAGAAGGCGGCAGAGACCATCACATACGTACGTTTAGATAGAATACGGCTGCAAAAAGGCGGTACATTATCTTTCGTAGGTAGTGACAAGCTTGAATGGATGAAACACAAGTAAAAAGCGCGTGCTTGTGTGTGTCTCGGTGAATTACTGCAAAAGGGACAGAATCCAGCATTCCAGCATTATACCGCAGAACGACGGAACAGCAGAAGAAGCTGTCTCTACTGATTTATTTCCTGCGAGGTAAGTGTTTGGGTGTGGTGAAGTACGAGTCAACTTTTATTGGGGGATTGTGTCATCCACCGGGTATTCTGCTGAAGCACTCCACAACACCTGCCATAAAACTCGGGCAGCCCAGGTCCGATCGGTGTCGGACAAGATGACAAGAAGTTGTAATACAATGTAATTATGTCGTAGTCTGTCGGACTTTGCCGTGAGTTACTGGCTAAAATTAAATATGTCACATGCTTGGAGTGAAGTGGTTTCAGCGCGTACACCATGTGGGGCATGTTTGTTTGTTTCATTAGAAAATAAAGAAGGATTACTCAGCACAAAAGCGGTGCCAGGTGTTTTGTAGTGAAGAAAGGAAGGTGTTTAAATGTTGCCTAAAGGTAATTGTTATTCAGCACATGACTGAAGCATAACAGTTTAAACAATTCATATGCCAAATATTAGAAAATGAAAAGCTTAGTCTAAAAGGCAATTTGATCCGTCTTTCCTTTGGTGTTTTCTTACTGAATCGTTTCTAATGCACTTTTACTTCACACCTTCTGGTTGGAGCAAAAATATCGATAAACGGATTTAAAATGTAAGTCATACCGGTAGACATCTGAGCCTCGTAACCTTTTTTACTACAACGATTGAACGCCCTCTACTAGGCTAATTTTCCATCCGATTGCAAAACCAAAGCAAATCACTTGCGAGTTCCTTGAATGGGTTACATTTTGCATACCGCTTTCCTGTCCTGCGACAAAAAGTGGAACAGGTTCCTGCAAAACTGTAAATTGTGTTTTGGAAAGGTCAAGCGTTTGCCCTATAGTTCGTAATGTTTCAACGGTGACAGGGGGTTCGTTGTGCGAAGTTAAAGGTTTTTTTCTGCGATAGGATTGCTCTACATACCATGTTTACGAATTGGTTAAATATGGTGTACTGGGTGTTAGGTTACGAAAATCATAACATATCGAGCGTCACTTGTTTGGTTCGGTGTGGTCAGTAAAGGATACGCTTGTGGTAACGCACCCGGGGAGACTCGGTTTCCAATGTCAATGGGTTTGATTCTTTCGGTTCGGCTTCATTGTTCATCGGAGAATGACTGAAGTTGTGCAAACCAGTTACAACCAAGAGCGTCAGCAATTTTCTTGCGGTGGCCGCATGATGTATCACGTATCTCACAGTATATTCATTCTGCTTTTCCTGCGAACGTTCAAGCGTTATAGATATTGCGTAGACACAAACGTCATCACCCCATAACCATCAGTCCTCGTCGTAGAAAGCAGAGTTGTAGATGAACTTATCGCATGACTCATTCGGTGCGACCTCCGTCGTTACCACGAACCCATCGCTGTCCACGCAAAAGAGTTGGCCGTTCTGATCCTGGGAGTACTCGTAGTTGCCGTTGCCACCGCATGCCAGCGTAAATGGTATACCCGCCTCCCGGTAGATGATCGTATCTCGGGCACAATCTGCACGAGATCCGAACCAGAAAGAGAGGAGAAGCGACAAGTGGTAGGAAAATGATGGAAAGCTCTCCAGTGATTTGTGGGACACCCTTTTGCCTTGGCTACTTACAACAGTTCACCGACGAGAGCATACTGGAGCGTATCTGAAACGAACCGATCTTCTTTCCGTCACGCCAAGTGCAGTAGACACTGTTAAAGCAAGGGTGAAAACCGTAACCGTGAACCGTTAAAGAAAATAACCTCATGCCGCCGAAAAACGACCTCCGAGGGATGAAAGCGATAAGACAGCGCGCACCTCACCCCAAAAAGAGGCAACTGTGTCTTAACTGTCCCTGTTTGGATCTTTACACACGAGCCACCAGCACGTTTTACGCGCGCTTGCGTTACTTACACTCCATTTTCAACCTTGTACCGACCGTAGGCACCGTCGTAGTCGCACGGAATCTCATTGAAGGTTACACCAACGGTACCGCGCGTGTAGAACTTCTTGAGGATCATTTTCTGCGCATGGGCAGCACTTTCGCACTGGCGCAGGTACGACTCCCCGTGCAGGGTACTGTTATCTGCGTACCGGGAAAGTCACCAGAAGTCACTGTTAGCTGCACGATATTGAAGATGTGGTCTATGTACGGAGTAATACTCACAACAGGGCAGCAACTGCCACAAACTGTCATGCACCACGGTCGTCCCGAGCTGGACACTTCCAGTGAACTCATCCGCACACCAACAGAGCCCGGAATCGCATTGAAGTTCCTCGTAGTTCCCATTCTGTGTGCAGTGTAGCGTGACATCGAAACGACCCTCTTTCTCCAACTTGTCACGCCGTCTGCTACATGCTTTTAAGGCGAGATTGTAAGTTGCTGTTATCATTTTCATAGAAAAAACCGTTTGGTTTCCTCACCGCAGGTCATACGTTCGGTGTTCCGGTACCAATCCCATCCAAAGATTCGCTTTCCGACCTCACTGTAACAGAAGCAACGGCCCGATAAACGATCTCCCCGGCATTGCTTAACTGCGTACGTACCATCCAGATTGCACTTTGGGATCCAACCGACTAAGTCACCATCTAAATGCATCGTATGCAGACAGGTAGCTACGAAACGAGACACAACCACTGTACTTTACCATCTGTAGGGCGTTCACGTTCATAGAAAGGTTTAACTTACAACGATCAAAGATACACTTGCGTCCGACGCATTTTAGGCCGGGTGCACAGCGACGATCCGGGATGTTCATATTGCACACGGCTAGGTACGTCCGGCCACCGCGACATCCAGGGCAGCAACCATTTAGCGAACCGCCAGAGATCAATATCTCTCCTTTGGCACAATCCTCCTGGCTGATGGAAGAAACACATCCGTATGACGAATCACATGTCGGAGGATCCACTGCATCGACGAAGATGAAAATGCAGTGATACAGAATCACCAATGGAATCACTTTTCCGTAGAATGTGGGATAACTCATCGTAGAGACTTTCTCGGAGGTTTCTTTTCGACTAGTAGATACAACAACTTCCTACTCCAGGCAGAACTTACTCACAGCGTTGAGTTGTGGAAGACCTGATATCAGTTTTTTTTTGGGGAAGGAAATTGGTTTTCGATGTAATTTGCTGCGATAAGATCACCCAATTTGACGAGCGAAGAAGCATTTCAAGAAGCGTACTTTTCCGTGCAGCAAACAGTAAAGGGTTTAGGTTTGTTGTGACTGGTATAAGATAGTATAAGTAGTATGTTCCGTAATAACGACATCACCTCCGCATTATTCATGGTAGGGCGTTTCATCCACATAAACAATTTTATTGTATAGTTTATTTCCAATTCGTTACAACAAACTTGCACCGAAAATGAACTGCTCACAGTTCGTCTGTTCGGGCACGTTCTCCGCCACCACGAATCCGTGCGGATCAACGCAGAACAGCGCACCGTTGCGCGACTGTAGAGGCGCATAGTTTCCATTACCCTCGCAAACCAGCTCCATCTTCCGTCCGGCCAGCGTGAAAAGCTTCCAGTCGCGTGCGCAATCTGTGAAGGAAAGGTGGTTGTAAGAATAAAGTGCGAAATAGACGCTTAACGGCCCCGGTTTGAAACACAATGTGTTGCCATTTCCGTGGCGTGTCGGCCGACGCGGAACAAAGGGTTTTGGAAGCGGTGTATGACATGCCCTGGCGTAAAGTGTGTTGCGTGCAGAAAGGTGCTTATTCTCGTTAAGTAACTACGTTACGACCAATTTGTTTCGCCGGATGATGAAAGCAAATGCATCCTGTGACGGTTTTCCCACATTGCTGTGCTTGTTGAGTGAGTTTGTTTCGTTTTGGGAGACACACACGCCGGTTGGCGTACAAAGCGCAAACCCGTGGAAGTGCAATGGAGTGTAGTGCGAATTGCATAGCGTTAGGCGCAAGGTGGTGTTTTCTAAGCGTTTTGTCAGTCGACGCTTCAGTGATTGCGCCTAGAAAGTATGCAATGAATGTGTGTAGTATTATGAAGTGTGGTAATTTCTAAGCTGTGATGCTAAGTATTCGATGGCAAGAAACATATCACCAGTTGTTACTTACTACAGTTCATGGCAGCCAGTGTTTGAAGTGATGTTTTATAGGGATCAATTTTAGTTCCATCAAGCCACGTACAGGAAGCTCTGTAAAGAATATGGGAAGGAAAACATAACATTTTTCCAACATTTCCCGACATTTTGTGACTAACGTACTCTTGTCCCTCGATGATGTACCGGCCATGGCTGCCATCGTATTCGCATAGTGTATCCGTGAACGTTACGCCCGTGTGGCCGCGCATGATGAATTGTTTGCGTTGAAGTATCTGCGAAAATGCTATACTTTCGCAACGCCTCAGATACTGTACGCCGTGAAGTGTTCCGTTATCTGAAAGGGAAGAAAGACAGTACCGATATCAGAACGATGGGTCATTCATCACTAGCGTTAGCATGTGGTTGTGTCACAAGTTTCATGAAGATTTTTGTTAAATATAGTCCATACTCACAGCAAGGTAGCAAAGTCCACAAATCCGTCGGAACTGCACGAGTACCGGGCTTTTGAATGCCAGTCATTGCATCTGCACACCAGCAGACATCTTGATCACATTGCAATTCTTCGTAGTTTCCATTTTGTGTACAGTGCAGCGTTACATCAAACCTTCCTTCCGCTTCTAGTTCGGCACGTCGTCGACTGCAAGCTGCCAGACAAAATAATAGCTTTGATTGAGTCGTATTTTAGAACGTATCATTAGCGTTTAAGCATTATCACACTGCGTGAGTGATAACCATGATGAGCGGGAAAAGAATGCTAACCCTCCCTTGCTACACACTACTGACCGCAAGTCATGTTTTGTTCTGCATTACGCCAGCTCCAGCCAAAAATGCGTTTACCCTCGGCGGAATAGCAAAAGCACCGTCCGTTGATTCGATCTCCGCGGCATTGTTTGGGTGCGAACTGGCCGCGGCTATCACACTGCGGAACCCAGCCGATAATATCGGCTGGTACGTGGTATGTCGATAAACAGTCTCCTGGTCAGACAGAATAACCGAAAGTGCGTTGGGGATACGTGCGAGTGAAAGGTTAAAGTTAACGTCGGATTCGTGTCTCCTAATCCAATTGAGCATACACTCACCCGTATTCAAGCGACAAACATTACCAACACCACACACTAATCCTGGAGCACAGGGAGTGGCGGGATTCGTGGGACCTTCGGTTGTCGTTCCATCACCGCACGGTGCCCCAAGGGAAAGACCTCGTACACAACCGGGACAACATCCGCCGAGGACAGCCGTCGGTGACCAAAACTCGTCCGGATTGGGACAGGAAGTGTCGACTGGATAAGAGAGACAGCCGAGTGTACTAGCACAATTTGGAACTAGCTGTGTGGAGACGGGATTGGATAGCACAAGCAGTAATGCTGCTGATAGAACTCGAATCGTACAGGACTTGATCATAGCCAGTGCCATCGTTGGATTGTGGCTACAACTCAACTGAGTTCGCTTTCGCTCAAACTATATCATAGTTCTACCCTCTTGAAAATATAATAATATCTGGTTTATAAAGACTATCTGAAGTGTAGTAACAGTGTCATGTGCGTGCTATTAAGCCTGGCCATAGCTTTCTAAATCGGTTTAAAGCAACAGTGTACCGATGCAGTCATCCTGCTCTGCAAATGGCCAATCTTTCGCCCGCTACACTTATCACGGAAAGTCTAACAGCTTCGTGTAGCTAAACAAGGCTTCCGAACCGGCGAAGCCGAACTACCTCTCGTGACAGTGTTATCAGTTTTGTCTTGATGTTTGTGATCCGCTGTCGGTAAACGTAGTCGGCAGTTGGCAAAACACAGTCGTATTTTTTGTGACCGATTGGCCGGACGTCGTAATAATATATTTGTTCCTGTGGAAGTGCTCGAATCGAAAGTGTTCTCTTCGATATTATGTGCAATTGAGCGTAGAGACAATATTAGTGTGTTTTTTTAATTAATTAATTTATATTGTGAGGAACAATCGCCTTGTTTAGTAGTGTATATTACATAAAATTCATCAAAATGGATGTGAGTATTATAAATATGATTTCCGGAGGAAAGAATGTAACAAGTTTAAATTTAGTTGATTGTATCCAAAATTCCGTGTAATCCATGAGATCTGTTTGGCGTAACTTGCTGGGTTTAAGCCTAACAATTATGTCTTACAAGTTCATTTACTTGAGGCGGAAATGGCTCAACAAAAAAATAATTTAATCGCTCTCTGTTTTATCCGTTCCGCACGCATTTGCACCCGTGATAGGAATGTGGTTCCTCCGCACTGGGAACTTTTGGTACTGTTTCCGCCGTGTGTGTTTATGACATCACAATACAGTGCTTGCGTATCGAATAGAATGCGAACCTTCTGATAAGACACTTACTGCCTGTCTTATCACTAACGAACCGTGAAACCTACCGACAAGACAGAGTAGTTCCGATTATTACTCGTGTTATTTACTGCAACTTTGAGTGACCAACGCCATCATATTGCTTCTTGAACAAGAATAGTGACACTTTTCGCTACTCTTGTAGCGTTGTTTTCGGAAGCGGTGGACTAAAAATTGTATCATTTTGATAAAGGTTCATAGCAGCATAACCAACAATTAATGTTGAAGTTATTTGGAGGAATTCTTACCTTTTCGACGTACCGCCGCCGACGTACCAACCGAAATAAGCTACAAATGATGAAGTGTTTGTGCGCACGGTGACACCAACGTGTGACACTATCTTGCATCACAGTAATACTATCTTGCTTTCAGCACGGGGAAAATCAGCAGAAAGGTGTTGTTTCTTGCCAGTATCTTGCATCTTGTGCTGCGTGTAGTTGTGCGGAGCGCTAATCTGCGAATCAGTAGTGATACATTTCGCGACCCGAGAGGATCGTGCTGATGTCTAATTGTTGTTTAAAGTATCAAGTGAATTCTGAAGCGAGATACAAGATTACCGCAATTCTGTTTGCATAATAGACTAGTTGGGTGTGTGGGTACAACATATTTCCACTTCTTTCGGTTGTTTTCGTTTGCACTCGGTACTGATTATTCTGTGCTAAAGATTAATTCAAAATGGTTAGCGCTAAACGGGAGGAATACTTGTAAATGGTTGGTAAAAAAAATTTTAATATGAAATTTGTTTTACTTTTCTTTGTAGAATTGTAACGATAATATTGAAGATGGAGAAATCTACGGCCACCGCTCATCCGGCATCGGCCGCCGGGCCTAAGGTGTCACAGATAGCCAATCTTTTCCAGCGCAAACCCGTCGAACTAGCACAGGAAATACAAACGCGCTCGGACAGACCCACCACGGATAGTACCGCAACAACTCACTCCCCAACAGCTACAGTTGTGCGGACCGAATCACACGCCGCTCGTTTCAACAACGCTCGCGCTCTGTTCGAGAAGCTCGGTGAGGGGCGCGTTAATCGCCCGCCGCCCTTCAGTATTAAGATGTCACATTCCAGCAGCAAGGAGGACAATCTGTCCGATATCGGCTCCGGACCGGACCGATCACCATCGCCAAAGAGAAAGCAACTGCACGGCCAACAGCAGCAACCCCCGTCAGCGATCAGCAATGGCATTGGCAAGCTTGACTCGAATCGTATCCTCAACCAATCAAGGCTAAAGTCGGAAAAGCCAGAAAAGCCCGAAAAACCCGAGCGGAAGTTTAATTCCCGCGAGCTAATTGAAAAGCAGAAGAACTGGACGTCACACTTCTCGAAGACGCGCACAACAAAAGGTTCCGGTGCGAGCGAATTCAACCGGTGCGATATCATTCGAACAGTACCCGGTACGGGTATCATTGCTGGAGCCGGATCAAATACGGTTACCCCTGCAGCGCCAACGGCTGGTCCCGGCCCAACCACAAACGGAAACTATTCAGCCATTCCAAATGGAAGTGCGAAGGAGCAGCTTCCTTTCGCTGCGGAACGGAACGGTCATGCTGTTAACCATGGCCATGCGCCCATGATTAGCAGCCACCATCGGTTACCATCTCCAAGCGAACCTCCGCCAAGCCCACCAAAGCGACAGACTCCTCCGCCGCCACCACCGGAGAAAGGTCCACGGACGGCTAATTTAAGACAAAACTCATTCCCGAGCCCAACAAAGACACCGCCAGCGGTTCCACCGCACGCCACCGATCCGAGCTCCCTTAGTCCAACCAAGCTGAGCCCGGAGAAGCTTAAACCTCCACCGAGACAGGCCGAACCGCCTCCGGTAAATGCAACACCACACGCTAATTTACCCCCGGTTGCACCTGTGCGAAGTAGTACCACGGTGCTTTCCACGGTACAACACCACCAGCAACAGCAGCTTGTTAGTGGTGCCAGTATCGAACAACAGGTGACACCGCCTCCACCGGAAAAAGCAATCCGGAAGAAATCGCTCGAAGGTAATCTGGACGAACGGCAACCTGGGTTACCGGTGGGTAATGGAGGTAATGGTGCAGCAAACTTCAAGTATCCCGAACTTGGAGCCCTTGCCAGAAGGCAATCGTCCGAGAAGGATACCGGTTCTGGTGGACTTACGTCTCCAGCACATGCCATCAGTTCTTCGCCCAGCCCAGGTGCGAGCGCATCGTCGGGTCCTTCTTCGCCGATTCACACCGAGGACGAGAAGCAGGAGAATGAATCAACGGAAAAGTTGATGAAGGTTGGCAGCAGCGAGCGGGAAGATTCACAAGCCGAAGACTCACCACCGGCGAACGATGGGAAGACGGTAGAGGAACTAAATGGTGAGTACAGCAATTAGGAATCGTGTGGAATCATTTTATAAAATTTTCAGAATCCTAGACTTGGATGTATTTATTATTGCATTAAAGAGGGGATGAAACTAGGTTTGAATCAATTTCTTCAAAACATATTTTTATAGAATTAAAAGTAAGAAACGCGTTTGAAAGAGGAACGATATTGTTAGATGGAAATTCAAATCCTTGTCAGGAAACAGATACATCTCGTCCCGCTTGTATCACAGATGGCCGCCATTGTTTGCAGTCACGGAGTGTTCGCTCATTAGGACTCTTCATTGGCAACACTAAGCAGTTTATATTGAACACTTCACATTGAACGTTTGCATTTCGTGCCGTCTGCTGAACGGGATGGAGCATAACAGTTGTTCGTTTTCAATAGCTTTGTCCTGTGTCAGGAAGTTGCCGAACGTGTGCTACTGCTGGTACGTACTTGTGGAGTGTGGAGTACACATAGTACTTCATAATGGCTCCACTTAGACTGGATTCGGCATGGAACGTGACCATGCATGCTATGTGCCTGGAGAGTGTTCTTACAACCCTTTTGCTGCTGGTTTTTTATGATGAAGGTACCGACAAGAACCCCTTGCGAGAAATTCGACTAGATGAAGAATCGGGTCGTGCACGATATAATAATAACTTTTCAACGAAACGTAACGTTTCCCCGGTTGCAGTTGGTTGGTTGCGCTGGTCCGACTGGGGTTTTGAGCTAATTTTCACTGCTTTTGGAAATCTTCAATCATCTTCATCATCAGAAAGAGAGGGAGTGTGATGTGGTAGATCACAATTATAGGGCAAAGCAAACAGCGATGTGGAGCATAGTGTGTAGGGTGTGTTTTCGTATTGCGGTTACAGATGGCAATCGTTAGGAGGCAAGAGTATGGAGCATTATTTGCTTTGGTGTTCTTTTTGTATGGGGTTCCTTTTTGGGTTTAGTTACGCTAGGTGACGATGCTGACGTACGTTTTACTAACGAGCTGTAGCTCTGATTGCATACTTGCAAAGGTCCAATTCTAAATCCACATTAACAACATGCTGCTATGTATTTAAAAAGTTAGACGATATATTGCAAATGCTTTAGTTTATCGGACGGTGTTTATGTATTAAAATTGCTATAAATGAACTAAAGTTATTTTTTTAAATCCGCATCGCAACTCAAGCACACCGTATGTTTGCTTTGGGATTACACTTTACTATGGATATACCTTCACCGGAAGATCTCTAAATCCTTCCAGATGCTGTACAGATCCAACACTGGATGTAGGAAAATATAAATTTTCCGTGCATCGTTCGCGGGCGCAAGAGAGTGTGGGCAATAATATTGTGTTTTCTACGTCATGTTTTTGGTCGCAAAAGGTTGGGCACCCGCGACCCGGTACAACGAAACTGTTCACCAGCGGTCATGTAAAATTGGCCTATTTTTATCGCGGTCTTAAACAAACAGTGCACCAGACGTATTGGAGCGATGCAATGAGTCCATTGCCAGGTTTAGGCGTAACTTTAGCTCATGCAGAAATGGGGGAAGCAGTTAGCCCTGGAGCTGGGAAATTCATTTGGGAATGGTGCGATGCGAATGCAACGAGTAATACTAAATGATGTTGGTGTACCAGCAGCATCATTTTTCATCACTGTTCGAGGATTATCCACCAATGCAGCTTCGGCAGTCTGTTGGGGTTTTGAAGGTGTACCGCATGCAAATTTGCTTACTAACGATGATATTATAGACTATTCATTTGGAGGGATGATAGTAAGCAAAAACCTCATTTATTACGCGCATGTTCAATTTGTTATTAAAAGTTATTTATATGGTCTCTATAACTATTGTATGATATTATGATATTAGTAGTTTTAGATGAAACATATTATGGAATAACAGTTGAGTTTAAGTAGTGGATCAATATATTGCATTACTAACGAATATCGCCCAAGGAGCTCTTAGCAACAAGCGTTCTTGCTCTCGTTTTCGATTTACAAGAAATACGGAATGAATTTACTGACACACTGTTTCATTGCAAAAAGCACAACAAATCGCGGTCAGTGTGAAGTAATGCAACGACGTTTCGACATCGATGGAGAAAGTGCATAAGCCACCCTCATCAGCAACAGTCTCTAGCACCGACATGTGTTTGTTGTGCATTTTTCATCACACTCATATGCCTTCCGTTGCCGTTCGCTTCTCATTCCAGCACAGCATGCTGGCGTCCGGCACTCCCTAAGATGAGCAAAAGAAGGGTGTCGTTTTTATAAATAGAACCACAGTGTGAAAGTACGTGCTGGCGAAGGGAATAGACCCAGACGCCGGGGACTGAAGAGAAAATGCACTTTTCGGCTTTTTCCGGTACCCGATCGGTCGCTCTGGATGCATTTGCCGTATGGTGGCTAAAGAATGGAAACGATTGCTGGAAAACACATTGGCCGCGAGTGGTCGATTGGAGTGGGTAAAGAACGATTGAAGGCAACGTTTCGTACAATCGTAGCCTTTCATTTTGGAGTTCAGCTGCCCGGTAGAGCAATGTGATACGGCAGCTTCTGTTCTGTTGTTTGAAATAGAAATTATTTTTGTTATAAGAGAACAGTAACTATTAATCTGCCTGGAATATTCATGAAGTAGTTTGCATTAATTTCATTAAACTGTATTAGTTTGTATTTAATTTTTGAAGAATGGCCCCAGTTTATGGTTAGAGCGCCTTCGTTGAAGATGAAGTTGCTCCATGAAAGCAAACCAGAACTTGCTCTTGTAAATCTCAAGTCGTCTGATTTCAGAACACTTCACTACATCATTCTCGGCATGAAGTGCTGTTTGGTGGACGGCGAAATAAACTTCCAAAAATAGTGAAAAACTATACCATAATTCCCCACATATCTGTGATCGTAGCTCCATTTCCTTCCCATGAGAAAGGATCATTCACCAATGTTCAGGCCTGTTCGATCACATTATACGATTCAAACCACTTCGTTTTCGGGCGCAGATCATTGGATGCGTGCCGTCCGAGTGCACTAGCTCCCTCCTGGAGGGTAATTTCGATGCAAACTCTAGCAAAGAGAGAATTGTTGGAATTTTTTCTCAGTGCGACGCATAATGTTCGGGTGAACCTTCCCAACCCTAATGTTGCGTGGCGTCTCGCCGACGCCAAAGTTGTAGTGTATGCTCCACAAATGGAGGGAACTCGACGATCGGCAGATCATCGCCTGCATGGTGCTCTTTCTCTGTTGAGAGAGTGAAGTGTCTCGCACGATCATCATCCGCGAGACCGACGATCGACACCCGCCAACGACACACGGTTAGTATTTTCACGTCCGTGCTTTGGTACCATGCGGACGTGCGTGTTCGGTGTTTCACGTCGCGTTCTTGCTGTACTTTCAGTCGCGTTGTTTTGTTAACTGGTTTTCTGTGTAGTTTTTTTTTTAAAAATTTGTCATCCTTTGTGAGCAAACTTTGTGTGGAATTAAGGAGGTGCGTGGGTGTTTGAGAGCAATTTGTTCAGCGCCGTCACATGTGTTGATATCCAGTCCATTTGGCGTTACTCACGAACGCTCCATTGACGTTAAATATTCGAAAGTGAAATGTTTTGCTGAGATGGCCTTGGGCGCAGTAGTGACACTATCTGCAATGCGCCAGTGTTATATGCAACTCATCTTCGATATGCAAATTCATTAGCCCTGCGCGCGTTGTTTAATTTTTTTTCGTAATCTCTGACACAAAATTTGCTGAACGGCCTCCTGCCGGCGCCGTACCGAAGTTGACGTAATTTATGTGTATTCACGTGAATCCCAGTGATGCTGTGGCCATGTTTGTGATTATATTTAACCGCACTTCAGCTGCACGTAGCGTAAAGGATCATAATCTATTAGCAGCCGCAGTGAAAGTATTGCTCGGTATAGAATGAAAAAAAGGGGAAACAAAATGTCCGTTCGGAAAAGTGGATGAGAATTCAAGCCAAATATGCTTCCCAAGTGATTTGTTGTGTGTGCGTTTGTGTATTTCACTCAAGCGAAGGTTGAAAATGAGCAACGGAATATATTTCCCCCCGGTGGTGTGTTCGTTCGTTCAAGCTATGATGAAAAATGTGCGCAAAAATCGTTTCCCCCCGGGGAAAACGAAGCAAAATAGAGGAATCATACGTAACGAGCGGAAGGGTGTAAGGTGTAAAATAATTTTATTGTGTGAAAGATATAATTCTTCTGTCGCTTTACTAGCAGAACACGCGATGAAATGTGTTTGTGTGAGATTGCCTTAGTGTCGGTCAAGTGAAGTTAGCCAGTCACACAACATTGGGGCAAGAATATATGCTGCAAAGTGCTCGGCAGTTGCACCATTTAGTTGGTAGTGGTAGTGTGTGTTTTCATATACAGTCAGTTAGTGGGAATGTGCCATCTGCGAATAAAGCCCAACAGCAAAGTCAACTATTACAGCCGGCACATTTTAATTGGAGCAAATGATCTTAACTCCGTCCGAGGGGTTCTTGCTGCAAGCAACAGAGATAGAGAGATAGGGAAGGCTCTTGAAATTCATTGAAATTGTTCAAACACCATCATCATGCAAAAGTTGCAACACCAACACATCGGACATAGTCTCGGAATTGATGAATGCCAATTATGTTTGCGATGCTTTTGGGGAAAAGTTTGCGTTTTGCCTGACGAGCGCTCCGTAGTCAATTAGACGAACCTCTCGCTTCGCAGTGTCTAGGGTATTCGACGCCTGAAAGTATGCAATTAGTTATTATCGGCATGAGTTTTATGAAAAATTAATCAATTTTGAGACACTTTAGACGTTTTTTAGTCGAAGTTTTTAGGTTTTTTGGGTGGAATTTACATTGAGTATAGCAAAGTTTACAAGTTTCAAACTAAATGTAGTGAATTATTGAAATCCTGTTCAACCGGTGTTAGAAGTTTCAGACTCAATGGGGTGAAATATTGAGATCCTGTTGTTGAAGAAAACATTAGACTTATAACGGATAGTTATTAATTGTTAATTCTTCAAGCCCAATTGAGAAGTTTTAGCCTACAACATTTTGCCATGTTGTAGTAACCCGTTTTCTTCTTGAATGAAATTCTACGTCACATATTCACACACCCTGATGATGGCGACTGATAAAGAAAGTGCTTAAATTAAATGTTAAGATTAAAAATAGGAATATAATGAGCCTGACCTTAAACATTGTGATTTGAGACGAACTGGGAGGTAAATTGTGGGTGGTGTTTTAAATTTAATCTCGCTTGTTGTAAACAACAGACGATCCCCATTGACGGGGCTATACATGATTGTGCGTTAGTGGCGCTAACTTGTATATACGTGATACTCCGAATATAAACGTAATTGCGATTTGTTTTAAAACAGTATTCAATCAAATGCTCTTACTTTTGTTATGAATATAAGATTAAGAGTACGCTTCAATTTGCTTTCATAACGAGTTGATCAAATACGGTTGATATCTACATAAAATGTCAAGCTCGACCTGGTTTTTCACAAAAACTTTACGATTTTTTTATTGAAAAAAAAATCAAATATGTACAATTCGATCAGGCGATCTACTGTTACCGTGCTCCATGTGTGTTCATTCCACTGTAAACAATGATCGTTTGGCTACGTTACACAGAACTCCATACACGTTCCATCACACGCAAGTGCACAGCAAATTCTTCCAAACATTGTGAAGCGAAACAAATAGCAAACAAACAAACAACCAAATGTTCCGAAGGGCATCCAAGAAAGGAAAAAAAATCTGTCATAAAAAAGAGCTCATCAAGCATCAAGCTCGACATTGTTTGGTCGGCGGTGCGTTGCCCAACCAACCTCAAAAACACACTTGTACCTTAACCACGATATGATCCAACCATCCCATGTACATGTGCGAATGTCAACAGACCAGACAGTCGGGAGGTCGTTTGAAATTTTTATAAATAAAAATGTACATTTTTTTGTTTTAGTTTTTTCGATGCTTGTTCCTTCTACACTTGGGGATGTTGTCTGCAACGGTGTTTTTTTTTCGCCCATTCTTTTGGCTACGATCATTCACCACCGAGGCTAGACAGTGGTTTGTCAAAACGTTGTTAAAAGCCACCAATGTGGGGGATGAAGAAAAAAAACAACATCTTTCAGAATTAACATGCAAACAGTCAGCAAAATCATTGACGATCACCGATTGCGCGACTACCGGACAGGCACAAGATCAAAGCCAATGAAATGAGAATCTTCCGTCTAAGTGGAACCGATATTTGATCATGCAATTTAGTTGGCCGTAAACAGCATCTTGACCATGTTGGTGAAATCGGTTTTTGCTTTCCCCGATAGATGACACACACGCTTTGAGCAAGCTGTCAGACAGCTGTAAACGGATTGTGAGGATTGATTTAATTTTTATTACTTCCCATCCCAAAAGCATTTCGCCTCGGACCCAGCTCTGTGTGGTTCGTGTGGGTCTCCTAGAAGGTGATTCATTAGTTGTGTAATAAAAAATTGAGATCGAAAAAGAGGGTCTCTTGTCAGCGAGCTTATTTGAATCTGCTTGACGCAAGTGTGTGATGACGTCAGGGAAGAAATTTTGCTCATTGGATACTGATTTATTAGAAGATGTAGATTGAAATTATAAAAATCTGGAAAGTTTGTTATTTATACTGCAATAGATGGAAGGTAAAACGAAATTTTCGGTTAATAAAAGCAACTATGTGTATTAATAGCACAACCTAGTTAATTCTGACTACAAAATTTACTGGAACGTTAAAGTACTTTGGTGAAATTCTGATAGACATTACCGGCATTCCACCGAAACGATTCGGGGGACGAATTTCATTTGGAAACGATCATGTGTTGGAATCATTTCCAAAGAGAACATTAATGCGCAAATCGAAACCACCAACGCTAGTAGTGAACCGAATGTGGAGTATCCACTTAGTATTCGTTTAAAACATTCCAATACTATTTGTGCGTCCGCGCTGTTACGCTTGTACAGAGCAAGATACAAGTCTTATGAAAGCAGCTGTCCACCTTTGTCGACCATCAACATTCTTTGTCGACATTCCTTTGCCTTGAACGCGATCGATAGCAAGTGTCATTTGATTTTACGATGGCGTCGCAATATTTCGGAAAAAAAAGTTAGTTGATCCTAGGGTATTTCTCTCTGTCTCTTTCCCCCTTTTACACTCTTTTGGTGGCCATCTGGTGGTTTGATGATCACTCGACACTGAACATGTGTTGTTGGGTTGGACGCGAAGTTGACGGAAAAATTAATCAGACCGTTCCCCTTTTGTGATGTGTCTCAAATGACAGAAGTAGTGATTTGAAAGGTGTAACATGAGTCCCTTTCTTGTATGAAAAGAATATATCCCTTCCGGATAAAATGTACTTCCAAACCAAGTTGTTTTTTTTTAATGTTAACTTTTTGGTGATTGTATTCTGTCGCTACGATACAAATTGTTCAATGCACGCAATGTTGTCGGATATATGATACGAGAGCGAAGATATGTTTATCCATTTGCTCGGAATATAGACACGAAGGAGAGCAGCTCAGGGGTGCAGCGAGAAACATAAATCAAGATTACATTCTTGAAATTGGAGAGGCGTTTTCACCCGATACTACTTGGGGCTGGTCGATGTGGGCGACTTTGTAGAACGCCGAAGATGCTGGGGTTCTTGAGAGAAGTTTTTGAAGTTTGTATAAACAAGAGAAACTGTGTTTCTCTCATATTTCTTATGAAATAATGACGAAAAAGTACTCAAATAATGTAATTTGTACCATAATGAAATATTTAACTGCAATCTAAACTTACAACATTGTTTTTATCATCATCTTTTCGCGTTAGAAAAGGTCATCTTTTGGCAATATTTGCTGAGATTGTGCTGGAAAGATGATGGAGAGATTACTTCAACTAAAAAAACAAACAGTAGACAAACGCCCTGTTGACTGGCGACAGAATGGTTTGCTTTTTTTTGAGCAAAATTTGAAAAAATTCCCGTCGCGTTACCAAAGTGTCTCCCATGCTCATCCATTATCGGATGGTCGGTATGTTATTTTATTCATGAATCCAACCGAAAAAGTCAATAAACATTTAATGTTTTGCAATGGACATCGTGTTCCTAAGTGACCATCAACGGTAGACAACATCAGGGAATGCAATTCATTAACACATAATAGCTCATCGTCAACACGAGAGGGGGAATTGGGTATAAAAAAAAATGGTGGGAGCCCACTGATTATTGGGGTTGGGAGTAGTGTGCTACCAGTAATAGAGTTATGGAAAAACGAAAAGTGAAAATATGTAGTTCGTCTTTTGTACTCACCGTCTCAGGTCTCAGAACAATGTTCCGGTAAGGTGTGCATTTGCAACGCTAATCTCGAACGGGCGCGGGTCGCCGTCTTTGTGTGAAAAGTGAACCATAAAATGACTGCCCATGGTGCGCTAGTTGATATATTCGGGTTAAATTCGTGTGGTAACGAAGAATTGAGGTTGAGGTTCGCGCAAAGAAAACAATCATACGGACCGACAGATTGTGTTGTAGTTAGTTAAGATGTTGTTTTGCAAGTGAGAAGCTATAGGAGGGCAGCGCGATTTCGCACTGACCGACATCAAATTGACACAATCAGCAGCAGAAGATGTGTCTCAGCATTCGCCGTTTTTGCATCGACTGCAAAGGTGAGTGGCATTTATTTTTTGGCGATCCCTTCCATTTGTTGGATGAAACCGGCCGTTGGGTGACGCTCTTGTTTCAGTACGATCGGCTACATCGGCTGGAGATGTCACATATTGGTGGTGAAGATTATAGAGTGGATTTAAACGTGCAAACGTAACATTTATTAGACTTCTAATGCTTGATTCTTTTTCTCTCTTTTTTTTAGGAAAATCCTCACGAACAGACGATGAACATTCCGGTGAACAACAGCAACAGCAGCAGCAGCAACAGCATGGCGGTGTTACACGCCGCACGAAGGTGTCGAGCATTTGTTTTGACGTGCCAGCCGCTGGGCTTGGCAATCGTCCACCGAGCATCATCAGTAGCTCAACCACCACGGACGAAGGTGGCTTCAATGAACCGTCGCCAGAGATCAAAGCCAAACTTAAACCAGCCTACGAGTTTGATCTCCCATTGCCAGCGTCCCCGCCACGAAAGCTCCCGATCGGCGAAGATCGCTCCCCAGTCGGTAGCCCAGCGGAAGCGAAACTAACGTACGCCGACTTAGGCTATCGAGTCCGGCCAGACGGTACAGAATGTGATGAAATCTATGGCGAGGTGGATGTGTATCGAAGTGCCAACACAAATAGCAGTATTAACGGAAAGCCACATCCGGCCGGTATTCCCAGTAAAGTGACGGCCCTTAACCGATCTCAACCTTCCGGAGCGAGCGGTAACAACATGCTGAATGGACAAGGCAGTACACAGCTAGCGGAACCGCAAGTTCCCGGTGTCGCATCAGCCGTTACCAATGGACGATCCGCATCGACCGATCGTGTACTTTACGCATCCATTCTACCGTCCTCTCTCGGTGACAATAGCTCAACAACTACGACAGCCACCGACAGTGAACTAGCGTTCATGGATGGTGAACGAGACGAGGCCAAAATACTGGACTTCGACGAGTTAAGCGAGATGGGCGAGAAGGGTTACCATAGTGCGCAGATACTGCTCGATCCGACACGAACCACGCTCAGTGAGCTGGAGGATGATTACAGTACGAAAACATTACCCGAACCACCGTCCCTTGCCTCGATGAGACCGCCCCCGATTCCGGAAGGGCCACCGTTGAATCTGCAAGACACGCTGAAGTTCGCAGATGCAAGCGATAATGAGCAGGATAGCCTGTTACCTGACGAGATGACGGCGGATGAAGCTGAGCGACTGCTAAGCTCCAGGTATGTATCGCCGTATGGTTTGTGTAGTGTGGCAGTTGAGTGAGTTGTTTATATGACAAGGAGGGTGGCACTACATTCACCTAAAAGTGTAAAGAAAGCTGCAGTTCGAAGTGTACAAAACGTATTTGCTAATTCTTTCCGCATAACAGTTCATTTGTATTACACAAGGTTTGCTAATGAAACCATTGACCATTGGGTGCTGTTTGTTTGGTGAAAATTAGAAAAGAAACCACGCGCTATTTCGACAGAATTTTGGCATCTTTAATTCCCAGTATAATCGGTGGAGTAAGCCATCAAAGCATCTCTGTCTATAGTTGTCGCACGCACGGGTAAATCACAGCGGTGGTTCTCATCGTTTGCTTCCGCTGAGATTGAGTAAACACCCGATTCTGATCTGATCTGTGTTGACCCAGTTCTAGTTTTCTCGTGGGATTTGTGAGTTATGTTCCTTGTAAATCAGTAGTAGTAATATTGAATGGAACTCTCGTGTAGTGTGTTAATGGTTGTTTACAAGCAGCACACATCTCATTTCCTTTACGACCCGACAAGAAAAGGGCATAAATTTCGCTGCCATGGAATGTAGTCTATCGATCATAGTGACGTTTGTACAGTTTCCGTGCGATGCATTGTAGCGGGTGGTTTGGGTTTGCATATTTTGCATTACAAATGTGTCCTATCTCTCCATGATCGCCGTCAACTGTAAGTGGGGACCTAGTTGTCTTCGTGTGTAACGTAATGAATCGCTAGTGGCATACTCTGGTGGGAACGAGAGATATGATTGAAATTCATTGAATAAACAAAGAGGCAATCACTTTAGCTTCACATAAATGCCGATTGCTGAATGCATTATAATTGCAGCAATTGTCAATCAGCGCAGATTTTTTTAAATGCCCGATGCACGATTTAGTAACATTTCATTTAATAAAAAGTTGCCCGAGCGCTTACTTGGAATAGTATGTAAAAGTTTATTTGTCGAAGTATATTATTGGAATTAGGCAAACAAAAACCAGCAGCTAATGATAATGATCAAAGAGCTTCAAAATGTAATGAAATTTGTTATTTGTATGTAGAACCTTTCATTGGTACAAACAGACGTTTTTACGGGGCACTGTGCGCCTCCATTTGGAACAATGTCTATATTAATCGTCTTATGATTAGCAAAGTAGCGCATAAAACAGCTATATGGTTGGTATTATGTGTCCGTTTTATGGCGGCCGGTACGACGGTCTGACGTATAGCGAAGAAGTATTAGTATTAGTATCTCAGGCATTCGATATATTCGTGATTGGTCGGTCGCTGTTATCTAAAGGTACCACTTCACCGGTTTCGCTTTTATTACACGCCTCAACTGCATGGTCTCTTTCAGTCGCTTTCGTCTACACACGCTATCTTTATGGGTGCACAATTCAGATACCGAAAGTAGCGTCACTCACTACATATATTACCATGAGAGGACCTGTCCTTACGATTTCGAAATTAAATTGATCACTGTTTTCATATCTCTTTCTTTTTATTTCATATGTTTGTTTCTCACGCATCATGTTATGTTTACTGATTTATTTGATTATTTTCGGAAATTCAAACTATTGTTTCGAAACATGCAAAAAAACACAACAAAACATCATGTACAACATGCTACGACGCACAAATACCATCTTCACTTCATGCACACGATACATATCATCACCACCTCATCGCCATACACCGCCACGCTACGTTGGGCTACGATTCTTCGCTTTCGTTTGGTTCGCTATGTTCCATTTTCATCCGTATTTCCTGTACTACTTCGTTGGAGTAGAATATTGGAGAACAAGATCAGGTAAAGTGAAGATTGAACCACTTTCAATACGTTAACTTTTAGTGAAGTAAGGTAATTCGCCTAATCTATGTGCGATGTTCGTTGAAGATCGGAGGTGTTGCTTTTTTTGCTAGAAAAAGAAAACTTGTATTATTAACCCGCAAATAAATTAATTGATTGTTTATCCTTATACCGTTCATAGACAACGACCGCTGCTCTCAGATGAACAGGCACGAGAAGTGGAACAAATTCTCCTCAATAATCAAGCCAAAGCGGAAACGGATGAACCATCCCCACGGATAGTGGCAAGCACTCGCCAACCTGTATCATCCGTTCCAGAACGCCAATCTGCAGCAGGGCCAGCCACCAAACCGTCACAGCTTCCATCGATACCGGTCCCGCAAAAACAAGCTCCAACCACTGCCACAGCGGACGAGCCGGATTGGCTAAAGGATGTTCTGGAGGCACCGAAAAATGTAACCTCCTCTTCGTCTACGGTGGGATCTTCCATGCGTGATAAACCACCGCCGCCACCACCACCAACCAGCTCTAGCAGAAACAATTCCACCACTAGTCAACCGGAGGACGCGAGCATCGGCAACAACACGACCTGCGATTTGCTTAACCAAACTATTCTCGACTCCTCATCTATTCTTGCCGATTCGTACGTCGACACTGGCGATTCGATACCAAGCGTTACAACCACCACCTCAGATAGTGTTAATCTGAGTAAGTTGGAGGAATCTGCGGGTGAAACGGGTGCTATAGAGGACGATGGGGAGGCAACACAAGAAGATGAAGGTCAGGATGAGGAGAAGGATATGGTCAGCGGTCGTCAGGGAGCGATACACCGACAGCATGTAACCGGGGTTGGTGATGCTGTCAGTGAGGCAGACGTTTCTGCCGACGATGAGTCGAATAATTCGGCCGGGTTCTACATTCCCGAATATCCGCCCATACGCTGCAAGGAGGTGTACGTTAATCCGGATGGGGTGCATTTCTTCGAGGATGGTAACTTCTGGATGGAGGTTCCAGGACTGATAGAGGCGGAACGAGAGCTCGATGATGATGATTTGCGAGGGTACGTGAAAAAGAACACAAAGGTGAAATTCAGCTCCAACCCAATGCAAGTGTTTTCAACGTTCTCCGTAAATGATTACGATCGACGAAATGAGGACGTTGATCCGGTAGCTGCCTCGGCTGAGTATGAGCTGGAAAAGCGTGTCGAAAAGATGGACGTTTTCCCGGTGGAACTGATGAAGGGACCTGAGGGTTTGGGATTGAGCATAATAGGTAAGAAATAGTTAACATAAGTTCAGAGCCGTTGTAACATGTTTGTTGATTCGCTCGCTTACAGGTATGGGTGTTGGAGCGGACGCTGGCTTGGAAAAGTTAGGCATCTTCGTCAAAACCATTACGGATAATGGTGCAGCAGCACGTGATGGAAGAATACAGGTTTGCAATACTTTTGACCACAGGTTTTGCGTATTTGAAATTAATTCCAATCATTCATTAACATTTTAGGTGAACGATCAAATAATTGAAGTCGATGGTAAAAGTCTAGTCGGTGTTACGCAGGCGTACGCAGCGTCCGTTCTGCGCAACACTTCCGGGTTGGTACGGTTCCAAATCGGACGCGAGCGAGACCCAGAAAACTCGGAAGTTGCTCAGCTGATCCGCCAAAGTTTGCAGGCAGATCGTGAAAAGGAGGAACGCGTTAAGCGACAGCTAGAAGATTATATTCGTCGAAATGCAGAAATCTCCGAAGATAGTACGTTACCGGTATCGGCGAATTCAAGTGTTTCGGAAGGTCCCGTCAGTCCGACGACGAATGCCGCCGAATCACTGTTCGAAACAGAGGCCGCAAGAAGCAGTGACGTTGAGTCGTTGCGTCGGATCCTACAGGAGGTAAGAAGTTCGTTGCCAATGTACCGCTTTTACTGTATTATCGTTTCATCTTCATCTACCATTCGCAACCATCATCAGTTTTTTTACATTGCAACCGTCCCTTAACATGTCAATTGGTTTGAAATTCGTTGTCGTCTGCGAGATTTTGTTCGCTTTTCGGAATGAATCATTCCTGAGTTGCTTTATATGTTGATTAATCCAAGATAAAACTAAACCAAATGAAACTTTTTATCAGTTGTTGCATCTCTATATTTCAATGGATTTAATAATAGAGAAAAAACACACACTTTTTTATGGTAATACTTTGCAATAATATAACTCTTAAATCGAGTGAAGCCAAAACTTAACTTCAATTATTGCTAGTATTGAACGGCAGTGTAAAATTAACAATTGAATGGCTTTTTGTTACCTTCCTACCGGAAATGCTTAGTATTTTTCATTAAATTGTTCTGTATTTTCTAATAATTCGCATCAATGATAAGATTTGTCGTACAGAGTGTTCATTTACGATCAAGTTTAGTGTTTTGCGTTTCGTTTTTCGCGTTTGTATACGTTTAACTGGTTTGTTCTATTCCATTTCGTTCTTTTTTTTTACTGTGCAATCGCAATCCTTCTAACCAATATTGGGAATGGCCATATGTCTGTTGCAGCATAAAGCGGTAAAGTTTCGTTTAATAGTGCTTCAAGCGTTTCACAGCGTTTATCACCTGTGCGTCGACGTAACACTGACGTTAAACATAGCTTATGAAAATCCTAGGTTGTAGTTTCTATTAGTCATTGTGCAGATTTGTTTTGCCTCGCTTTTCTTTTATAAGAAGCTTAGCAGTGTTATTGTCAGCATTAGTGTTTCCGTCAGTTGCTTTGTGTCGTTTTTCGGCTTCTTATTCTTTGCCATTATAATAGAATTTGGAAAACTAGAGCAAATATGATTTGCGTTATGGGTTTTCTCTAACTGGAGCAAGCAAATGGCTGGACCGAAACCTCCCAAGCAGCGCGGAGATCGGAATGGGCTGGATGCTAAAGGCTTACAAGAGTCATGTATATAGAATTTCATACTCTTTCCATTGAGACGGTAAGATTGTTCTGCATGTCACGCTAGGTATAAAAACTGAGCAGAATGCATGCATGTGTGTTACCTTGTTATTCTTTCGCACTGCCACCTCACAGATGCACCGCGGTCGTAGTGTTTTCTTGGTTATACTTTTTTTGTTTAAATATTTACCTCAAACGATTGCGATAATGCAATGTAGATGAATAATGTAGATAAAAAAAACCTGTTTCCGTTGATACTGAAGAATAAGATATCGATGAAACGTCATACAATCTGAATTCCCATCGATCGTTTTAATTTGCATCGACAGTTTACTTTCGTTACCCTCTCAACGACAAACCGATACCAACAAGAAACAAAAACACATCTGTTTATTGGAATATTTTCCCAATTTCTTTTCTTTCTTTCCAATCCGCCACACGCAATGCATCTGTATCTTTGTCACTGCCAACCAACTCTACCAACCACCCACCCCACTCGCTCGTAATTATGTAAACAAAAAAAAACAATTCCTGAACCGCAACCGATCTATGCAACAAAAAAAAAATCATTTAAACCAAACACACCATTCCACTGCAATTTGATTTTCTTTTCTCTTTGGCTGTACCATGTTCACGTACCTCTTACTTTCTCGGTGTCAAAATTATGTTCAATTTACACGACCCCGAAATCATCACAAATCTACCGTACTCTACTCATCGAAAATGCCAATGGAACTTCCTCTTCCCCCCTCGGAATGTTATTGCAATGAATCGGTCCACTTTTTTGAAAATAACACAAAACCAAACAATAATATGTCCAGAACCTTAAAACCATTGCACTGCATGAGGGCGACATTCTGAACCTGAAACAACAGGTAAGTTAATCTATCATTTGTTTATGTTTTACATTTTTATGTTAACCGGCGGGTGGATGGGATTATTTTATTTATTTGTTTTCCTTTCGTTGGGACAAGGAAGAAAGTTAATACCAAAGCGATGTGTTGTATATGTGTGCGAGTGTACGTGCGCGCGCGCGTTTTGTTTGTGTGTATTTACGCAATTCATTCAAATCTACAACAACTGTGTGTGATCATTCGTTGTGTTCTGCTGCAAAAAAAATATTTCTTTGCTCTGACTAGACATGCGTCTGTCCTGTTTCTCGTTTTTGGCATTAAACTCTCACGCATTTTAAATGTATCCATCTGCAATACAAAAAATGAAACAAATATTTATTCACAGACTCACTTAAACACTAAGCACTTAGGGTCAGCTACGGCATATTGGCACGATTTACAAATAATATTTTATCATTTTTATAAAATTCTATTCAAATAAGGTACCTTGGCTGGTTTTCTATAAACGAAATGATGCAACTTTGCACACACAAGCAAATTGTTGAGGTTAATTGCTTTTCAATGTTACACACAGATGTTTAACTGCCTCAAGCAAACTTTAGAAGAATTTTGCAACACAAAAACTCACCTTTCAGGAGAGAAGTGTACATTAAACATACCCCCCTTATATATCCCACGGCGTACGAATGTTAAGCTAATGTTATTTTTACGGTTCCTTCCTTCAACGCATCAACTGCAACCCGGTATCCAAACACTCCGTACTCCTTCAACCGCCTGTGCTTACGAACTCCACCTTCACTAGCTCATTAAATATCAGCAGACCTGCAACGAGGCAGAACTGCTGAATGAGCGTGTGAAGCAAACGGAACGTGAACTGGCCAACATTAAAAAGGAAGCCAACAACTATCAGAACATGCTGCAGCAATCGCAGGCACAGTATTTGGTGCTGGAAAAGAAGTACAGCCGGGTTAAGAAAATACTGCGCGACTATCAGCACCGGGAAAGGGATATGGTGAGTGTTTAGTGGCATTGAGATATTTATAGTGTTTGGAAATGAATGACTTTTTTCCAATTTTATTCTTCCACTTTCCTAGATTCAGTTCCAGGAATATTATTTGCAGCATCTGCAAGAGAAAGACACCGAGTACAATGCGCTGGTAAAGAAGTTAAAGGATCGTGTCATCAGCCTTGAGCAAGAGCTGCAAGAAACGCAGCGAAAAGCCGGCTTTCCGGTGATACTGCCGTATGACAGTGCCAGCCTGAAGCTGACGCCTCAGATGTCCCGCCGCCAGCCACCCAAACCCGTCTTCCAGAAGCTGGAAACGGATCTTTCCGATACCGAGTTCAGTGATCTTTCGCCGGACGGTGAAGGTGAGGACGGCAAAACAGCCACTGTCGAGCGCAAGGTGCCTCCGTCGGCTAAAGACGATGATCTAGACGTTGCCGTGCCGCAGCATGAGTTGCTGGATAATTCACTGAACAAAGGGAAGAGCGATTTGGTAGCGCGAGGTGGTCTAGCGAAGCGTAATCTGCCAGGCAAACGGAGTCACAGCAATAGCGGTTCAGATTGTGCTCTGGACGAAAGCGACGAAGAGGGTCATATAACGAGGAGCACAACCGGTACGGAAGGTTCGCACGAGTACAGTGGGCTGTACAGTACGCCGCAGATCATGAATCGTAAGGTGGCCACACTGAAGGGAGAAGATTCTGGTCCGCCAGTGTACGCCCAGGTGAACAAGGACCGCAGTTCCACTGGGGGCCACACAGATCAACAGCAACACACCACGATTCCAAACATTTACCGTGCCGCTGTTGGGTCGGATAATGGGAAACTAAACTCGAGCTACGGTTCCGATCTGAATGCATCTTCGTACGACAGTGATCTCGGTTCGTCGACGGATAAGCTGAAGGATAGTGGACTATCGAGCGATAGCTGGATGTACCCAAGCCGACGGCCGAAGGGTCTAAAGGGCATTACGCCACCGTTGTTAGCGGAGCAGCTGAAGGAACGGCTGGCGGAACGCGAAGGTCGTCGTGGTTCCGGTGGTGGTTTGATCGACGATGGTTCATCGCGTGACTCTAGCGATGATTACTCCGAAATCAACCAACAGCAAAGACACATCAGTCCAGCAGCATCGTTGTCGCAAAATTTGTTGGTGGAAATCAAGAAAGCTGTCAACGAAGCACAACCGAAAGGTAATGCATCCCGCTTATAACAACTCTTTGTCTATCTGTTTGTGATTGTGTGGTTCCAAACCTGCATGTGTGAACCATTGTGTGTGCGTATGTTTTCGGTGTATCGATTTGCTTCCTCTTTTTAACGGGGATGGAGCGATCTGTTCGATACAGTGGAATGTATCTCTTTTGTTTCGATTTACAATCAGTTCGTGTGCCTAGTCAAAAGCCAAAAGATAATTGTAGATTCTTTTGGTTTTTTTTCTTTTTTTCTTGGCTTTTTCTCTTTTTCTCTCCGTTTCATCCGCAGTGAAAAACATACTTCCACAAAATTTATCTCCTCCAGGCGGAAATGGTCCATGGCAGCAGCAGCCACAGCAACACCAGCAGGGACAATCCACCAGCGGTGGTCCGACAACAGGATCGCAGGGCCCTCCATCACCGTCGAGCGTCTCGAGCGGATCGACCTCACCCGGTGCTTACTCGCCGAGCCGTACGCTCGACCTTTCCGGTTCAACGTCCAGCTTCTCGAGCGATCGAATCCGTGATACACATCAGTGGAAAAATGGTCCCGTTGAAGAGTGGTCAAACGAACAGGTAATGTGTGCAGATCGGCTTTCATGTTGCTCTTATTTATTAACTTTCCTTGGCATTTTTTTGCAACAGGTATGTCAATGGTTGCTCGGCATCGGTCTCGACCATCATATACCGGCCTTCATGCAGCACTCGGTCGAGGGTGGTGCACTGCTACAGCTCGACAAGCCCGATTTCAAGATATTGAACGTGGGCGGAGACGACAAGAAGTTATTAAAACGTAACATTAAGGAACTGCGCCGGCTGAACGAAAAAGAACGCAAACAGAACGAAAAGGAGCGGCGCGAGCGCGAAAAACTGTTCAAAAAAGCAGAAAAGAAAGCTGAAAAGGAGCAAAAAAAGCGATACCAGAAGTAAGGCGGCGCGTGCAAACATTTGGAAGACATGCATTTAGAAGAGAACTCGTTTTATGAGATACGGTTCGGGTAGGGAAAATGGTTACGAAACGCGCCTTTTTGTACTCATTTCCATCGGTTAATTTGGCTGAAGAGCACAAGAAGGAAGGAAGTGTACTCGTGTATAATTGCTAGAATGGTTATGCAAGTATGACAAAAGAGACATTTGCAATGAAACGCTATGCAGGATGCGGAATAAGTATTACTCGCACGATGTATCATGTGTATTGCCCCATATGGTTGTGTTGTTCTCCCCCACACAAAATGCCGAACAGGAAAACAAATCCCATTTAGAACAAAAAAGTGTATTTAGTTAATTGTAAAAGTTACTGTGTTTAGTTTTTTTTTGTGAATAGTATACTAAAGAGGAAGGACGAGATACATATGGAGGTATTTGTTTACCTTTACAAAACATTTTAGTTAGTTTTTTTGTTTTTCCTATGTTTAAGACGTGTGTAGTTTTTTTATTTAAGTTTTCGTTTTAATTATAAAACATATTTTGAGTTCGCGTGTGTTGGCTATAATTTATTTATTTAAATTGATATTGCATGCTACAGCGATTCCCGTGCACTGTGCGGGAAAACCATACTCCGTGTTAAAACTCGCATGCTAAGCAAAAGGTTCTAGAAAAAAATAATAAAAATTAACCATGGTAGCTATGATCAAAAATATCTTTAAAGTAAAGCAATTTACTGCTTCATACTGTACTGGGGCCTGTTGTTTTGGTACCTACTCAGCGTGCAACGGAGAGGCAACCGTAGCACCAGCCGCTTTACATTCGTCTTTGTACTGGGAACGGTTAGATCCGGATAGAAGCGAAACAAAAAGAAAATAGGAAAGAATCTACCTTTCTAGCGATCTGCCGTTAAACAGGATGAAAGTGCACTATTAAGCTTAGTTGAGTAGCGATTTGAGAACTTCGTATGATCATTTATTAATTAAGATCCGCAGGCCAAATGGCGCCACAGACAGAAACAGACAGTGCAACAAGGTACACAAATGTAACGATTGTATGATGTAATCATTATTGATAGAAGAAAACAACTCCAAAACGTAAAGCAAACGCGTGTGCGTGTGGCTGGTTAGTTCGAATGATGGATTGGCAGGTGCCGCCCGTGTGTGAGTGAATGTGTGTCATAAGAATTAATCGGCCCCCAAAAAATACATGGTGGACACGTTGTGCAGCACCGATTTAAACCAAACCGTGCACATCACCAACTTCCTATCCTTCCTCCTCCTTCCGCAAGGAAATGCACTTTCTATCATCGTTGTAGTGAATTAGATTAGGCGGAAATGAAAACAAAAAAATAAATTGTAGTGAAAATGATATTTTTTTTGCAAAACAATTGTAAGTACAGGAGACACATACGCAAGTATAATATGCATAAGTAACGAGTAAATGATTAGTTTGTTTGCAACAACTGGAAGCTGCAGCAATCGGATAAGATTAACGATCACGATAATAAATTGTGACAGTCGATCAGGTTTATCGTTTTTTTTCCTCTTCTTCATGATTGTAATTATTTTTTTCTGTGTTATATCACTTTTTGTTTAATGTTTAAAAATCTTATAAAGGTCTTCCATTTTGTTTGTTTTCCATTTTTCTGCTTTCACATCGAGTTTTTGGAAACATTCCTTTTTGGACATCATCGATGGCAAATTGCGCAACGAGAGTGAAGAATTTTACAAGCTGATAGCGTATGTGCGGTATCCCTGAGGTTGCCTTATTGCGAAGGGGCCCGCCCTATCGGATCGCGCCGCTATGCTACCCATTAACCTTTCGACATATTGTTTCGGGCAGATGTGACGTGGTTTAGCAAGTTTTTATTTTCATCGTTTCTTTGTGTGTGCGTTTTTTTCGTCCTATGAAAACGAACTCTCACAGTGATTTAATTGTTGTGCGTCTGACCCTAAGGACGGTGTCGTCCATCCCATGCCGTCTGGTGGTGTGCTGACGAATCAAATTTGACCTACGGTCGATGTCGATCGTCTGGTGAAGCAATGATTAGACAATAATCTGCTGCTTGTAAAGCGCCGACATGGATGGTAGGCGCAGTTGTGACATGCATTGTTCGAACGGGAAGGAATTCTAAATGCTATACGGCCTTAACATAATTTGCCGCCCATGTCCGGTAGATTTATTTTGCGTATCAACAATTCGATTGATGGACGCTTGTTGGTTGGCTTTAGTTGATTATGCAGCTCTATTTCAAACACGGTTGACATGTTTAGAATGCAAAGCTCCAGCATGAAACCGATCGCATTCATTTTGATTTTGTCCGATAAAGAAGAACACGACCGAGGATGACGAAACATTAAACATTCGTTTAGAAGGCAATGAAATAAATAATAACAACTCAAAGAAAATGTTGATAAAATGAAATACTAAACTTCTAACGCCAAATTATAAAATCAATGATGATTAATACCAAGCAAACCAAACAAAACGCAGGCAAAAACAGACTCGTCGGAAGACAGGGATAGCAACTTAAATGAAGAAACCAGACGAACCGATACAACTATTAGATGGTAAATCGTGAGATAAAACCGAAAACAAACCCCTCAAACACAAACAGTTGTCCAATTTTTGTATTAACCTTTTGAACACATTTTTGCCCCACAGTATAACGTTAGCCTTCCCCCAAAAACACGTGTATGAGATTTTTCCCATTTGTTTGATGATAAACGCTAACGAAAATGGACGAAAATATTATCCCAGAACCAATATCTACACACACAAAAAAATGCTCATTTGATATTAAGTGAATTTAAGCAATTGCTGTAAAGAAAGTAAACGGATCAATGGAACAAACACACAAGGCAGAATCGGAGATCCCTTTAAAATACACATTTTAAGAATAACAAACAAAAGAAATACACGTTTTTACCCTTTTCTTACTTCAATTCTACTACCACAACGCTATCTAGAAAGGAAAGTTAAAATTTACATCATACAAACGCGAAGTAAAAGCATGAAGCAAACCCATAACAGACACATGAATAGAGAAGCCTAACATCGTCAACTGATTGCTGATTGTACTATATCTTCCACCAGTGGCAGAGAGCCTATAAAAGCACCAAGCTAAGGTAT
This sequence comes from Anopheles funestus, assembly GCF_943734845.2. Classification (NCBI taxonomy): domain Eukaryota; kingdom Metazoa; phylum Arthropoda; class Insecta; order Diptera; family Culicidae; genus Anopheles; species Anopheles funestus. The sequence goes on along the minus strand of NC_064599.1, from coordinate 15,031,043 downwards.
AACAAATGATTACTGAAATGAATGTTTGTATACACAAATAAAAATCGAATCGAATATAAATGAATATAAAGAAGTACAACGTTGCTCAACCGATTGGAACCGTTGGTATGTGTGGAAGAGATGAATGTAACGATTCGGAGGCAAAAGAAGGAAACTAATGTGGCAACAGGCTCGTTAAGCTAACAAACAAACATGAAGTATTAAGTATTAATCTGGATAAAAGAAGATATAAATAGAAGCAGAAACATTTACTCTTGTGGAAGTTTGAAAAACGTAAGACATAGAACCGTTTCAAAATGAACGTACACTAATTGGGGAACTAATCGAACGAATGGAAAAAAAAGTTAATGTGAATTCAAACATGATAAAATTAATTCCAAAGTATCATCCACACACAAAAACGAAACCATACTATAAAAACGGCAACAATAAACAACAAACGAAGGTAGTTAAATGGGAAACAAATGGAAGTTTTTATTGTGATTGTGTGATTGTGCGCTCATTGAGTTTGTCGTGTTGATCTTATTCCTTTCGAGTTCCATTAGAATCCCGGATGGTACCGACGACTCTTGTTACCAGTTCACAGATGCGACCCTCCAGTTGCCGGCCAACGTCCACAAACGTTTCGTGACAGTGTTCTTCCTCCTCTTCGTAGCTCATCGTACACATGTTGGTGATGAGGCTGAAGGCGAAGCACGTCATACCGCAGTGCCGTGCCGTAATGATCTCGTGCACGGTCGACATACCAATTGCATCAACGCCCAATAATGCTAGGAGTCGGCCTTCGGCCACCGTTTCAAAGTTGGGTCCACCGACACAACAGTAGACACCTTCGCGCAGGATATTCTGTAGACCGGGCACGTATTTGGCTGCATCTTTAGCTACCTGTAGTATGGTCGGATCGTACGCTTTTGCCATACCGAGAAACCGTGGCCCGAACCGATCATCGTTCGGACCGAGCAGTGGGCAGTTTCCGGCAAAACCCATCAGATTGACATGATCCTTGATAAGCATAATGTCTCCAACGTGAAAGTTGTTGTTGATGGCACCGGCTGCATTGGTGGCGATCAGATGTGTACAGCCGACTAGTCGCATTACTCGCACGGGCATTGAACACTGTAGAAAGAACAGAATTAGAAAAATCGCCGGAGTTACTAAAATTTAAAACCGTTAATTTTTTTTTACCCGCCATATTGAATTTTGAATTGATATGTAGAAGACAACACAACGGGCGTCCATTTGCAACTGTCAAACATTGTTTACGCTTTCGTAGTGATCGAAAAATTAGTTTCGCGTGCAATTTGCAGTGAAATGAGAAAGTTTTGTAGATAAAAACAATGATTCATGTTCGTTTGTTGAAAGAAAAGCTTTACTAAGTTGCGTTACTATTTGTGATTGGTTTTCGTGCCGAATTGGCAGTGTAAGTGGTGAAGACTGAATCACTCTATCATCATTCGTTGTGACTAGTGGTAAAGGCTTCGGGGACGCAGAAGTGTTTTGCTATATATAATGTGTATACTACAGATTGGCTTACCTTTGCCAATGAATATCCCTCGTAGTAATGGAAGCGGCCCTGCATACAAAGGACGGGTACACCGGCCAGAAAGCCAAACACAAGCCGCCCCACGTGCCCAGGTACGGTCGAGATAGGGAAGTGTGGGATCGTCTCATAGTCGAAGCTATCCACGTCGGTCAACTGATCGGCCAGACATCCCAGCCCCGAGCCGCATATGATGCCACACTGGGGACGGATACGCGTGCGGTCCAGCAGATAAGTGGCGATTTCCTGCACCATCTCGTAGCTACCATAGCTGCTGCCGGGTGTGAGGTGGTGATTGTGGACAATAGCAAGAAGAAAAAAAACCCACTGGTCACAAATAGGTGTTTGGTTGATGTTTTAATTGCGACAACGACACGTCCCGAACGAATCGACGCTAATGTTTTGCTGTGCGAGGTAAATGATGATCACTTGTTAAGGCAAGGTAAGTGGTTACCTTTCTTTTTTACTACGCTGATTTATATTGCCCAAAGATGTTGCAAGAATACTAAATGAAAAATCTTCCATTTCTTGAAACCGTATAAAAGCTCACACATGTTTAGTTGAGTTGGAAATTGATTCATAAGTTATAAGAATTATTACATCATGCATGAATGCTGTATTTCTGATCCTTCGTTTTAGATTTGTTCTTCATGCCGTTCATCATTACACATCAAAAACTCTTCATTCCACCTGCTTCTCAAGAAGGTTCAGATGTGCTTAACTTATATTTACTCCTTGTATAAAACATGCTATGCTTCTAAACTCTGCACTGAAAAGAGAAAGTATCTCGATGCATGGTACTAAATGCGTTTTCTGGTCATGCTAATAGTGTGCTCCGACCTTGCCCTAGCACAGCTCTAGACTCATCTAGCTGGATTTCAGTGTGGGTTTCTGTACCCCTCTGTGATACAATTCAAAAACCGTTACAACCAGCTTTTTCCATCAATCATAGGGTGGCCGTTAGACATTCCGGTCGCCTTTTACGGTCTGTTCTTTGTCACAGTGAGATCTTTCGTTGAACGAGTTCTCCGACTACACACTGCAATGCTATTTGTATGCAGTTTTGGAGACACTATTGGTAAGTTGCTCTAGACGTCGATAAGGCGCAACACTCTGTTCGCCATCGTAGGCTGATAGCTAGATTAAACACTTTATATGTACCCAGCATGGTCCTGCACAGGGTTGTGCAATCCGTTGGTCCGCTTGCCTGGTGGTTTGGTTCTAGCAGCCAGCTGTTGTCCGTTGCCATTTTCGCTAACACTCGTACGATTCATTTTAGTACGGACTAGATTTTTAACCAAATGTACACTTTCTTTCGTTTTCTTTGTGAAGCACTATATTGCTCTGAAGTTACAGATCTTCACTGTACACAAAATTGGAATTAAAAGCAAAGGTAAACTTCACGTTGGTACACTTGTACACTTTGTCGACAGTACGTTCGAAACACGTAGTGTATGATCGTCTGAACGTGCGCGGTGCCCGATCGAATGCAAGTGACTGAATAATGGATGGTGGAATAGTGGCCGTTGGGACTGGTCCAGCGAACTTTGTATTGGTGTTTGTGATACGAGATGATACGACCGGTGAGATGATTTCGAATGCGAAGCGTGGAATGTTATGGCTTCAGAACAAACACAGCCTCCAGTGTTATGTGATCCACGATGCCATTTTTCCGAGAATTTGTCCGCGAGCAGATTATATGTAATGTTTTTTTTTTCGATGAAATATTTCACTATTTAAAAATATTGTTTGAAAAAAACACAATATTGTTTTACGATTCAAACGATTACGAAACAAATTTGGTAGTAAAATGTTTCCCCCTACGTTTCTGCATTTTAGCTAGCAATAATAATTTTATAGCATTTATAACTAAATTTATAGCACGCTGCACAAGTTACCATAATCGGATGGAAAAGTGACTGGAACTCGTTACAATCACTGTTCTTGATTCTTCTGTATTGTTCCTCTTTCAGCAAATTCATTTTTTTTTCATAAAGGAACTGATTCCAGTGTTTCATTCATATGGACTCTTTTTATCCTTTCCGACCGAGCTGGGTAAAATGGCTAATTTAATGGCATCATCAGAAACAATTGCTTCCGTCGGTGAGGTTGATATGATCGCGCGGTAAAAGAGATATGCGCACGATCAGTGCGAGTTGGCAGAAAATCAGCTGCTACATATGATGCGTAAATGGTTTCAATGGAACATTAAAGCACGGTACAGCTGAAAAGATAAAAGCGGTTTGTGATGCGCTTTGTGGTTCATTTTTTCGCGTCCCCTCAATCCGGGGTCATTGTCAATGCGCTGTGGGTCACAGTGGTGTTGCAATTGAGTTAACGTTGAGAGAGCCTATCAATTGGAATGCATTACATTTTAACTTCTGGTCTATTTTGTTAAATAGATACTATCTCTTTCTCGAGATTAATTAAATTATTGAGTGTTTGTTAATAAAAAATTGTTTATTTTAAGCATTACTCACAGATCGTCGGTACAACTTGTAAAAATGACCTATTTTGTAGTAAAAATTTGATCGTTTTCTCTATATACTATAGCACATATAAGGTTCTTGGGAGTTACATATATCTATCTATATTACGATTAGGTTTACTTTACCTAAAACTAAATCGATAATTGGTTTACCTAATTAAAATTGACGCTTACAGCTACTTTTTGAGTTAAAAACCTACTTTACGATCATTTTCGCCTTGTTTCCCGACATTGCACTTTCTCACTTCGGAACACGCTTTACATTATTTTCACACCTAAACACCTACTTCTTAGTTTCGTAGTGAATATGCTTCACGATGCGGCTAACAAAGTCGCCTAGTGTCTTCTCCCGGTTCTTGCCGACCCCAACAATACTATCGTGACAGTGCTCTTCCTCCTCTTCGTAGCTCATCGTGCACATGTTGGTGATGAGGCTGAAGGCAAGGCACGTCATACCGCAGTGGCGTGCCGTGATGATTTCGTGCACGGTCGACATACCAATAGCATCGACACCGAGCATGGCCAGCATCTTCACCTCGGCAACCGTTTCAAAGTTGGGCCCACCGAGACACGTGTAAACGCCTTCCCGCAGCTCATTCTCGATGCCGATTTGACGAGCGATCACTTTAGCCGTCTGGATAAGCTTAGGATCGTACGTGTTGGCCATACCGAAGAACCGTGGTCCAAAGCGTTCATCGTTCGGTCCCTGCAGCGGATTGTTGCCGGCGAATCCCATCAGATTGATGTGATCCTTGATGAGCATGATGTCCCCAACGCGATACTTGGGATTTGCACCACCAGCTGCATTGGTAGCGATCAGATGTGTGCAACCGATCAGATGCATTACACGCACGGGCATGGAACACTGCAGGGCGAAAGAAAACGGTTAGTTTTGGTGTGTGCTCTTTGCTATGGTGGTGTAATGCTTACCTTTGCGAGCGGATATCCTTCGTAGTGATGGAAACGGCCTTGCATGCACATCACCGGTACACCGGCCAGATAACCGAACACAAGCCGTCCAACATGACCGGCCACAGTAGAGACAGGGAAGTGTGGGATCGTCTCATAATCGAAGCTATCCACATCGGTCAGCTGATCGGCCAGCGTACCCAACCCGGATCCACAAATGATTCCAACCTTCGGGCGGAGTTCCGTGCGTGCCAGGAGATAATTTGCGATTTCCTGCAGCGTGTCGTAGGTGTACCTATGTCGGGTGAGACAAGCGAAAGGAAAACGATTAACGTTAAGGTTCAGCAAAGAGTGATCAATGAATCGAAGGTTGTATCGGAGTTACGAATGAATTGCTGGAAGGGTAATAAGAATCGAAGGATATTCAAACAATCTACGAAATGCTAAAGCTTTCACTGAAGAATTGCGTTCTAAATGTTGCGGCAAAAAGAAAGCTGTACAAGCCAAGTTGTTTAAAATGCGTGAAGAGGAATACCACTCTTCACCTGGCTTTCGAAGGCTGGGCAAATAAATTACGCTGCACCGCTCGTTATCAGCCAGCGACGAAACCGTTTTCCCACCGACACCCGTGTTGTCAGTAGACGTCAACGCGCCTAGCGATGACCCTGCTGATCGGTTCGTGGGGGCACGATCGTCAAACACCAGGCTGTAGTCAATCGGCAACAATCGGTGGAGCAGCGCCACTACTTTCGAACACAATTGTCTTCGGCCACTCCATTGATCTGTGTCAGTACAGAAGTGCAGAAACATAAATTAGAGAAGCTGCGCAAAGCTTGTTATTCCGTTCGAATACACGAACATTCTCGATGATAGCTGATAAGGGTGAGCGACGAATCAATTCGAGAGTTACCATAATCATGTATTTGCGAATGTCGCATCATTTGATGTTGGTGTTGGTGCCGTAAATTCCGTGCTGATAATTTCATGGCGACGAGTTCATGGGAAAAATCGTTTCGTTCTCCGAAGGTTTAGACAGTGACCTAACGGGTCACTGATGGACTAGAAAAGTAGGTAATAACAATTGTTCGGCAAATTGTTGTGTTGAAGTACCACCGAGAAGAGTAGAAAGCCAGTCAGTACGCTTATCATGTTGAAGACATTCGATCAAGGATTTCTATTTACAAAATCTAGAGTTTCTGTATCATTACCAAAAGTAATTTTCTGCATAGTATTTATATTCACTTTTACAACATCTAACCAGCCTAACCAAGAACTTAGAAGGGCCGATAGACCATATTAATCACTGGTCGTCAGTTTACCCATCTTAAGAAGGTACTACGTGCAATTTCACCACGCCTGCACTTGCATGTTTTCCATGGCCCAAAACCGTATCGGATCATCTTTCCCGCTACGTACAACCGCTCTGGCCAGTCGGTGCCGGTTGGTTCCGGTTTCGGACAGAAGCCATTCGTGGTGTGACAAAAGTTCACCATCACGCCCAACTAACTTACCCAACGTGCTCGGTGCGTGGCATATGGAAGGGACCGCTCGTTGCTCCCTTCTGCTGGAAGGTTTCAGCAGCCGGCAACGAATCGTAACCATTCCGGTTCACGCTCGCATGTCCATTTTGGTGATGATGACCGTTCGAATGTGCTGTAGGAGCACCGTTCGAAACACCGTTCGGTACGTTGCCATTTTGAAGGTAACCGAATTTACTCATTTTCGAAAGACTAAGTACCGCTTATCACTTTTTGGTGTTGTTATATTTTGTAGAACGGATAGAGTTTAGTAAAATCTATTCGCTGAAGAGACACTCTTCAATCACTTTTAAAATTACACTGCCAAACTTAATAAAATTGAACGAAAAAGTGACAAGCTCTTAATAGTATCAACTTTTAAATCAGAAAAAAAACTAAAGGACCAACACTGAACAAGATTCGTGTCGCCCGTGTGCTTCCTTGTTACTGAACCGTACACTGTCGCACCTCGATCACTAGTGACGGTACGCTTTGCCGGTTGATAGCATAAAACCTCCATCGCTGGACGATGCCGATGGCGCATGTTTTCGCGTGACAGACTCAAGACGATGGTATTTGGGAGGCGCCGGTTGGAGACGAGCGTCCGAGAGTAATGTTTGCGCTGATTGCAGCGGTGGAAAGTTAAGGGCGAGTGGGCAGCATGTCGGGAGCGGTAAGAGGATAAGGGTAATTATGAAAAGATGATGACGCTCTTAAGTAATGGTGTTGTTGTTTCCATTGAGCGAGCGGTGGTCAACATGCCTGCCAAAGGGATCGACGATGCGTTTAAATGGATGCATCTCAAAAACAGGTAGCACTGTGCCGTAGTTTTACACCCATGAAACCATTCGTTGGCAGAGATGGAATTCAGTTTGAAGTGTTGGTGGCACGCGCTGTACAGGAAGTGTGTGACGCATGATACAGTTGTTGTTTGTTCGCAACCGTGTTGCTCTGCTTGAACGAGTTTTATGTTAAGAAAACTGTTCAGCTGTTACCGGTGATAAATCCGATTGTCCGAGTGGTATTTAATAGTTGCGAATTTTAAAACTCTTTGTTTTGTTCTAAAGCTTGCGATTGCTCTTTGTCTGTCGTGCATTTAGCGATCCCCTTTTGATCAACAACAGAGGCGGAAATGAATTAAATGAAGCAAAAAAAAATCAACTCAGTGCAAAAAGTTATGCCGGTTTACTTCGTACTAGAATGTCCCAGTTGTTTGCAACTAGCGTACAACAAAATACTGGTTCTTGGTGGTAGACGGAGAAGGGTTAAGAAGGGTCTGGAGGATCAACAAAATAACATGTTGTTGTGCAAGATGAAGACGTCACGCGATCATCAATGTTCAGCTAAACGCCAACGATAAGGACTAGTAATAGAAACATATATTACTCTATATATTGCTATCATTCTGAAACAGGTCAAGGCTGCAGTAAAAAAATACATTAAAACGTCTCTAAAAAATATGCAAAAATCGCAAACACACCAACACGTGATCGGGATGTGTTTTGTGTGGTGTCTTATTGTTTCGTTTGTAATGCTGAAAAAATTATTATGGCTTTGAATGATCAGCAATAGTACCAGAATTAACATCGTAGCCTCCTATCTATGCGATCGATCAACCGGAGAGGATCGTTTAGTAAACAACAAACTAACCAGGGGGTCATCATACAGAAGAATGCTTTCATGATGATGATGATCGCGAGCAAAACAAGGATTGCGATCAGGAAACAAAACAAGGTGATGCAATAAATTGGTTTGTTTTCAATGATTCCCTTACCAAGCGACACGAGACAACAAGACGATTTGAAAGATCGAGACGGCTGAAATCCTTTTTTTTCATCAGTACTGATTGTATTATTATTTACTTTCTTTTCTTGTAGCTATTTTACAATTTTAGGGGCCCGGAAAAGATTGCCCCACTGTTCCAGAAAGAATGATCACAACTTGCGATAATGGTCCATAGTGGTTTAGTTTTGTTAAAACTCTTTTGTTTACTGTTGTTTGCTTAGGCTGATTACCATCACATGCAGTGGAAAGTGTCCTCTTTCAGGAAGCAACAGCCTCATGCCATGCTCAATTAAGAGACTTCACCAATATCTTCAATTCGCCTGTGCAGTCTTTAGACACTGACTGCGACACTGTTGGATACAGGGCCCCAGCTGTATATGTTGCCAAGCCCTTCACCCGACTGGTGTAATGTAATTTGTGCACCAACAACTACTACCTAGTAACCAAGCAAATGACCATGATTGGGGCTTGTTTGTGATCAGGGTGGTGGTGATTGCCATTCGTCCACAGACAGCACTACTCCCTCTGTCCAATGCAATTCTGATCCGGAGCAAATTGAGTGTGAATCGAACACTGGCACACCATTGGGTCGCTTGTTTCAATAGCTTTCTGATGCTGCCCTGGTGCAGATGATTGATAGAGATGCAACTACAAATGTGCATCGCTACGATTTGTTTTGCATGGCCTTGGCCTGTCTCTTTTAAATTCCAAAACCTTGAGGGGACACCGTAGGCAATGTGCAAAGCAGTTTAATTATCTCAACTATCACTACACAATTTGCACTGCTGGTTACGACAGTTCCACATTCACATTCCGTTAGCAAACCATGTTTTTCTCCACTTTCTTTGCATTTAGTTTTCATACTTACATTCTGCTCATACCCTGCTTGCTATCGATGAAGGCTGCCATTTGTACTATAAATCACAGATATGTTTCACACCGTTTGACAGAGTTGATTTCGGGAAAATGGTAACTTTAATTCACTTTTTTCCGTTACAGGAAGCAAATCGAGGAGCTGTAATGCGTTCAGTTAGATTATCTATAGCTTAGTGAAATCACTTTCACGTACGATCTTATATTTATAAGACCCGTGCATGGGTGCAATCGTATTCTTGATCAAGTTTACAAAACTCGTAAACCTATTTGTTTAACTTTTTGTTACCATTCACTTCACGCTCTTGTACACATGATGATGGTTCGGTGGAGCTGGTTTCGTTCGTTCGAAGATCATCCCATGGCAGGAAAAGTGGAGAAGCGGGTAAATTCTCAGCAAACTCTCTAGACAATCCGAAAAACACCAAGCCAAGCGATGGATTCTGTCTAGCCATAAACGGAAGACGGAGAGCATTAGACCGTTGGTGGGTGAAAGTATAAGGCAGGGAATCAAATCAAAAACAATCGATCGTGTATTGAGTATGTGAGTTGGTAGTAATCGGCACGACCGCATGGTTACCATCGACGATGACATCGGATCGTACGACGCGGCAGGGTGGGCATGGACTCGCATCCAGCAACGTACGTACGTCAGCAGGCATCCAAACGTTTGTGTTGTAGCCAACGACGATGGTTGCTCCCCGCCAAACTCACCCACTGATAAGAAATGATCAGTCAGGACGGTGAGAAGATTCTCCAGAGTTGTCTAGGTTTCTTTCACTGGGGTGTTAGTAGGTGAGTGTGTGAGCTCAAGGCGGATGAGACGGGTTTGAGGTTTCCAATGACGGCGGAAACACGTTACAAGTCTCGCGACTCCAACTGATACCGATGGTTGTTAACGCAAGAAGTGATAATGTTTATGGCTATGATGGAAAACAAGCCACAAGAACCGGACGGACATAAAACGAAACCCGCAAGATCCCGGGAAAGGATCCTTGATCATAAAGAATCTTCAAATTGTCCGTAAAAATGATTTTCCCGTTTAACAACCCCTGCTGATTGCCGTTGCTCTTTAACATGGCTCATTAAGCGCGCGAGTGCATCGCAAGATCTGCACTTCCAGGGACACTATGCGGGCTATGGGCTACGATCGTGCTTCTTATTGTGCCAGCTGGAAACAGCAACCATGTTGAACAACGGGTTTGCCATTTCGCGACCGTTGCCTTATCAAAAAACCCAGCCCAAATAACGATCGTCCGAAACATCGAGAGAGTGTACGAACTTTTATAACAAATGTTCCGCGAACAAAAAAAACAGTTTTTTTTCTCAAAATACTCAAAACAGGAAAACAGAATACTACTGTTTTTGTGACCTCTTTCATCACGCGCTGCACACGAGTTTACGATAGGAACTAAAACGTGCCACATGAAGATGAAATATTCGGTTCTACATTGAATCTTTTTCTTCCTCTTGTTGTGCTTTGTTTTTGGGGGTTTCCAACTCGCTCATTGCCACTCTGGAAATGCTGCATTTGATGTGATCATATTTAGATCATCGTCCACTTCCACAAAGCAGTAAACAAACGTTCGCATAGTACTCAAGGGATTATCTGCGCTACTCAACGCAAGAACTGATGACGATAGTAATGGCGAACATACTTTGTCGTAAACATCTTCGACTTTGATACCACAATTTCGAAGTGCGTAACGTCTAAGGGAATCAAGACTCGGGAGAAGTAGTTAAAGTAGATTTTCACTCTGTGCTAAAATGGGGCTAAACGTAATATTCAAATGAATAAAACCCTTTTTCTTGTAATGTAATCATTCCGGTCCGCGATCGAGTGTTAATGTCAACCTACTTTACCGAGAATACGAATTTTGTATCACGCTTCAAGAATTTACTAAGTCATTTCTTTCCCGATGGTGGATAAATTTATGTAAAATAAAAAAAGCCAAATTATTTACTGCTAGACATGTTTGTTTCACATTTCTATTCAACATTAGGTCCATATGGATTCATATTCAACTGTTATGTTTTTCTGCCTCTCTCTCATTGTTTTCCTCTCTGAAACTAAGTACTTCATTTCTTTTGATTGCATGTAGTGTGTACTAAAAATACAAGCGTGCGCCTGGTAGTGTGCATGTGTATACAAGGACACGGTTCGGTGCAAACAGTGCAAGATGAAAAATCACTACTCGTACAATAAAGAGGACACAGTTGCCCGGGAAAACTGGGTTTGGAAAAATGTTACGTTCCAATGTTTCTCCTGTTTGGCTTGCCATTGCCACCTCAACACCCGTATTGGCCAAATGCTCTCTGGCGCTTCTCCTTCCATTATATCGAATTGTTATCATTATCGTTTGTTGGACTTGCCTTTACTTATTCTATCATTACTATTATTAAGCTGTTTGAATATCTGCTTCCATTTACTACCTAGTACAGTGACAGTCTATGAGGAGAAAAGGAAAACATACAACATTGAAGTAACACAAAGCTATTGGAACAAGGTTTTTGGTATGAGATCACAAAATCACATGTTTTGGAATGTGGCCTCCGCCTTCCGCTGGATGGATGTCACTTCCTCTTTAACGATGCTTAACGCCTTCCGACTCCTGTCCCGCAGGCGGAGAGTATAATTTCGGTAGCTCCGATTCGAGTCGCAACAGCTGGACGTAGGTTTTCAGCTTCATGGTCGCACCCGGTCCAACGCCCACACCTGCTCCCATCCCGTCTGCATCGCTGACGGTGGTTTTGACGAAGGTCGAATAATACGACACAAGCTCCTGCGAACCATCGTCGTCCAGATCGGCGATTAGTAGCGAGTTTTCCTGATAATTCAAATCGGGCTGACAGAGCACATCCGTCGGATCGCCATTGACCGCCTCGCGGCAGAACTGGATCACATTGCTTTGGCTGGTGTTTTCGATTTTGATGTAGCTCGAGTTGAACACGATCAGCTTGATCGTTTCCTTGAGGAAGCGCATACGCGTGCGAAACACACCGGATGGTCGCGAAGAGGACGATGATTGATTTTGGCCTCGTGTTAAAACAATTGTTCTCGAGATGGCGTCCAGTCCGGGCGGTCCTATCCAGGGCTGCTGAGGGTTGAAATTTTGCTTGCTGTCGTTTTTACGTCTGCGGAACATCGTACGCTTGAATCGTGAGCTACGATTGTCCGGATCACGCTGACTCCACTCCCAGAACTTGATCACGAAACCGTACATGGTGGAGCGATTGTCGGTACCGAAGTTCGAAAAGCTTAATCGTACCGGTTGCATACCGTACAGCTGACGACCTGATACGTTCCACAGTAATTCACCGGTTGACTCCTCCGTCAGTAGCACAGAGGTGGAACAATTCTCCGGACATTTACCGCGATTTTCGACCACTAATTGTTTCCCTCCTACGTTTGTAATCGTGCGCTGTTTCTCGGTGTTACGCCTTTGGCCAAAGAACTTGTGCTGGGGCAGATCCGTAGGCATTCGTCGAACCACACGCATATCCAGTGCCTTTCGATGAATGAGTTTGTACAGCTCGGGTAGTGATTTGGCTTTCTGCTGTTCAGATTTCTCCTTGACGCAGTTAAACTTTACGTTCAGTTCCTCGTCCAGCATAAGCTTGTGGACGTACAGACACTCTTTAACTGCGTACGAATCACCGATTGTGACGCCCTTCCGACCAGATATCATAACCAGACGGTTATGTTTGGTTTCGCTCGAACTCGTTACGAACAGTAGATCGTGCACTCCGTCCCCGTCGACGTCTGGTATGAGCAGTGGGAAGTCTAGCATGTCGTTCTGTTTACCACTGTTGCTTCTCTTATTGTATCCTTCCGCGTGCCACAACCACTCTCCCGACAGCGGATCGGTACACTCCAACTGACCGTACTCGTCAAGTATCAGACAATCTGGAGCCCCGCTACGATCTGCATCTAGCAAGGTGCAATCGATGCTCTTCGGTTCGTTTATCATCTGATCGTACCAAGCGACCTTTCCGGAGCTACCGACCAGGGAAATGATCCCGTTCCGTCTTCTGTACGACTCATCAAACTCTGGAAACAGCTTATCGCCTCGGTACATGAAGACAAGGTTCTTACTCTTTCCATGCACACCCTCGACAACGTTTATCACACCTTTCAGTTCAATTTTCTCGTAATTTCGTATCCAGTTTTGCGTTTTTACCCGTTCACCACTGGAAGAAAAAGGTACGACACAATGAACAAACTTTGAAGTATGGGGACAATGTTTGTAGTAACTTACCGCGCTGGACAAGACAGTTCATCCGAACATGGAATAATCCAAAGAAACACTACCACGGCCAAGAAACATATGACCAGCGATGCCACGAAGCAACATTTCCTCGGGAAGGACATCTTACGATCCGGAATGGTACCGGCCTCGTGCAAAATGGCCACATTATCCGGATGGAATACGCCACTTGCATCCTCCACATCGCTAGGGCTCGGTGGATAACCGCCGTTATATAGAGCGGCACCGCCATTCTCGGTTCCTGCAGCAGACCGAAGCTCCGCCACCGGTCGTCCCTTCATACCGTTCATCATGATCGCTGTCACAACACCACCACCGCTCCCACCCCTAGTACTGCCGCTAAACGTGCGTTCCGATATTCGACGGACAGTTATCGTAGTACGGCGTAGTAGCTCTTCTTCACTTTCTGAATCGGTCAGTGTCGTCTGTGGAAGAGGGGAGTATATACCACCGGACGAATCACTATTGGGCATGCTATGGAGAGACACTGGTGGCGTGTGTGAACGGGATGGAATTCATGCAAAAGTAAATTAATTGCTGCTAGCGTTACCGAGTAGGTCATTGGTCGTCCTTTAATTACCGTTTGGAGACGTGCGTAGACGTTGTTCCCTGGAATGTATTCCAACAGCGAGCGAAATGTTTGTGGTTGGGTTGCAAATTTACGACCAGCGATGTGGTTCCGCTGGGCGCTTGATGACCACCCTCCACCCGGACTCCATCTTCACCCGCAGTATGTTTTTAATTCGATCGAATCTAATCAAATTTAGGCTTTCTCACAAATGAACTTGTTTATTATTCACACAATAGAGGATAACTCTAAGCAATTGGCAAGTTGTATCGCTGTGTTTTTACTTTTCCTGACAAATTTCGTGATCATGCGTGGAAGCAAAAATTTGAATTTCTTCTTTTTGTTCTTCCGCGAAGGCATTCTGCGTTCGCGCGCCGAGTGATACAGAAACATTATACATATTTCTACGGATATGTATCATGTCTGATATATGTGAATTGTGCATTAGAATGATAATTGTCCTCAATATATGTACATTCGAATTTATTGGCAAACAGAATAAGAAAATGAAATTAAAATAAATTGTAATATACTGTAGTGTCAGGTCCGCAACCGGTATCATTGTGAAGAGCTTTCGAAATGTCAGAGTGAATTATGACCATTGGACATGACAGTGTGCTGCGCAACTGTCATGCTGAATAAAGATATTCGTTATTGGATCGTTGTACAAGCAACATCTTCCGTTCTTCCGTTCTTCCGTTCTGTCTTCCGTTCTTCCGTTATACCTTCCGTCTTTGTTATTAGGCTACCAAAGCCTCCTTCCGAAAAGTTAAATCTTCCGTAATACATCCGTATTACATCTCAGAAGTGGGATTCGCCCCGTGCTGCCGTTGTGTCATCTTGGTTTAGATCATGCCTGGCCGTGATGAAATGTTGGGCGTTCTGTCGGATGCGGGGATTGTGGTTCCCCCTTCCGCTACCGTTGCCCAGATCCGGAGATTGTTTGCCGAAATTATGGGAATTGACGCCACACCGATACCAGACGAGGAACCAGCTGCCGAAGCGCCTTTGACCGATGCTCCTACCACGTGCCTGTCCGCCATTTTGGACGCTTCGAGTGCTACACCCGTGAAGTGCGATGCCGCCATTTTGGACGCCTCGAGTGCCACACTTGCGAAGCGCGATGCCGCCATTTTGGACGCCTCGAGTGCCACACTCGCGAAGCGTGATGTCGCCATTTTGGACGCTTCAAGTGTTACCCCCGTAAAGTGCGGTGTTGCCATGTTGGACGCTACCGAAGCGGAGCGTGTTGATATCGATAGTGCGGCCAAAGAATGTAACCCGACTAACAAATGCACCCAGGCTACTTACGATGACGAAATTCGCAGATTGCAGCAACAATTGGAGTTAGTGGATTTGCGCCGTAAGATTCAGGCTTTGGAACACCAGTCTGAATGTGCTCCACCACCGATTGCTGACTTAAAACTCGATAAAACAATCGAACCCTTCACGGGAGACGACGACAGATGTATCATCCAATGGTTGGATGACCTCGATTATACTTTCTCCCTACATCGTGTGAAGGATGCTGATAAATTCGTTCATGCTCGTCGGCTGCTTAAAGGATCTGCGGCTATCGTTGCCCAGTCATCTCGTGCCCTTACGCTGGAACAGTTAAAGGAAGAACTCATCTCAACCTTGAGTGTGCCGCCCACGGTTGAAGCCGTTCTTCGACAATTACGATCCCGTCGTCTCTCCCCAAAGGAGACCGCCTTACGTTATGTGTTGGATATGCAACGTATTGCCAGCCGAGCCCCCATCCCGGAACCTGAATTGATCAACATTATCCTTGATGGTCTGGATAGCCCATCTCTTACTGCTGGGATGCGATTCATGGCAAACAACGTGGAAGATCTGAAGCCTATGCTTAAGAAATTCGAGACCATTCGGTCCAGAAGAGTCCCCAAGCCGACGACGACATCATCTTCAATTCCGGAGAAAGTTCCTGTTTCGACCAATCGAGGAGCAACGCAGAACATCATTCGATGTTACAACTGCTCGGAGTTTGGACATCTTAAGAGTGCCTGTTCTTGCCCCAACCGACCACCGGGGGCATGCTTCACGTGTTTCCAGATGGGGCATAACTACAAAAATTGCCCAAAGAAGGTCGCGAATGCTGCTGCTCATCCGGATCCAATTACTCGTATTGCGGGTGATGATAATGAAACTCTGGCATTAGATGAATTACAAGAGGTGAGTGTTTCTTTTCTCAAGTTAGGAAAACCGGTTGTGGTAGTAAAAGGAATACAATCTCTATTTGATACAGGTAGTTCTGTAAGTTTTATAAATGAATCCATAGTGCCAGTTGGACTCCTGGCTCCGTTAGCCCCTTCTCGATTTCGTGGCCTTGGGAACTCCCGACTTTATACTCGTGGTCAAGTAACGTGCCGTATAAAATTTAAGGAGGTGATCCTCAATCATTCATTTATTATATTACCCGAGAACTCTATGGCCTGGCCAATAATTATTGGTAGAGATATACTCCCTTCGTTTAACGTCAGTCTTACGTACTCCAAGAATTACGTCTCTCTTATGCAGCCCCATCGAGTGGGAATTGAAACCCAGAACCAGGATTCACTAGATGTAGCAACCAATGAAATTTCTGCTATTGACGTTTATGAATCGGAAATTGAGCTTGATGTTGGCCCCACATTATCTTCCAGGCATTCCGCTATTGTCCTATCAATCATTAAGGAAAATTATCTCGACGATTCTATTCAATGCACTCAGTTAGTAAATCATAAAATGAAGATCAATCTCACTCATCAGACTCCTATTTTTACTAAACCCCGTCGACTCTCTTATGGAGAGCGGAACCAAGTTAAGGAAATCGTATCCAAATTACTCGAAGAGGAAGTCATCAGACCAAGTAATTCCCCTTATGCGTCTGCCCTGGTGCTCGTTAGGAAAAAGAGTGGAGAGATACGGATGTGCGTGGACTATCGACCGCTAAATAAGATTACTGTAAGGGACAACTACCCTCTTCCGTTGATCGAGACTTGCTTGGAGCATCTCAGTAACAAAAAGTTCTTCAGCTTGTTGGATTTGAATAGCGGATTCCATCAGGTACAGATGGAAGAATCTTCCATTCCTTACACCTCCTTTGTTACCCCTGACGGTCAGTACGAATATACCAAAATGCCTTTTGGCCTTAAAAACGCTCCTTCCGAATTCCAGCGTTTCATTAATTCAATCTTCCGTGAATTTATTGATGATGAAAAAGTAGTGGTCTACTTGGACGACATTATTATTGCTTCCGCCGATCTCCAGTCCCACCTGGAAACCCTCCAATCTGTTCTGAAAAGAATCAAACAGTCTGGCCTAGAACTACGGGTGGATAAGTGTAGGTTTGCCCATGAGGAGTTGGATTATCTAGGATATAAGGCGAGCGCCTCTGGTATCCGACCTAGTGACAGGCATATTAAGGCCTTACGAAACTACCCAATGCCTTTAAATGTGAAACAACTTAGAAGATGCTTGGGTTTATTCTCTTACTTTCGACGTTTTGTTCCGTCATTTTCCTGCATTGCTAAACCCCTTACTCAGTTACTACAGAAGGATGCCGTCTTTAGCTTTGATGCTAATTGTCGTGAGGCTTTTGAAACTCTCCGCGAGAGACTCATTCAATCTCCTGTACTTGCCATTTTTAACCCAAAAAGGGAAACCGAACTTCACTGTGATGCAAGCTCATTCGGATTTGGAGCAGTATTGTTGCAGAGGCAGGACGACAAGAAACTTCATCCTATCGCCTATTTCTCGAAAACAACCTCGAAAGAAGAAGCGAAGCTGCATAGTTATGAGCTAGAAACGCTCTCCGTTATCTATGCACTTAAGAGATTCCATACCTACGTTCACGGGCTCCCTTTGAAGATATTCACAGATTGCAATTCATTGGTCGAGACCCTAAAGAACCGTAATGGATCTGCAAAAATTGCTCGATGGTCTCTTTTTCTGGAAAACTATGATTACACCATTCATTATCGTTCCGGAACTTCTATGGCTCACGTGGATGCATTAAGCCGAACTGAAGCAGTAGGTGCAATTAGCGAATTAGACCTTGATTTTCAACTTCAGGTAGCTCAATCAAGAGATCCTTCCATTGACTGTTTAAAACGAAAACTCGAAGTCGGTCCTGTTAATGGATTCGTCTTGCAAGATGGTCTTGTTTATCATCAGTCTCCCCTCTATCCCCTCCAATTGTATGTACCTCGTGAAATGGTAGATAACGTCATACGACACAACCATGAAAAGATTGGTCATCTCGCAACTACTAAGACCTTTCACACTATTCGTCAGCATTATTGGTTTCCTCAAATGACAGTTAAGATTGAGAACTTTATTAAAAATTGTATAAAATGTATTGTATATTCAGCCCCCTCTAGGATAAATAATCGTAACCTATTTAGCATCCCAAAAGTACCGCTGCCTTTTGACACTATACACTTGGACCATCTGGGTCCATTGCCCTGTACTGGGTCTCGCAAGAAATATGTTTTGGTCATTATAGATTCTTTTACTAAATTTACGAAATTATATGCTACTGCTACAACTAACACTAACGAGGTATGTGACGCACTCAATCAGTATATGACATACTACAGTCGACCAAAACGGATCATTAGTGATCGAGCAACGTGTTTTACTTCGAATCTTTTTAAAGAATTTCTAGAGTCTCACAATATCTCCCATGTACTTAATGCTACAGCCTCTCCCCAAGCGAATGGTCAGGTCGAACGCGTTAATCGTGTACTCCGTCCTATACTAAGCAAACTGTCTGAGCTCACCGACTACTCTGATTGGAGTTCGCATTTACGATCTGCCGAATACGCTCTTAATAATACGGTCCATAGTTCCACGGGCTTCCTACCGTCCATTCTACTCTTCGGGGTCGAGCAGCGGGGTTGGGTCTTGGATGAATTGCGTGAATTTCTTGAGTCCAAAACAGAAGACGTTAGTCGAGACCTTAATCGTCTCCGTTCCGAAGCACAGGAAAATATCGAAATATCGCAAAATCGAAATGAGCAATACTTAGCCGATAGGAACAAGCCAGCTCCTAAATTCAACGTAGGAGATCTAGTAGCTATCAAATATACAGACACAAGCGGTGTCAACAAAAAGCTTAACTGTAGGTTTCGCGGCCCTTATATAATTCACAAAATTCTTCCTCATGACCGCTATGTCGTTAGAGATGTTGAGGGATGTCAACATACACAAATGGCCTATGATGGCGTTCTAGAAGTTGATAAACTTAGGAAGTGGGCCACTAATACGTAAATATGATCAGGTATGTAGTCAAGTAGAATTGAGGTCAATCCTAAGTCAGGATAGCCGAGCTGTAATATACTGTAGTGTCAGGTCCGCAACCGGTATCATTGTGAAGAGCTTTCGAAATGTCAGAGTGAATTATGACCATTGGACATGACAGTGTGCTGCGCAACTGTCATGCTGAATAAAGATATTCGTTATTGGATCGTTGTACAAGCAACATCTTCCGTTCTTCCGTTCTTCCGTTCTGTCTTCCGTTCTTCCGTTATACCTTCCGTCTTTGTTATTAGGCTACCAAAGCCTCCTTCCGAAAAGTTAAATCTTCCGTAATACATCCGTATTACAAAATAATCAGCCCGATGCAAGGAAAAGGCCTTTTTTAAATCCGGCCCTCTAGTTGTGAAAATGTAAACTAATCATTTGTATTGCATATCGAATTGTGGTAGCTAATTAGTAATTCTTTATCAGTTAACTAATGCCTATATGTGGCTTATAAAATTCGAGCATTGCAACAAATTTTTATTGATCAATGACGATCGTGGAATCCTGTTTTTGGGACTTGAAGAAAAAAATCGGAGAATAAAATAAATAGCTGTTGACGGAATCTGTTTGACACCAGTGATGTCCAGATGTATGCCCTTTGTGCGGAAACAGTGCCGTGTCATAAGTTGACGTTTTCCTCCATCTTTCTTTTTGTCAAAGTCTCGGTGAACTAAACACGCGGTGCGAAAGCACGAATAAAAATATCGAAAAATGGGTCGTATGCACGCTCCTGGTAAGGGTATTTCCAAATCCGCGCTACCGTATCGTCGTTCCGTGCCGTCGTGGCTGAAATTGAACGCCGAAGATGTGAAGGAGCAGATCAAGAAGCTCGGCAAAAAGGGCATGACTCCGTCCCAGATCGGCATCATTCTGCGAGATTCACACGGTGTCGCCCAAGTGCGCTTCGTCAATGGCAACAAGGTTAGTTTGTCTTCCGGCCCGCAACGCCGTCGCCCGTGTGTTTGGGGTCGTGTGCTACAGATCGGTGTAATAATGTACAATGGTTTGTTATTGTAGGTGCTGCGTATCATGAAAGCCGTTGGCCTGAAGCCCGACATTCCGGAAGATCTGTACTTCCTGATCAAGAAGGCCGTATCGATCCGTAAGCATTTGGAGCGCAACCGTAAGGACATCGACAGCAAGTTCCGCCTGATTCTGATCGAGTCTCGCATCCACCGCCTGGCCCGGTACTACAAGATCAAGGCAGTCCTGCCACCGAACTGGAAGTACGAATCGAGCACTGCTTCCGCTCTGGTCGCCTAAGCAGAGGGATAGCGGGAAGAGACGGACAGACCGGATTGAAGAAAAAAAAATGCTTTGAGGGTCTGATGATGTTCAACTTCAAACGTGCGATGTTGAAAATGTAATAATACACAGCAGCTGGCATCTGGATGGAGTCAGTTTCTCTACGAAGAAAGTGTCGATTGTTCTTGGCGAAGCCGAAAATGCATTTCACCTGATATCGTTGTTTCGTGGCGTTCTGAAAGAGGCGAAAATGGTGGTTGCGTGTTTTGTTTTGATGGCGTGCGGCGGTATTGTTGTTGGTGATGTGAGTAGTGTCGTCATTCGAATCTTGATATTAGGGTTTCGTGATCAATCGCCAACCGAACAGCCTTTTGCATCACAAAGGTAACACTAAATTCATGGATAGGAGCTTTAAAGCAACTATTCAACAACAGATCCACTGAGAGCAATTTTTATCCATTTCCAATGGAATCGACATACATAAATCTACGGGAAGATTAATTTCCACCTGCGCAATGCACACAATGCATAAAACATAACTGTGCTACGTTATAATTGTTTTTAGGTTTATGGAGTTTGGTTTCAAAGAGATCCTGTCTTCCTTTCAGATGTTATATTTGTCTTCAGATTATTTGAATTCACTCCGTGAACTTCATTCTTACACTACGTTGGTTCTGTCCGATCTGTATGAATGCTGGTTCAATATCACTTCCAAAAAGATGAACCACAAAAAGATGCGCAAACCTGACGGATGTCACATACACCGTTGCGTATCTGTGATAAGAACAATCACCACGGATCAACAACAGCACGTCGCTACGCTGTATGGATCGTGATCTTGAGTAGGTTCAGTAAACCGTGGCTAATCTTTCCGGATCGATCACCAATGTTGCAAACGACAGCAACATACTGATAACAAAACACTATTGAACCGGTAACGTATTTCGGTACTCGGTATGCCAATGAGTAAGCCCTTACAATCGACCTACAAGATCAAGTGATAAGCGTGATCGGTTGTAAAATTGTCTGCATTGTGTCTGGTCTTGATGTGGTGGTAGATCGTTTCTGCCCCTGAAAAATGTTGTATAGTTTACGGAAAGTCTTCGAGACCTTATCATCTGAAGAAGATGTATCTATGTACCTATCTCTCATTATTCGTGGAATTCACCGTCATTTGCAGCAAAACAAACATGGTGTTAAACTATTTCAACCGACCGATTACACTTTCGCGTGGTATCTGGCTGTGGTATGTGGCTGTTATGGCGGGGATTGTTGGATGATAAACGGCAGCACATGGCATCAGTGGTAGTATAAACATTCAATTGGCCATTTATAAGGGAGCTGCTTTCAGTAGCGATGTTTTCATATATAATCCTCACTAAGATCTTGCTAAGAGTTTTATTTATAACGTATGGAATATGTGCAAACAAGTTCGTTGGAACTTTCTGGCGGCTTTCTTTGTTGGCATTGCGGTATATTGTCATAAAGGGTTGTTTTTTTATTTTTTTCTGTAATTTTGTTACATTTACAACCGAACAATTCAAACATTGAAATCATGCATCGAGCATATTTCAAATAAAAACGATTTTCCAACATTGATAATACCCTAATCAATCAGGCACAAATCTGCTTCATTAAAAAAAAAGAAAACACGCAAAATTTGACTATTTATTTCACCGAACAAAAGACTGTAGATAGAGACGAACCATGTGTTTTTGTTCCGTAGTGGGTTAATTTCGGTTTAATTAACTTCCTTCGCTAAGGGTACTCAAACAAAAACGTATCAAATGTTGATGCTATCACTACTGTTTCCTCTGGAAAGGAACCACAAAAAATATCTCGGGCTTCGACGGGAATGGAATTTCCTTTGCAGCTTACAAGACTAATGTTACCACTAGAAATAGCGTCTGGCGTCGTATTAGCCGCACGCACAAATACACTAGCAGCTTCAGAAAAAGAAACTATTGGAAATGTGATAACGTACCACCATGTTGTACTAAGCTTTTGCCGGCAGCAGGAACGGGAGGTGCATTGAAGCAGAACCAGTAGCGAGCGATACCGGTGGTTGTAGGGTAGAGTACGAAAGAGATAGACACGCCGAAGGTTGGACAGAAGCGTGACGATAGAAGGAGGATACGGTAGCAGGACGATCGAGACTCGTCGAGGCTTTTTCTGTCCGGTCAGGTACGCCGCAGAGTTCAATTCCATTTGGACGTTTGGCCGTGCTGGTGGTTCTTCAAAAGTGTGGTACTATTTGCCACAACGAGTCACGTGTAGGGTTGGGTGTATGTTCTATTTATTTTCTGCATCTCAGTCAAGCAAAAAGCTTTTGTATCGTGTGTCGTTGATCGTGCATTGTAAGAAAAGTGTTAACATTTGTTTAAGTGAAGCTTAATTGTGAAAAATTTAACGTTACAATCGCATAATGGCAACTGCTAGTGGCAAGTACAAGCGTACAAACACCAATGGTATGCAGCATCAGCCACTGGACGTGGCCATCGTTGGCGGTGGTTTGGTGAGTATTGCATATGTTTCGTTAATAAGCATAAAGAGAAAAACCCAACCGGTTTTGAGCATTGTTGCCAGAACAGAATGTGATTTAAAATTGTGTAATTAATTTTTAATTAATTTAAAGACGTTTTCCTATTACTTAAAACATTAAAGAACGCTCTCGTCTGTATTATCTTCTTGTCTTTCTTTTGTTTTCCGGAAGTACTGTTTTTTGTGCTATTAAAAACGTTCTTCGTCGGTGCTTATCAATTATTATGTCGACTGTTTTTATTGGTAAAGTTCTTCTAGAAGTAATCTTTCCTATTTCGCAACCTAATGTTATCGATTTCCGTCGCACTGACCGTGGTCAATAGCGATGTAGTTTAGTCAGGATTCGTTCGACAAGTTAAGAAAATAAGAATATTATAGTAAAAATGACAGTTTAATCGTCCTTTGCTCCCATATTAGGTTGGCTCACTTTTAGCATTGCATCTGGGTAAGAAAGGCCACGAAGTGAATCTGTACGAATACCGTGAAGGTAAGAAAGTTTTCAAAGTATACAGGCTTTGTGTATGGCTGTGCTGTAATTAAATAAATAATACCTGATTTGGGATGATTTTACAGATATACGCACCGCAGAGTTGGTAATCGGACGAAGTATCAATCTAGCCCTGTCGGCCCGTGGTCGACGGGCGCTGGCCGAAGTCGGGCTAGAGGAAGCCCTACTTAATCATGGTATCCCAATGTCCGGACGAATGTTACATGACATTCACGGTAACCGGAAGATCGTACCGTACGATGCAAACACAAACCAGTGCATCTATTCCGTCGGCCGAAAGCATTTGAATGAAGTATTGTTAAACGGTACGTTGTAGATGCAGCATAGTATTGTGTCCGATGGGACAATGTATTGTGTTACAAATGACGGAAACTATCGGTTTCCAGCGCAGGGCACAGTTCTAAGGCTTCTTTTCGTCTTCTATTTACAACAGCGGCGGAGAAATACCCGAACATTCACCTGCATTTTAACCACAAACTGGTCAGCGCCAATTTGGACGAGGGCAATCTGTCTATGGTTGAGTAAGTAGCAAATAAGTAGTGTATATAGACATTTAGTTCGTGAGGAATTTTCGCTGTTGTCCAAAGTTCCATGGATTCAGATTACCGCTTGAGGTTTCATCTAAGAAGAAACATTTGAAACAGGAACTATGTGGGGGGTTGTTTCTGATCGTAAAGAAGATTATTCTCAACGGATGTTGATTATGCTCACGTGTTTTAACGTGATATAAGAAGATCTCAAGCATTCATTATTGCACTTGATGGCGTTTGAGATATTACCATCATTGAATCGAGACAATCTTGAATCATTCATATCACATCAAGATCATTCATGAAGACGTCTCGATAGTTAAGGCAATAAGAATGCTATCTAATCTCTCTTATACGTTTGAATGGGTAGAACTGTCTTATTTACTGTAAACAGCAACGTACTGAAATTTCTGATCTGACTAGATGATTGCAAGAGAGTCTATCGAAAACATTCCCGTAAACAACAAATGCGTTGGGCTTTAAACTGCCTTTACTGTGGATTTCGATTTCGTTATCTACAAGAGTCCTTTAAACATTCGAGTTTTCCGTCTGACTCATCACATGCAAGCATGTTGCGTCCTGAAGTAGTTGCTAATACAGCACAAGTGTGGATTAAGAAAAAAATATTTATACAGCAGAATTCCTCATACTCAAGCCTACACCTTGCGTTCCATTAATGAGACTAATATAATTAATTAATTCTTTTCCACCTGCTTCCACTTGTAGTCCGCAAACGAAGGAGGTCAAGAGCGCTAAGGCGGATCTGATCGTTGGATGCGACGGTGCATACAGTGCCGTTCGGAAGGAAATCGTCAAACGACCACGCTATGACTTCAGCCAGACATACATCGAGCACGGCTACCTGGAACTTTGCATCCCTCCAAAGGCCGATGGAGAGTTCGCCATGCCGCACAACTATTTGCACATCTGGCCCCGAGGGCAGTTCATGATGATTGCGCTACCCAACCAGGACCGCACCTGGACCGTGACGCTGTTCATGCCGTTCACGCAGTTCCACAGTATTACTGATCATGAGCGACTACTTGAGTTCTTCGGCCAGTACTTTCCCGATGCGATCGCGCTGATCGGACGCGAGCGGTTGATAAAGGATTTCTTCAAAACGAAACCGCAATCGCTCGTGATGATCAAGTGCCGGCCGTATCATGTCGGTTCGAAAGCTCTCATCATTGGTGACGCTGCACATGCGATGGTACCGTTCTACGGCCAAGGTATGAACGCGGGCTTTGAAGATTGCAGCGTGTTGACGGAGCTGTTCAACAAGTACGGTTCTGATCTGACGCATATCTTGCCGGAGTTCAGTGAGAAGCGCTGGGAGGATGCCCATGCCATCTGTGACTTAGCAATGTACAATTACATTGAGGTTTGTATATGAATTCGCGTGTTTAGCTGCGTTGAAGTATTAACCGTTCTATAAAAATATCTGTGATGTGATCTGTGATCTAGATGCGTGATTTGGTTACTAAACGATCGTACCTTTTCCGCAAGAAGCTGGATGAGTTGCTGTTCTGGTTGATGCCTAATACCTGGGTTCCCTTGTATAACTCCGTATCCTTCTCTCACATGCGATACAGCAAGTGCATTGCTAATCGTGCCTGGCAGGACAAGGTAGGGTTATGCTAAACACCTTTCCTTTATTGACTTAGTGCTTTATTTGAGATTTAACAGAGGCTAGTAGTGCATCGCTTTCATTTCTCATGATGCAAAAAGTCAATCATTACAAGCTGATAATTAATTGCACCAATTGTAAATAGTCCGTCAATAATAAGTCAAGTCAAAATGATCGTTCTTAAAAGAGGCATCAAAACAAATTGGACTGATAACGTTTTTTGTATGTGCTTCTTTCTTGCAGATTCTCACACGCGTATTGTATGGCGCTTCATTTGCTTCGATCGCAGCTATCGGAGGTCTGTGCTACCGACACGTGACCATGGGTCATCTCGAACAGCTCTCGACGGCGGTCTTATCCACGTTCCAGCTACTGAAACCGAAAGCAAGCGTTTAATAAATGCATAATATTTACAATACACAACAGATATTCTTTGATTATTCGATTCAATTAAATAGCAACCTCGTCATCCCATTCTTTCCTTATCCTCGTAGATCCTCGTAAAGTAACCATTGTCATTCTCGTAACGTAACATAGTACGTTTGGGACAAGATCTACAGCTCAATAGCATAAATGAGTTCGAGAAAACGTTTCTTATCGTTCTATCGGAAGAATGTCTAAGCGTAAACCAATCGTAGTCGTATCGTAGATTTGAAGAAGGTGGTTTACAATGGGTAATCCGGAATCGTGGATCCACTTCGACTCCGTACATGAAAAATTGATTCCGATTCCGACAAAAAACCATAATTGACTCCGGCGAGTCCGGTCTAATCCGAATGGGTTCGATCGACTCCGGATGAATCCGAATGGGTCCAGATGAGTCAGATCGAGTAAATTGCTCAGGGATTGATCCTACCCTACCCCCCGCTCATTTCCTCGGTAGCTATGGGTAAATTGTATACTGACTAATTTATATATTTTACAGGCGGGCTGATCCGACCCCGGCAAAATTTATAATTTATCCATCACTAGTGGCCCGGTGGTAGAAATGGCAGCGGCGCCGATCTCAAAACGATAGGACCGGGGATCAAATCCTATCCGAGCCATTGCGCAGGGCTAACTGTCCTGTCACGGGCAAATTAGATCAAGGAAAGCCTGTAATCGCAAGCCACCTCTCGAGGTTGTAGTCCCACAAAAGAAGGTCCCTAATTATGGACATAGCATCAGTAATTAGCAAATGGAAATCTTCGACAATCTTTTTTGGACGAAGAGTAATATCTCGACGAAGTAATATCGGACGAAGAGTAAACTGGTGGTCTAGTCAAAACGCCATTTACTTCTGACAATTGGGCTGCTTAGCGCAGATCAAGTCAGGAACTACATTTTCACATTCTGAAATCTCCCCGATAGTTCGTCAACTACGTAATATACATACAAGGATATACAAGTTGTTTCGGATGAAAGGGGAAAACACTAAACGCATTTTATAGTTTTGTTTAATTTATTTTTACAATCATTTCTCACAAACACCACTTCAATGTCGCATGCAACTACACATATGGCAAAAATAGACGGGAAAAACAATCTAAAGTGGATATTTTTGTCACCTTTTCATTTAATATGTTACCTTAAACATGCTCAGAAAAAAACGAAAAAACCCCCTTTGTTTACCCAACAAAAAACCACAAAAAGGAAAGAAAAACAACAAAAATAACCCCAAAAAAGGATACAATTACGCATAGGGAATTTAAATGCTAACACCCAGTTTGCCTAATGTTTACTTATACGCTAGTAATTGACTCCCAAAACTGGACAGCAATATCACCACAAAACTGTATGCCAGATTGGTTCTTAGGTATCGAAAAGTTGGTACGGTTTTTGGTACAGTCTCAATCCTTTGCTTTCTGAATGGCAAACGAGCTCATCTCGCTGGTGGGATCGTCCTATGTGGTGCCATTATAATACAGTACTCACGAGCCAGCGTAAGACGTTGTAGCGAAGGATCGTGATAGTGTGTTTCTGTCTCTTACGGTGTTCCATCCTGCTTACACATTGTGTTGTGTAGGGTCCAATGGGCATTACGTTTTACCTTTTGTCTATTTCTTAGCTTATTCCAGTACAAGCTTCACATTCTTGTGGTCAGCGATGAAGCGTGATTTGTTGGTTTCGAACAAATTATCCAACTCGCGACAGAAGCGTTCGTGCACCTCGTTTACTTGCTCGTGCGTAGGATCGTCTATCTGTGTCACTTCCACAGGATTACCAACTAAAAATACAAATTCTACATTAGTTTTCTGCACACCACATTGTGGATGGTACCACAACTTACCGACTGTGTTAAGGGGCTTCCGGCGAGGAATCAACCCGTAACTATACTGGAAGAATCCACGGCCGACGAACGCGGCAGGAGCAATACCGGTCGTATTTTTGACGAACTCTTGGAATCGACGCAGCTTCGAACCGGGTGGATTCGGGGGCTGATCGAACAGATCCACCTCGCCGAACGTCATGACCGGAACGATCGGTGTACCAGCCTTAATCGCAAGCTTACAGAAGCCCTTCCGTTTGCGCAACACTAGCGTGTAGTTGTTGGGTCGGCAGTGTAAAGATTCGGCTGCACCACCTACCACAATTACTACAGCGTTTGATGTGTAGCCGTCATCATTTAACGGGTTGTCTGGTTTGTTCGATGCCTTCAGCAGACTTAGAATGCTTTCGGGGTTTGCGGAAACTAGGCCCCAGCTGAGTAGTATCTCCCGGAAGAAAGGTATTACGAAGTGGAAGTTTAACGTCACAGGACGGGAACGAATTTTGGGAAACTGGTCGTGGAAACCGGTTGCATTGGTTGCGAAGTTAATGAAAGCACCCAACCTGGAAGAAAATTGAATAGAAATTCAACAAATTTATTGAAGCAACTAAATAATATTATCGGTAGAATTTTAAGGAGTGTTTAAACCACCTCTGAGATATTTAAATGAGGTACAAAACGAAACTTCGATTAAGTATCAATCAATAACATAGATTAGATTGTGAGAAACATTATGAGAAAAAAGATTATTAATTTAAGGACACAGAAGAAAAATATCTGAATTCCTTGCTACAATTCACTATCACAGAGCTGTTATATTTGATAAGCAAGAAAATAATTCAAATGCGCTTAAGAAGCATGATAACACAGGGTCACAAATGTAAGCTGGCAATTTTTCATGCACACCGATTCAAGATCTTTACCCGGTCATACCTGAGATTATCGCCGCTAGAAACAAGCCAATCGATAAAATTTCCTATCCCCAACGATTTGCTCAATTACGCACGGCCATACAAGGTGGCGCTATCTTGTAGTCAAAATCTCCCAAAAAGTAGCCGTTTTTGGTTGTAAACAAAGTTAACCCGCTTGACACTTTGGACCCTTTTGCTGGGTCTCACTTTGGGAATTGAAGCGCGGAGTTTCACTATTACAGTGTGAGCTGCGTATCTTATCAGCGTTCGATAGATGATTGCTAGCTTTGGTGCCCTCCCCGTGCTCAATCATCTTGAGCTTTGCGGAGGCACAAAGAATTGAGTAATTATTTTCGGCGCAATAACGACAGCTGAACTGAAGCAGGGATCTCTTTTAGCGTATTTCTAGAATATTTTCCTTTGCCGGGGTTTAGTGTTCGCTGCATTATCTACTCACCCTAGAACGCCGTGAGGAAAGGCGGCAAATAGGTAGTTCCGGTTTGGATCAAGATCAACTGTCTTGTGCAGCTTCGCCGGGAAGTAGCTCTGGTAAAGCTTCCACCAGAATAGATCTCTAAACCATTTTACACTGCAGAATACAGACGGATGAGTTAAGAGCTATAGTAGTAGCATCGTGTTGAAATCGCAACGTTACACCTCTACTACTTACCCCTGTCCTCGGCCACCGTTTGTGGTGATCTTACGATCAGTGTAGATGAAATATCCGTAGATGACACACAGAGTTTTAATAAATAAGTTTCCATAAATCTGAACACGAAACACAAAACATAGGTTAGTTTGCTACACGTGGCTTGACGAAGGTTCAGTAAAGCTTACCAGCAGGATGAAGTAAGATATGAGCATTCCCAGCTCACCGAATAATATCAACCACATCCACAGAGCAGTGGACAGAGTTTCGAGACGACGGCGCATGGGCACATTTAACGGTGCCCATTCGATTTTACCCATGTTGTTCTGTGTAGGCTTACCGGTTTATACCTGTGTAGGAAAAGTAGTTATAAAACCATGTGATTATCCAGAGATGATTATCCTAGATGGAAGCTGCAGCAATTGTGAGTGAATCTAGCAACACTTACTAACACATTTAAAAAAAACACGTTATACTACAAGAAAAAAAAGTCACTACACAAGGGGTTACACAGGTATCTCTTAGAACAAACGGTGCACCGCGACCTCTCACTCGGAACTGGGATCCGCACGGGTGCAAGGTTAGAATGTGACTGCACGCAGAGCTTGTGCTGTTACAAACACTTCTCTAGCCTTGATCGAGCCAAACGATCTAGAGCAGCTATTACTCCGTTTGGTGTCTCGACTGTATACTATGGTTTGTCGTGGTTATGTCAAAGACCCAACACAATTGAAACTTTTAGGTGGTTTCGGGTGTTTGTCGAATGTACGCACACCAGCGTTATCAGGTCCCGAGGGGAACTCGCCATTTAAATTGTATTTTTCAACCGACCGGTTCCATAACGCAACTGATAGAAGCAGGTGAATTCAGCATGATAAGAAACGGCTATTCTTCTTCACGATGCATTCGAAGGAGTGATGAATTTAACTGTGTCTGTAACACACAGCTGCATAGGTGAAATGCAACGCCATGCCATAGTAAATTGATTTGATCGAAAGAGAAATAGGGACGATTCGGGCAATTTGGTAATATATTTTTTAAAGAAATATAAATCCTTCGTAACAAACAGTCAGATAAATGTTCAGACTTCACCCGCCAACGAGGAGCCGAAATGGTTGCAATCGCGATACAACGATAATTTGATAAGAGTTCAATGAGGATACCAACAGTCGTATAATCATCATATGGATGTAATTCCATTTGGATGGGGATCCGTATGGTTAACATTTAAACTGTTATCTGCATGCCATCTGCTGTTTCCATGTGTATCTTAACGTTTTTGTTAAACGAGAAATGTAATAAAATTAATGTTTTACATTATTCTAGCGATAAGCGAAGATCTCGACTAACAAACAACAAAACATTTCACAAACAGGTATATTGATTAGCGAAGATCCACTCATCACCTTCGATAGCTCAGTTGGTAGAGCGGTGGACTGTAGAGGAAATGAGTATTCATACAAATAGTAGTCATCCATAGGTCGCTGGTTCAAATCCGGCTCGAAGGAGTAGAGTTTTTTTTTCTTATATAATAAGCACTTTGTATCTCAGTAATTTTTATCGCAGGGCCGGAATACTGTCTTATTCTTGTGATTGATAGAAATTTAACAATTGACGTCAATGTTCACTTACACGCACGTGACTCTTTGGTGACGATCTTTTTTCCAATGTTTCAAAGTTAAAACAAGCAATAAACCATCACTCAGCTAAATCTGTTTACTGTTCGCAATATATCCTTGTTCAGTGGAAAATTGGCAAACACATAACAATTCTCGAGTTCCCCATCAACGTGTGGGGCGGCTAGCGTCAACACTCACATCCAACGAGTAAGAATTACAAATGAAAACGCTTGTCACACGCAGATCTTTTTGCGACTGATCTCGCGCGTTCTCAAGTGCGCTATTATTTAGTGCGCGAGATGAAACCAAGCGTCGAGAGAGCACGTCGTCACAACACTGTCCACTGTATACGTACCGGTTAATCAACGCTTGTTTACCGTCGTTAAATGTTGCTTTCCCTGCGTAAAGCGAACAACTGGTCACTGCTTCGTTTGTAGGGTTTGTAGCACTTGTCACACAAAAAACTTGTGCTCCACGGGGACAAAACGTTACAAGGCGCATGCGTCTTCATATACGGGTGTCAGAACATGAATCAACTCATGGTAGTTCTCTACACGGCCCTTTGTTTGTTAGTTTGATCAGTTCTCGGCCAAACGATAACTTATCGGAAAGTTTCTTTTCAACCAACCGAACTGCTTTATCTAGGCTTAAACTGATAACGGGGGGAAAACGCCTGCTAGATACGGCCACTAAGGGCCAAAGAATCTGTCTCAATCGAGGTATACAAATCGTCCCATAAATCGCGGTACCTACTGTCGATGCTATCAGCTCTACAGTGGATGATGCAATTACGTTATCAGGCAATGCTTCCTCTCTTCAGTAAACGGCCAGATTTCACGAAAAATCAACGAATCTCGTAGTTGATTCAAGCGGTTGTTGAATCGAATGTCAGCTAGAACTATTTCGCTGTAGCACTTTCACTGTCAACACTCAGAACCAGAGTTCTGATCGGAAACGATCAAACACCAAGCACAAAGCTTCTGCTTACTGATGTGATGAATCAGCCTTTCTTACACGCTGCACTTGAATAGGAAGGTTAGCACCAAATAACTCACCCACATTGTACGCTGTGCGTTGCTTTCTTCTGACCACCATCGAACGTGACCAGTGGTACAATGTAGAATCCGATAACAACGCATACGGGAGGTCGTTTCCTTGGCTACAATAATTGCACAGTCAACTGTTCTCTTCACGGCAACTCTCAACGATTGCTCACGATCACATATGCGCACGATCACCTCTCGCATCGCTCATCTCAGACTCTGGGAGGAAAATTGGTGGAAAAACACCACTACCGACCCCGATGTGTGTGGTGATTGTATCGCAACAAATGCTATTCATGCGGGACACTTCTTCAATAAGAGAGATGTAATTTATTTTGTGTGTGTGTTGTATACATAAATCGGTAAGCAAAAAAGTCACGATAGCTATTACTTGAAGTTTACTTACAGTTGTATGGATAATGACATCGTTAGGCATTTTTATTCTTTTGATTTCAACGACCTCTCATCAACATCCGGAAATCAAAATCATGTTACGTGGAAAATTGATCTCATACGAGCTTAGATCGCATGAGACAGTAGTTCCACATGGCCTGAAAACATTCTCATACTTAGATAGCGCAATGTTTCATGGTAAATGTCCCATAGATTTCTCATATTTCTGATACTTTTAGGTGTAATTTAATGTTAACAATCCGGTGGACTTCAACTAATATTTTTACTGATTAATCTACTGATCATTGTTAATCATCACAAAAAAAGTTCCTAGTTGTTTTTTTTTCAACACTTCAACTACAATGACGGAAAAAAAGAAAGCAAGGTAAGGAGCTGATCCTATTACAATCTGTGTAGAGAAGTCGGAAATCAGACGCACAGAGTTTCAAACTTAGGCTCTGTCGAGTTACCGAACGTACTCACACTTTGACGGATTTATGAACTAAGACATTCTTATGCTCACACGGACTATACCTGATTGAAGACTCAAATTGTCAGAATTTTGAAATTTTTAAGGAGGTATAGTCCATTAATCGATGATGTCTAAAAGAAACAATTTTATGGAGGTCAAACTAAAAAAAAATCTTCTGTATAATTTCTACTAGTTACTTCTTGAAAAATATCATTAGTCAGGTACATTTAGTTAAAATATTATTAAGAAAACGTTAAAATCATACCTTTTCGCTAATTGTTAAAAAGTCACAAGAGTGAAAAACATTTAATTTGATTGAAATTAAATTTCCATCAGTACACGAAACGACTCGCATCACAATGCCTATATAAACCTTGGTTGTATTTTCAAACACGCCGCGAAGATTCATCTTAAACGGCGGCGTTCATTCGTTATTGCCGGCTTTCGCCATTTGTTTTGATGCTGTCTTTCGCGTCTATGACGATCGCGAACGATCTCGTTTCTCTCTCGTCCCCTCTTTTGACTCTTCGTCTCACGAATTGCGCATGGGTTCCTATTCATCTGACGATGATTAGCATTGCACGTCAAACAACACGTGTGTATGGTCAGTAATAAATGTTTCAAAAATTGCATAAAAAATTCGCAAACGTTAATTCGAAGTTACAATAAACATTAAATTAAACAAAAAAGATATAAACAATAGTCAAAATAACAGAACTCATAGAAATGAAACGTCATTGAAATCTAAAGCTAGTGGATGAAGTCATTCAAATATATAATAAATTCTATTGTGATCGTTTAATTTGCCATTTAAAAGCTTATTATCTTAAGCTTATATTACAGACGAAGCGCAATAAAAATAATGAGAACCGATGCCACCTATTCTGCTTCTAATAAAGCACAGAGGAAGCCTTTTGAAGATGTTTCTTATTGTAACGAATTCAACAGCTTGGGTTGACATTCTAACGTCAAGTACAAACACCCAAATGCGATATTGATTAAGTCGTGCAATGATAGTAATAATAATTTGCTTCGTTTTTTTTTCATTTCTCATCTGCTTCTCTCGTCACATTACTTGACGCTTTGCGTGATCTGCGGCGGAAGGTTAATTTTCTTCCCTCTAACCCTTTAAGGTTATGCTAACGCGCGCGAAAGGTTACGGAGAGCAACCAGCGATTGGCGTGTTCGAACCGACATCGTTTCGATTAGCGGTTATATTGATGTGGGTATACTAATTAAAGTGAGTCCGGTTGAACGGGGAAACGAGCTTAGAATGACGTTTAGGCAGCTAGAGGAACCGGTCGCCCGGTGATGTAATTAAATGTAACTTTATTTCTGTCGTTATTGAACAGGAGCAGTGGTCGAACGATCGCGTGTTTTGTTGTTTTTTTTTCTTTACATAAACGAACAAAGCTGGTTGTCATATTCTTCTGCTGCCGTTTAGAAATAATATTATAGTGACAAATAATTGACATTAGCTCTGTGTGAGATTCTTCCCACGTCCGTGTTTCATCTTCACACTTTGGTAGTTCTAGAATTTTTTTTTTGCCGAACATAGGAGTCGAGTGAAGGTAAAGCAGATGTGCGAGGTGCTTGAGATGTCTTTCCTAAGTATTTGGCGCTGTTTGACGTACGCCTTCCAGCCATCCAGAAGACACCCGCACGCTGTGAGCTAATATTGATAAATGACAGAAAATATTAATGTGAAAATGTCAACCCATCTGCCGATCTCTGTATGATCGTGCGTCGTTTCTGGCACCTGAAGAGGATGGATGTGTTTTTTTTTGTTTATTTATACTACCAATTTACTGCTAGACCCAGCGAAACATTTGGTGCACGTTATCGGAGAATTACAAAACATTTGCTTTGTTTCTCTAGCTCTACTGTGTGTGACTACAGATCAAAAAGCGTATCGCAGGGTTTTTTCCCCAATCCTGACCAGGATGTGTTATGTAGGATTTGAATAATTAAATGCGTTACTGATAGCGCCGAATTATTTGACTAAACATGATTACTGACCGAGCGGTTCGAATGAGGCTGCGGAAAAGAACAGAAGTGTTTGTAGGAACTCGTTTTCCTACCGCAAACCGACAACCATGAAAACGAATCTCTAATGAGTCGTGCAAATTTTTGGCCTCTCTTCCGAACGGTTTAGACTTCCTGGAGGGTTGAATATTTGAATACGCAACAGAGGGGATGTTTTTGGAGCTCTTTGAAGCAGCAGAGTGCGGCACAACCTTCGACCTCCCGCGGTTGACGCTAATGCAGGTTTGGAGTGGATGAATTCTCTTTCTGCCACCGACGCTTGTGATCCGGGTTCGCCAAGTCCTCGAAAACGATTGATAATTTACCGGTAAAAGTAGGGTAAATTTAAAGACATTTTAGGGTAAATTTAAAGGCAATTTAAAGATATTGTTGGGTGATAATATTAGAGTCAAACGGCAGTAAAAAAATATTATTGATGTGTATATACAACTGTAAAAAATTGTTTGAAAATACTTGATCCTGGGAACTTTTCAACCCATCGATCATGTAGTTCATTGGTCAGCCTTCACATTTTCTCGATTTTTGCACTTAGACAACAATGCTGACAGAATCAGTGGCATGACTACTTTCAACGTATAAGCACGACTACTTCTCCGAAGTACCCTGAAGTCACACAAATGAACATCTGATTGCACTAGGTCCGGGAATGGTAGGTATCTCCCATACCATTCTGTGAAGTCTATTTTTGGTCAGTCATTTTTCGGGGACTTCCCGGCCTATAGAACCATAATGGAAAACGGATTCGCATGGCGGATCTAAGTACCAAACAATAATGGATATATCTTTTCCTCGTCCGGCCTTTCCCGTGGTGTTCTAGAAGCGTTAACTTCATTATCTCTCGACGACCAGTTGCTTGGAAGAAGACTTGTCCATTCATCCTTCGCTACCTCCGTAGATCGTGTCATCGGTACCGTATCGAATATCACCTCGTCTACAGATGTATGATGTAATTTGTTTAATTAATCAACTTTACGATGTTGAACGGCGGTAACATTCGACCCGTTCTTACCCAATACACACTCACGAGCTGCTCACGAGTTTTATATGATCCGTTCAGATCGGGTGTGCGCATCGTCTGCACAAAGCACCAACAGCCAGACCCTTGTGGTTGATTGATCGACCGACTGATCTTCGACTTGGACCGAAAACACATCACGGATGTGTGTGGTTCTTGCTGATGGCAGGACCCTAATCTGGTGTCCTAATCGCTTGGGGTCAAGTTGAAGGGGTCACTACCGCTTGTTAGGGTTCTATAAGCAGCCAACCCAGGTCCAACTGTTGGGATTTACAAAGTCAGATATAAAGAAATGTTTATTTTTTTATTTGCAGCATCAGTTTTTGGTTACGATTATCTGAAGATGACGTGATTTTTGTACGAAAAAATCCTTAGTTCATACGCCAATTTACGTTACCTTGAGATTTTTGTATTGTACGTCCAACTATGTGTACGATTCGTTATTGTTCAATCTCCAATGTCTTCCAAGCGTGGTTTCGTATACCTAGCGGGTAAATTGTAAACATTAGCTTTATGGTAGGTTTGTCTAAAATTCGATTCTGTTCTGACCTTCACCTTTTACAGTACATAATACATGTTGAAGTAGTTTGTTATGTGCGGGAGACAATTATATGATTCGAACAAATCAAATATTAATCAACGTTAGTCTGCTCACTAACAAATCGTTAATGTTTTCTATTAAGCAGGTGACACTAATGACATCAAAATAAGAAAAAAATAATACAAAAGATCCTTCTAATCACCTAAACAAGTTCATTGTAGCGAACCCATTTGTTAAACTTATATCTTCCTTTGAGACTGTGACCGTAAACATATGGCATTCTAGCGAAATGACAATATGCACTTTGCTACAAAATCGAACAGAAGAATCAGCACGTCTTTCACGAAGACACCTGCGCCTAGTGTCACTGTTTGCCAGTTGCAACATGCTGTCGGAAAAATGACGTACGATTGCGCAGTTCTAGCATCCTCAACAAGGCAAGACATAATCAGAGAGGCAACATTTAATTTGATTTGATACTTTAAATTCAAAAATTATCACTTGATTGCACAAATGACAAATAGCTAACATTTCGCGTCGGTATGTCGCGTTTGTTCTCTGTCTCTCCAGCCGATCGTGTAAATCTCGAATCTCTACGCGGATACATTTAATAACTCTCACACCGATGAGCATGATGACAATGCATACACTGTTCCACTGAGCGAGGTATTGCCGGGGAATGGGAGAGGCAGATCAAGCACAACGGTTGCACACCAATTTACTAGGTGACCCATTGACATTTGACGTTCGTTTGGGTTACGACTGCCACAAGTTAAGTTGCGAGGCAGGCAAGTGTTAGTAGCAATAGCTCGGCTCCCTATCACATCTTGGTTCAACAATCTGTCATATTCAATTGTCAACGAAATTTTGTGCGTCGTTTCCAAATCTGCTTTGTTGTTTTTTTTTGCGTATCGGTTGGAAGTGATTTGTTTTCCTGGTGTACGGGAAACGCCATGGTGCCGACAGGTGTATATAACCTCCAAAATTTCGGCTGGTAGCGTGGTACGTGTTTATGCCACACAAACATTTAGGTAATCAAACAGCACACATGACACCGAAGCTGGGAAGGAAACTGAGTGTCTTACAGTTTGATTAACTGACTTTGTAGATTCTCGTCGAAATTGAACGCCAAGCATATGTCCTTCGGCGAGAAATTACTCACTTAAAACTGGTCAGTCTGCAAAACACAACCGGCAGCTAAATGCCACTGTTGACCTCTGTATCGAGCTGCAACGGTCGTAAAGTGTGTGCTCATCTCCTAGAAAAGAGGTAATAAAATTGCAATCAGACGACTTTAACACGTTACGGGATGAATCAATCGGATGAGGTATGCATCGGAGGACATTGCGATTTGTTTCATTTCCGGTAGCATTGACGGTGAGAGAATAGATTTCGAGATCCGAAAGGTCTAGGCAATGTTGGAAGCAGCTAAATTAAGCCACTAAAGAGCAATAAATCTTTTAGGGCAATTTCTACACGAATTCAGTTTCTAGTAATAACAACCATTAAGATAAGATTAACCGTAACGGTGTTAAGATTTAACTGTCAATTTAGATATTTTTTTTATAGAAAAGAAATACAACAAATTACCTGCCATAAAACAAAAGCGTAACGGTTGAAGATAAAATGTAAAATTAATTAAACAATACTCACCGTGGCGGTCAGTTAATCTCTGAATCATTAACACACCACGTCACCACCACCGTAGATGTTCCTTTCGTCGGATTGTTTATAATCTATCGCAAAAACCGTTTATTTTGATGGATTTACGAGCTTAGCTTCGGTGATGGTGGAGTTGTCTATTTGGTAGCTAATGATAGCACTTTTGGAAGGCATTTCATTGACCATATTTCACTGCAGAAGGTTCGTCTTCATCATGTAGGTAAGGTACGCTGGTTAGGTATGTGATCAATCGTTCACCGGACCTACCGCGATCGATACGATGATGGATGCGAGACCAATTATAGGTTGATCGGATTAGATGGTAGCTGAACAGAGGGAGTTACCTTGCGAAGATAGCTTCCGAATCAGTTGCTAAAGATGATTGTTTTGTAGGTGATGCGAGATAATGGCATCATTCATAAGCAGGATCATTTCTTAGACATAAGATATATTATTTTTTACAGTAACTTAAACGATGGCTTATAGTACGTAGTTTTAACCTTCCGCGAATATATGGAACAGGTTGAAGAGGATTCGTTAGTATTCAGCTGAATTTAATTAATGTTTGACCAATGTTTCGCATTAATAAAAGATGCGTCCTTATCTAAATATTTTAATCTTCTATATACACATACACGAGAAACACGAAATTTTAATCCGATGGCTTCATCGGGCATTTCTGCTTTCGTTTGTGTTTGCTTTCGTAAAGGGCGTCGGCTTTTGATATTTCCAACCGATCGACAATTTATTTGGTAACTGACCACCTTCAAACATTTTTTCCAATCCCTTTTCGTACGTGCAGAGCCTTACACAGAAGAAAGAGGTCGTAAACCGGCGAGAGGGGGGAGTGAATGCGGTGAGCCAAACATCATTGACACCAATCCGCACTGGAGCTACCTTGCTGGAGAAGAACTATTTGATAGCTCGCATAATAATTATAGATTCCCTTTCATTAGCCAACAGGCAAACAACGCTAGGCTGCCGAATAGGTGACCCCCGTCCGTCCGTGGAGCCTAACGCGCCTAACGTTCCATCATGCGGAAGAAGACCTTCGCCTACGAACCGGTTCCTGACAGTAAGGTCCCTCCTATTCCTTGGAATCGGTGTTAGACATCGAGCCGAGCCGTAATGTGTTTTGCAGCTTTCGATATGTTCCTTAACATAAGAGCGGTTAGGTGTTTTCCATTATTTAACAACGAATCACTTAACTCCCACTGAACCGTACAGAACGACACTGACACTCACGTGTAGATAAATTTGGATTTCTCATTTGAGTCTAACAATCCTTTAGAGCTCGCAAGCGCAACTCATATATTTCGGGTGGGATAAGGTTATAATAGCATGGCACATTAAAGCAGAGAGTAAATAATAGTGAGTTTCTGTGACTTTAAATGCTGGGAGTTTATACAAATCACATATGTCACTTGTTGGTGATCCTTGCTAAAAGACAACCCAAAACAACTTTCCAATCCAACACTCTGTTCAGCTAACATCAGTTAACAAATGTTGCAATATGAATGCTTTTTTAGGTAAATTTAGCGCAGCCAATACTGCTGAGCATGGAAGATGTA
Source organism: Anopheles funestus (assembly GCF_943734845.2). NCBI lineage: Eukaryota > Metazoa > Arthropoda > Insecta > Diptera > Culicidae > Anopheles > Anopheles funestus. The sequence goes on along the minus strand of NC_064599.1, from coordinate 14,991,167 downwards.
AATTGAATATTTACATTTGGATAACGGATTAGCGAAAGTTCGAAGTTGGTGTTCCCCGCATTTAAAATGCATCGTCTGTTGCAATTTTGCTATGTCCATTGATGGTTGTTGAAGGTCATGGTGCGCAGAAAATGCACATCTTCAGTACGACTTATAGTGAGAAATGCCTTCTTTTCGTCGTAACGACCTACCTGGTTATGTCTTCCAATTCTCACTTATTGAACTTATTACCGCATAGCTGGATAGTCCGTCAAGACGTATTATACTATATAATGTAGAGCAGAAGAATTTTTTTAGTAAACTCCAAATGTCATAATAATCAAATATAAATTTAGTTAACACCCTTTGCAACTAGATTTTTTTGTAGAAACCCGGAAAACCCAATAATTTGATTGATAGCGCTTTGCTCGATACTTCTCCAATCCGTTGTGTTTGATGGCCTTACTCTTCTCACTGGCCCTTGCGGAAATGTTGCTCTATAGTTTGGACTCCTATTGCTTGGATCCGTAATGGACGGGTGCGATCCTTCATCATGTTTGTAGTACACAAATTTCTGGATGGTTCCTCTCTTGCCCTGCCGAACTAAGAGTCCAGATGTCGTAGTCGCCTTCAGGGTCATTCCTTATTTGCTGCTTCATTCTTGCTCTATTACATTGATTCCCTGCTCTTCTCGATTCTACGATATGCAATAAACAATAAATATCTGTAGAATAACACCTTACTCGAATCTATCACTTTTGTATCTCTAGATCTTTACCTCTAAACCTTTGAGAAGAGTGCATCAGACATTTGACGAAGAACATAGACCGATCTCAAGACACAGTTTCGCTGATCGCGATCGGAGATGTATCTTTTCTTTACATGACATCCGCATCACCGGCGAAACCGCTCCAGCATTAGGCGATTAATCGAGCTTCTGACATTTTGACAGCAATTGCACGACGCGATCGCGGTTACGATTACGATCTAACGATTAACGTTCATAATTCCTTAAGTAGTCTTAAAGTCAGGGCTTTAGTTAGAATTTCTGTCCTGTGTAATGACATCCCATCAGACGTATCCGGCCAGTTTGGTAGCTACGTAATTGAAATGCTTGTACTGGCTTGTACAGCTTTATCTTACAAACACAACAGTCAGAATGCATCTTGCTTCCGGTCCGGTATGGCGTCCATCCGCATCTTCGATCGATGTGAATAAACCGGTCGGATGTTATTACTCACATCCATACTACCACCGGTGCACTTTTTTTTGGGGACCGGTGTGCAAATCTCCACTCCACAAATGACCTCCAAATGTACTCTCCCTTTCACTGAACGAACACCCTGCAGCTCATGAATAGAAGATGCCCGCCGGGGTAACGAGCATTGATTAATTTTCCTCCCACCGATTCGACCCATTCCGGACTGATTCGGATCTGGTCTTGAACTTTCGGTGCTGCAAATAGCCCACTACAGACGAGATCTGTTGAAGCAGTGCCCCGCAAAAGGGGGAAAAAAGAGGATAAAGAAGCGTACATAAAACCATCAAACCAAAACCGCGGGAACCGTTCGCCGTTCGCCGATGCGTTTTGAAGAAGATGAATGTGACAATGCACATAATGTCACCGCGTGTGGCGTTGCGATTCTCGAGCGTAAAATACGCAACGCGGTGAGTATATTAATACGATTCTATCCACCGATGGGGGATACTCCACGGATGGTCATTACCGATCCAACCGCCGTTGAGCGAAAGAAGCAGCCTTCATTTCACGCGAATTAAAATGAAATCATCGCATGAAAAACGATCAATTCGCGAAGGACGGTTTGGCAGGTGAGGATGATTCAATTTAGTTCCCATGGAATTCTACGATGATTGAGTGGATTTATCTAGACCAAAGTCGTATCAGAAGTTTTCGATAATAGAAATGAACGTTAATTTGCATTCGTAGTGCTTCATAAATATTTCTCCAAAGGTAAATGATGATGAACAATATTCCAAATTTATTTCCATTTTCAATAACATTTCCAGCTTTTGAGTCCATATAGGTATATCTAGCGACCATTAGAATTCACACTTGGCTATATTTAAAGGTGCATTATGGTGCTGCTGTTGGGTCACGATGACTCACAACACCCTACACGTCATCCAAAAGCATGGAATTCAAATACCATAAGGTGCGTTTCGTTGCATCCGAAGCGTTGAAAGACTGGTTGCAATCGTAATAAATATAATGCCCTCGGTGCCCTCATTTCGAGCCGTCCAGTCCAGTGCCATCCGGAGTTTCGGAGGCCAGCATGCATTGCGCATTTATGTTCCGCCCATGCTCTAGACATGGAGGAGATCCACTCTATACAATCTGCCGTGTGGGTGGTTTCCAGTTCCAGCTTACCAATCGACACATCTTCACATCTCGTTCGATTCGGGTGATGCATTGACATGCTCCGCAATCCAATAGGTCATTTCAAACCTCATAAGATACGCCGTAATGATGTGCTAATGGAACGCGAATGGCAAAAATAGAGAACACTTGGGCACTTGGCGTTTAGCGGAGTCTAGCCTGAATACAGTAGGATAACATCCATATAGGATGGGTTGGTGAGAACAGGTTTTGAAGGTTCTCCAACGTATGGACATCTTCACTACAACGAGGCATCGAGCAGGGCGTGAAAAACTGGAAATATGGTCGAGGCGTAATCAATTAGAACAGTGCAGAAGCCCTTTTATGGCGTCTAATGAAATATTTTTGTTTTTATATTTATACACAAACACAAACTGACAAAAGATGAACGATGATAAAATCCTAAATAAATGCACGTCCCTTTAATAATAATACATCGAAGGGACTATCAACACATTTTCACCAAATCTTTCCACCGCACAAAAGCATTCATTACTTAAGCGCTAATTATGTTGTGCTGTCAAGGGTTTTTGGAATTAGACATCCATTGCAGACCTTACCGAGTAGACGACACATCGTCCAAGAATCACACCATCACCCCCAATGTCACCGACAGTGGTGGTAAAGACATGCTGGTACATAACGTACCACCTGTGGCTTGTCGAGCGACATGCATCTTAAGTGATGCTAAAGCCTACCCAGCGGGTAATTAGCCGCGACCTTCAGGCGTGAGAACTAAGCGTGTGAGGTTAAATCGTCATCGAACTCCAGTGTGTCTGATGGATACGACATCACCCGCACGGAAGCGAAGCGGAAGTAATTTTGTGTCTTTTTCTTACACCTGCTGTATGTGACCGGTTTCTCGTCGGTACGGGGTTACACTGTATCTTCAGTAGGTTAGTAGGAATTAACCTACAAAAAAAAAACATACCCCCGCGTCATGTCACGACGCATGATTATGCTCAGCCTCATGGAACATATAAAAGGGGAACGTAATTTTTAGCACCTTTGCCCGGTGTTTTGCTTCCTTCCCGGCCCGACCCGTTTCGTAAATGCCACTAGACGGCTGCTAAACTCATCATTACCGCATACGGAAAGTGAACACTTCCCGACTGTCTACCGTACACCGATTGTGGGTCCATCAGCATCCACTAGTGGCACGGGTGACAAACGTAAAGATTATGTCACTTACTGTCAACAAAACGTATCTTGGCGCGCGTGCTACATCGTTTACTGTACGTGATGCAAGAGCAAACCGTGCACGTGGCCTGGATGGTGGGTCTGGGTGGAGTGTCTAGCATGTCTAATAGTGGGATGCAGCTTACATTCCAGGTTACCCAGGCAAAGCAATCGCAACAGATCAATAAGCGAACGCGCTTTAGCTTTACATAATTTGAGGTTATACATTTACAAATGGATTATACGGTGAAACAATTTTTGGCACTGTTTTGTTTCATCCATTCACAGTTCAAACTAAATTTAACCGATGGCTTACGATCGATAGTGACGGATCGTAAGCGCAATTGAGTGTCAGTTAGCTAACGACAAGACGTTTCATTTGATAATGCAAAACAATCAGCATTTTAGACAAAACAAGCAAGGAATACCATCAGAACTGAAGCATGCAAAAGTCTTCGGACAATTAGTAAATTGTTATATGAAATAGGAAGAAAACAAACACATAATATAATATAATAACATAGATATAAACAACATAGATATTTCATATACTTTCTCAAAATAGATAAAATTAAACAATCGTAATTTTGCCTTTCCACTTGTGTCATCATTAACACCTTTGGTACAATATTATTTTCAAGTGATTGTCTGATATTTAGCCTTTGACTGTGCACACCGAAATTGCAAAATCGTTAGCATGTTCCATAAATTATACATTTTTGCAGCGACTATCTTAAATGCAATCCAAAATACAGGGCAAACGATTGTGCTTGGTTTACTCATTGCACCACTGCGACTGCACGTGGTTCATCGGAGCTGTAGCATCTTTGCTTAGTAAAATTCCCCAGCACACAGCTGTGCAAAAAGCGTGAGATTTGTACCCAAAAATCGTACCCAAAACCATGGTGTGTACGTGCATTTGCTTGTGTCTCATTGATTGAGCGTGAAGGAAAAAGCTTACGCATGATACAGGTCGGGGACCATTCGTCTGGTGCATCGTCAACATCATTCATATGCAGCCTAATTGTTGGGTCGCTTGTCGCGGCGTAGACACCTTTCACGAACAGAACAGACATCCCAAAAAAGATGACTTACGGTGCACTGCAGCGAGGTTTAGTGACACACAAATCGCTGGCACAGGGTGACGAATTGATGCACGTACGACAGCTTAACTATTTAAGCGTATAGGAGTTACACCGAACACGAACGGAAAGATGCTCAGAGGTCATCATTGCGGCATGGCTGCGGTTAGTCCGTGCTGTGTTATGCAGGTCAAAAAGATGCAGAAAATAGTCCAACTGCTTAGAAGGAGTGCCACTAATGTACTTAGTGTAGGAATAGAGATGGGCACACTGTCAATAGTCAGATGAAATCAAGTCAAAAATGCATTTTTTATTCTTTAAAAAAAATCTCCTTCGTTCACGATCAAGTTTTGCAATTCAAACTGTGCTACTCAAACGAGACCGGGTAAAATATTCATCAAAAGCTACAAAATGGTTCATAAAATACGCTCCCAACCGAAAACGCTTTAAAAACAATGCCATAAAACCTTTCCCCGCAACAAGAGTTCGATTGCACTTGAATTATGGGCCAACATTTTCGGGTAATGAAACTGTTTCCATCAGGAGAATATCTTGCGCTCACCGTTGTTCCTTATTCGGTGATGACCACACACAACGATCTGAGGAGAAAAAAACAGCGACCTTCCGAAGTTGGAATCAAAGCGCAGCGCGTGATGTACTTGACTTTTAGACGCTACTTGAGTTGGACATGGGGCACACCAAATTATTCTCATCAAATGTTAAGAAGCTTACTGGTTTGTAGGAGGCTTTTTAGTGTGGTTTATTTGCCAGAATTCTCGCTGGAATTACGCCCAGAATAGCTTGTAGAGTAGTACCACATAGTCTGTAGACGTATGGTAATTTTTTTTATTGCATACTCCTGATACCAATGTCTCGAAAAGCACATGTGGACAACGAAGTATTGTTCTATGTTCTTGATATTTTCAGCTATATCTTGATCGTCCACTTCAATCGGTAATCTTTACTTTGACCTTTAAAAATCCTCAAAATTGTACTTCTAAAATTCGATGACTTAAACTGCTGATACTTCTAAACCAATGATCAGAATCAAGAAATATAGAAAAAGGTCAACGGTATGATTGCGCTAGGAAGATTATAGCAGAAGCTTACAGAGCCAGAAATCGGTCTTTGACGTCATCTATACGCTTTCCTGCGGTAACTACTGTAACATGAAACCAATCGATCAAGGAACGGCTAGTAAGATGCAATTGCTCCTGGACTTCACCAAATCCAACACCATCGCTGTCGTTTAATAGCTTCTCCGACTCGTTAAAGAGCAACTAGTTTTCCAGAGTCGTGGTCAAGTGTAGCTAACAGTTTACCGTGCAAACCATCCAACCTCTGACCATGTTGTAGCATCGCATGCTCGTTCATAATGCAGCAGCGCACGCGCTCGGACCGCAAATATTTGCTTTTATCACGCCGCACGTTCGCTGGTGTGTGAATCTGCGCATAACTTCCCACAGAAGACTTCAGGTCGTACCTGTACGGCTACCAATTTACATAACCAACGGCAGTTGCCCGGCCAGGACAACATTGTCGTGATCTTTTACGATCAGTGTAGAGGGCGAAACACACCAAATCTCCGTTCGACCGAACGTTGTCATCATCAGAAAAAAGTTACGCGCACTGATCATGATCATCCTCACATCATCTACCTCTGTAGCATCGCGATAACCCCATCAGGTGGCATTGGTCCATGAAACGATGAACGAGTTAGCGCCAACTTAGCACAACACGGGCTCACCTTTCGCCGGTCCGTGGAGAGGGTTTCCCTTTTTCTCTTTCACTCTTTTTGTTAACGTACCACAGCAAATTACATCGCGTTCCGTAAGTGCCGCCTGATACGATGCCAAGGGCTGTACAAAAAGGACGGTAAAGGTCTGGCCTTCCTGTGCTTCTAATAGGTACTAACCGTGACCTACTGCACTGGTACGGTGATGCCACGGGAAGGCTAATAAATTCATTTTCGCTTTCTATTCTAAGAGAAATCAATTACCTTCTTCATGAGTTTGTCACAGATCATCAGATGGAAGTGGAATTGCAATTCCGCTTAATGCATGCAACCTGTTCCATGTCTGTACGCTTTGCTCAAGTGAGTTGTATCGTAATCTTCCACTATTCTCGCTATGTAAAAGCAAGACAGTTTAACAAAATGGTAGGAATACATCCAAATATTGCGAAAATATCACGTGCTCTAAAGCAGAATTCTAAACACCGAAGAACTCTCGTTAATCCGCCAAGACAACGCCTAGAAACGCTTGTTCATACATAAGTTATGCCCATTTACTGCATTCATTCAACGACCATAACGATCAAGATCGGAATGAAACTGGCTTCCTGTGTAGACGTAGACGCTCATCCCCAAGGTCACAGACAAATTGAAAACTTGAACTCTTTTTCCAAGCTTTCGACCATTTGTGAACCACTTGCCGATCGGGTTCACCATATCTTGATCGAACTGGTTTAGGCTTTCTGTTTGATGTTTTTTTAATGGCGTTTTTGTTTTCTTTTGTTTGTTTGAAGATGAACAACTAGAGGGAATGAGCCGCTGCATCAGGATACGGTCAGCATCCTCAAGGTCGTACGGCTTGTTCCACAGTGTTTAGGAGTGTTTCTTTGTCATGTAGGTTTTTGCCAAAAATCTTGTGGTGTGCAAATTTGCATAAATCCGAATCGACATGAGGTACAAGAGGGACTAAGGGTGGGTGTATTATATGATGCGTTTTTGGTGTGCTTGCCAAATAACAGCAAGCATGATAAGCTAATCGTATGAATGAATACATCTGTTTGAAGTTTTAGTCCATCAAGATATTCTAATGAAGTGTAGTTCTTAAATTTGAAATAGCATCTTTTGTTTTACTTGAAAAAGTCCGCCATTAGTTTCTCTGCAGCATAGAAGCTTCGAGATCGATCTTCCGAAGATTTAGATCCTTCTTCAAAGTTATTTGGGAGATATAGTGTGACAGTTAACTCCGGCATTATTATACATATTCGTTAATACTAGTACGATTATATGTCTTCAAAATATATCGTCTAGTCTGAGTGCACTACGCCTAAACAACTACTTTGTACAGAGCACCATTTTCTAACACACAATCACAGCGTAAAACACAATCTACCGGTCCATTTCCAAACAATAGCCACCGGTTTCACACTTCATATGCGTTAGCAAACCAACCTCAACATTCTTCACCACAAGCAGAAGGCGTCCCCAACCACATACCATACAAATGGAAAAACTCTTCACTGAGCGAAATTACTGCAACGGATTTCCACGCATATTCCACTATTCAAATGAATGGATCCACAGTTGATGGCGAAATTTGTGCCACATTAATCTTCATGCGCACCGCCATGAAGCCATCGTCCGGTTCGAGGTATCATTTTTCATACTTCCCAGACGACTCCGACCGACCGGCCGGCCGAAGGGTTGTTTATGGTGCGAGCATAAAACGCGATCGCGATCGGTATCTTAGCCCACCCCAGGCCATGCCAGCGTAAATGGTTACGCTTTTTGGTTCAAAATTTAACACTTTGCTTCCAAACATAGATGCGTAGGTCTGAAAAAGATGCCTCCTACGAAGGTCATCTTTTACCAGGGGGGAATAAGTGCGCGTGTGAGTTTATAGATGAGTTTGGAGCTTTTGTTTTTAAGTTTGTTTTTTTTCTACTTTTTATCTATTAGTTAGTAGCATCAAAATTCGCCTATAGATAGTAGACACATTTAACTTGCGTTTTTGAGACAACTACTTTGACAATTTTACTGTGTGAAAAGACAGCAAGAAGCTTAGCACATCATAATCGTACATTACTGTGTGGTGTAATAAGCTGTTTGAATTTACTAATCGAAAGGGCCCGTACGAAAAAAAATGGATTTCACTAGAGGTGACACGTTACTGGAGCCAACTATCGGTAAACGAATTTAGACATGCGTTGTACTAGGGTGCATACCGATAGAATTGTCTGACCGGTACGCAATTAATTTTATGCCTTTTTTCGCACAATATTTCATCGACATCCATTACAGAAGTTGATTTTATCAATTCGAGGGAATTGGGTCAAGTTCTAAAAGCTGGTTGTGACATTATTAGGTTCGTCCTAATGTTTGTTAATGCGGGGATAATAATAACATCTCTAAAAATTAAAAATAAAATTTAAAAAACTTCAAATAAAGTTATGTCAGTCTATTCATTGCACTATTGCCGTAGCAATAAGAATCATTTTTGAATCCGTAGAAAGCCGTTAGAACAGTGGTCAATGTTCCACACTGAAAGTCATAGATTTGAATCTGAAACAGGATCGATAAACAAAGATCTATTCCAAAAAAGGATAAAAAACAAATAACTAAAACGCATTTTTGGACACTTTAATACAAAACACTTTAATGCAATCGTCTAACGGTAACTCTAACTTTCTCACGACTCTGAAATTCGCAAGAAAGTCAGCAAACACATGTACCATCGTAGTGTTTCACCGCCATGACCCAGCTGTTGCGAAAATTCTGCAACAAAAATCATTACCTTCGAGGATCACCGTAATAAGACGGTTCGTCTTAAACCCGCGATCACGCTGATTGCGTGCTTGCGGATGTGGGTTTGTGTTGTTTTCGTGTTTTATTTTGTCATGTTTCTTGATTCTCTTCCCCCATTCGTTCCTCATCTTTGACGACGAATCATTTGAATCGGTGGGCTTCCGACCGATGCGGCGAACTAATGTCTACCCTTAGCACGTCAATTTTACGTCCAAACTCCCACAAAACGAAAGCGAAACATCTGGGAAACTGACATGTCCTTCGTGTCAGTAGTGATTTGTTGTTCTTGTTGTAATATGAGGATTTTTTTACTTTTGCTGACTGACTTGTTAATCCAAAACTGATGCTTTTTTTTTGGTGCGTTCCGAATGAAAGACAAGGTTTTTACTAGCACGAATATGAGGCAAGTGTTTAAATTCTTGCCAGTAGTTGAAATGAGAAAATTACGATGCGCTTCCGGTTATTTGATGAACTGAGTGATTTGTTTTTCTTGGGATGTTCGTATAGTGCTTCAAAGAGCACAGCGAAATTTCCAACAAGAGACACTTGCCATGCTTATGTAAATGATCAAACCTTAGCTACACACCTTGACCTTCAGAGAGTGCGAACGGACGGATTCGTTATTACTTTTGCTATGTTCGGAAGAAAATAGCATAAGCAGGAAGTCGAACAAATCTCAATAAATACAAACTATCTAACTAATTAGTTGATCGCTTAAAAAAGTACAGTGGAGTGCCGATTATCCGGGAACCCTTTATCCGGCTGTCCCATTATCCGTGCAGCTCGGAAATGACAGTTCCAAAGGCGAATTGACATATTAACTGCAAACCGGTGATAGCAAGAAATAATAGGATCAATAAGGAATAATATTATTTGCTCCAGTTCGTCCAAATGGAACAGATTTATTTTGCATAATGCACCTAAGAATATTACAATTTAGCTTTAGAAAAAAATTCCACCCAATACACACTAAATACTAATATTTGTCAATACAAAGAGTTGTGCCTATTATCCGTGATATTCGTTTATCCGGCAGCTGCCGAGTCCCGATGAGGACGGATAATTGGCGTTCCACTGTAATTTCTTTAGCCACATTGAGCTAGACTTATGTTTAAAGAACTTAAGTGTTGAAAATTAAAAATTATCTCTCGTACTAGATGAAGCTTTTATTGATGTTTCTTATGGATAAGATCGGGTATTGCATGTGTTATAGTAATTAACACTTTGCAAGTCAGTAGAAGAAATAGCTTATTAAAAATTTTATTAAGCCTTTTAATCGATCATGATCACTTTACGTAACCTGTTTCAAAGTTGCTCCCATTATGTTTAGTGTCATAAATAATTGATTTATAGGGACAGGAAGAAATCGGATTTTGCACGAAAAGCACTAGGTAATATAAAACTTTCAATGCATATGGCTCTCGTTAGAGTTCATCTATGAGATGTGCTTCATTCGTACAATAAAAAGATGGACATCGTTCGACTCTTCCCGCCAGGGCAAGCGGCTGTGCCTTTGGTGCAATGAGCCTAATTCGTCACGTCACGCGTCACTTTACCGGCACTCGAACTGCTCAATGCACGGAAAAGGGATACCATAAATATCGATATAGCACCATACAGATAAGGCTCGGGAGTATCGCAGTTCGTGGCTCATGGAACTTGCTGTTGTTGATGGCGCTCAGCCTGGCGTGGTAATGGGCAACAAATTATCGACCTAACGTTGTGCCTCGAGGGATGAACGATCCGAGATGTTTAGTGTGACCTTTACACTCCGACAACAAAGAGAAGAATAGATGACGTAGTGACTGTTGCGGAATCAAGCAGACGATTGCCTAGCCTAGTCTTTTAATAAGAATTGCGCCATTTGATGACCAACAGGAAAGCAACAATTTGGGTATGTTAATACAGTTTCCATTTGACACACTAGCATTAACGTGTGTATTGGAGGTGTTCCAAACCAAAAATCCCAAAATAAACGTTGTCCCATCAAGCACGGCGGAACTACCATTCGTGTATTTACATATACCAATCTTACAGCGTACGGAACGTTTTCCTAGTATCTAAAATATTACTGCCTGATTACCGAGTTTGTAGTAAAAACCATGTTCACAGTTAGATCCTTCACATTTTCCTGCTCCAGCCACGGATGCCGGTTTAACTGGAGGCTTCTTGGAGAAGTCTTTATCGAAGCCACTATTTAAGGCATTTTGTCGCTGTGGGGTTGGTGCCTGTGGTCGAGCCGATGGTTGTTGTCTAGCTGGTGCTGGAGTAGCTTGTGGTCGTGGCGTTTGTGGCTGAGGTGGCTGCCTAGTCTGAGTGCTCTGGTTTCTCGGTGGAGATGCTGGCCTTGTCGGTTGAACAGCCTGTTGTGGGCGTGGTGTAATGGCTTGTACGAATGCATCTGCCGATGACTGTCCTCCTGCATTATTTCCCTGCACGCGTGATCCGGTAAAGAACGGTGCCGCTGTAGAGCTTGGTACTATGCTGACCCCTTGTGGTCGATAACCGTAACTGGGTGCGTTAGTAGGTCGCTGTGGCTGGAATTGCTGTTGTTGCTGCGGCTGGTACTGTTGCTGTGGTTGGTACTGTGGCTGTGGTTGGTACTGTGGCTGTGGTTGGTACTGTGGTTGTGGTTGGTACTGTGGCTGTGGTTGGTACTGTGGTTGTGGTACTGTGACCGACGGTTGGTATACCGGATCTGTATAAATGATAGTCGTTGGCGGACGCACCTCGATCGCTTGCTGAATCTCAACGCAGTACGGTCCGACTCCTCCATTTGTGCAACAGAACGGTGGTTGACCACCGTTATCACACGATTGGAATACTGGAATTTGCGGAACCTCGCAGTTCGGTCCAACTCCTCCATTTGTGCAGCAGTACGGACCAACGCCTCCGTTCGGACATCCAAGATACACTACCGATTGCGTCACGGGAATACTCGGATATGGTGTAGTTGGTGCCGGAGGTGGCGGCGGCGGTCTAGTAGTTGGTGGTGGTCTTGGCCGTGTAGTGGTAGGTGGAGGTCGTGGCCTCGTTGTCGTCGGCGGAGGTCTTGGACGTGTAGTTGTTGGTGGCGGCTTTGGACGAGTAGTTGTTGGTGGTGGCCTTGGGCGGGTCGTTGTTGGCGGAGGGCGAGGTCTCGTTGTTGTTGGTGGTGGCTTAGGACGAGTAGTTGTTGGTGGTGGACGTGGCCTAGTAGTTGTTGGTGGAGGTCTCGGACGAGTCGTCGTCGGAGGTGGCTTGGGACGCGTCGTTGTTGGCGGAGGTCTCGGACGGGTCGTCGTCGGAGGGGGCTTAGGACGCGTCGTAGTTGGCGGAGGTCTCGGACGAGTAGTTGTTGGTGGTGGCCTTGGGCGGGTCGTTGTTGGCGGAGGGCGAGGTCTCGTTGTTGTAGGTGGTGGCTTAGGACGAGTAGTTGTTGGTGGTGGACGTGGCCTAGTAGTTGTTGGTGGAGGTCTCGGACGAGTCGTCGTCGGAGGTGGCTTAGGACGGGTCGTTGTTGGCGGAGGTCTCGGACGGGTCGTCGTCGGAGGTGGCTTAGGACGCGTCGTAGTTGGCGGTGGACGCGGCCTAGTGGTAGTCGGTGGTGGTCTAGGACGAGTGGTGGTAGGTGGCGGAGGTGGTCGTGTCGTCGGCGGAGGTCGTGGCCTTGTCGTTGTGGGCGGTGGTGGTGGCCTCGTCGTAGGTGGTGGACGAGGTCTGGTGGTAGTTGGTGGCGGTGGTGGTGGCCTCGTTGGTGGTGGCTGTGGTGGAGCCGGAATCACAATCGGAGGTGCGGTCAAGATACAGTCAGGCGTGCTTGCTCCATTGGTACAGCAGTGAGGTCCAGTGCCACCATTCGTGCAGGTTCCATAGACGAACGTTTGCACCTGAACAATAGGAGCTCCGGCATGGCCGTGAACATGTATCGGCGGCAATGGCGGTACATCCGGAAGTACACAGTTTGGTCCGTTTCCTCCATTGGTGCAACAGTGCGGTGGAGTTCCACCCTGAGGACAAATAGGCGCAACAGGTTCACAGTTCGGTCCCTGAACACCTTGAGTGCAAGGCGGCAGGTATCCATTGTCGGGCTTCGTCGGCTGACAGTGTGGACCATCATTTATCAGACACAGTGGGTCCTTAGGGCGATCGTAGTGATATCCATTATCATCCTTTTGACCTGATCCTCGGCGGCCAATATCGGAAGTGGTCGATTCTTGCTGAAGCAATGCCTTCAACAAGTTCTGCTTATTCACTGATGTGATAAGGAAGCTTTCATCCGGTAAAGCTTCCGTCCACGAGGCGCAAAATAGTGCCCCAAGGAAGAGTAGGAAAACGATCTACAGAAGAAACAATAAAAGTAGAAACACTTTCGTTTATCAATTCCATTCGTACAGAGCACCACGATCACTATCATGCACTATCGAAAACACTGTTTAGATGTCATGGAATAACGCTTGCAGTACCTTGTTTTCCATCATCTTCCGGCACGTAACGAATAAGTACAGCTAAATCCTATTGCACTCCTGGCGGACTGATATCCTCATACGGTGACGGAAACCATAAGACTACTAGCTACACCTTGCTGCACAGAACTGAGACTAGTTCAGAGAATCCTTTGTGTGGACATATTTATACCATGCCGATCGGCGATACTGCAGTCCAGTTTTACTGCCCGAAGATGTCTCCATCCACGCACGGGCTTGGTGTCCAGATGATAGTGGTCCGAATTCTTGCTCAAACCATTTCGGTTTTTGACTCATTTGAATATGGAATCAAAGCATTTTTTGCACCCTCCGACCGATGGTCTCTTCTGATGGTGGGTAGCGAAGAGAGGTTGGGCCGTTCGTATCTTTCGTCTGAAGATCCATCTGCTATCATCATTTAACACAGCAGTGACCTTCGGCAGGAAGACGGGTGAAAGAAATTTTTGCAAAATACTGGCTGAACTTTGAGACACTGCCGGCCGGCAACTGTTAGAAAGAGTCCGCAAATTAGTGTGCTGAAATGTAAGCGAACACGAAACGGGCGAAGGAAACAAAAAGAAGAAACGGACATTAAAAATCTTGCCAGAAACAAACATATGTATAAAAAATGTCCAAACAAATGCTGCACGCGATACACTCGGAACATTTAGGTGATTTCGATGCGACGGAAAGTGAAACTGGTTCTCTGGCCTGTTCGACGAGCTTGGAGCTTGGACACATGATAAAGTTCGCGAATCGACCCGACCGATCCCCGGTCAAAGCAACGGGCCTAGCGCGACGATAGTACATTATGCGCCGGACGGGTTCTGAATGTTGGTGGTAGGAAATCGATCGCGGGTGACACGATACGCTAAAAAACATACAGAAATCAGCATACAGTAGGTCTAGCAGATGGGTCCAATATTGTTTATCGAATTTACCACCCAAAACACATCTTATAAACGTTGAAAGGGGTCAATAAAAGTCAAGGATATTCTTCTACCATTTGATTGATGTCGACAAAGATGAGATGAAAATTGGCGGAGATGTTTATCACTGTGACCATTTCAGATTAAACTATTTAAACAAAAAAACAGAAGCAGGAAATATAATTAAAGGAAAAAAGTGTCGTTTCCATTTAATACTTCCCAGGTAATCAAGAAATTTATAATCAAGTAAAGCACAAAAAGCATAGCGAACTTAGAGGTGCTGAAGGCATGGCTGACCATTTCTTTGCTTCTTTGCTACAAGGTCCGGATACGATTTGATACCTGTTGGTCTTGTCATGTGGAAGCGCGCCCTCAAGCTGTTTCATTGTCACTTGGAAATGGGATGCGAAAACCTGCCCCTTTTGCAAAATACATTTTACTCTAAATTTCCATTCTACATTCATAAAATTGTCGATCCGTTCTTGGGTAGATCGTACCAGTTTTATGGCTCATCCACAGATTGCTGCCAAGACATAGAAATTTCGAAGGAAGCAACCCGAGGGGTGCCGGATGAATCCTACTGACCTTTTGATGTTGATCTCCCCGCTGAGTCAACCCGAACAAGAACTGGCAAATGGAGTTTCGGTTCTAAAACTCTCCCATCAAGCGCACAACTTCATGACCAAAAAGTTGAAGAGGTGAACTGGTTATGGCCATGTTTTGGCCGTTTCTTATCGAATCGGTGAATTTTTTTACATTTGTTTTCCAAAATTAAATGCAAGGAATTAGGCAGACCCGCGATTCCGCAATCGCTTTTTGCTACGGGTCGCAGAATTTTCTTGCCAGGCAGTCAGGTTTTGGTGTAGAACCGTGCTGTAGGATGTGTGCAAATGGGACAAAAATATACCAACCTTGTGGTTTTGTTTAAGGATCAGTTGAGTTTTGCACGGTCCAGAACCGGATGTTTGCAAGTGGTTCTAAATTTATGCGTTCGTTTAAATTTATAGACATTCTTTAGAATTATTTTGTGCGATGATCGAGTTTATATCTGCGGGGATATGTTTGATGACATCCGTTTCTAACTTCCAGCACACAAATGATTTGAAAACATATGATAAAAGGACTATTTGGACTAAAAGGACTAAAGGAATTTGCTCAGGGATTAAGGAGCTAATCGTAAACTATCTTCATAAGAAATGTTAGTTGCTATAATAGCAATGGCGTCGTATTTTTAGAGTAATGGAACCAATAGTTTTATATTCTGTAGATAATTTTTTTTTTCGCTAACACATTTTTATCTCAAAATTACCATTCCCTACTGATGAAACACCTTTGACATTTGACACTTGACAAACAAAAGAGGCGAATGTGCAAAAGCCTCGTAAAAACAGAACAACAACTTGGCAAACAAAACAAAAAACACGTGGGGACCAAAATTAGCTTCGATAAGATGCCAATAGAGCAGTAAAACTGAATATGCTAAGCAGCGGGATAGAATCAAAACTAGAGTTCAACGAATTGATTCAAATTTCGTAGCTCTATTTAACATACCAGATGCGCTTGCTTGCACGGCTTTGCAAGGTTGTTGAAAATGTCTCGAGTTTTTTTTTAAGGCAAATAGTAAACTCTGTTTCACAACATCGAAATCGGGTCCACCTGATCATTCACTGTCAGCCCGTATCAAACGTGCTTCCATGTCTGTGGATGTGTTAAAACGTTTTTTGTCTATACATTTTACTTGCTACCACGGCAGTGATACAAATAGCGACAGTTTCTATTTAAATTAAATCAGTCTCGTCGGAATAGCCCAAGAGGAAAGATGCTTCGCGTGCGTTCATCTAGTGGAGAAAGAGTCATCCATTTTTAAGTTGTTTTTGGTGTTTGAATCATTTGTTTAAAAGTGTGAACAATTCGATGAAACACTTTTCAAAATGGTCTATCATTGTGGAGGAGCAACTCAAGCAAATTAAAACTTAATCTTCTTCCTTTCTTTCCAGTGATCATATAATGTATTTGTGTAGGCTTCAATAGTGAATGGATAACTTCGATTTTTTTTTACTACGCCGAGATTTTCAGATTGATCCTTAATTAAATTAAAGCAAGGGTGAAATTGACTACGAACCGGTTCAGCGAATAAAGTCAAAGAAAGCTTTTTATATGCCAGGGATGATTAAGTAGTAGATTAAGGGTTGTTATAGAGATATTACAAACCCCTCGAAATGGCATACAAATTTCATCCCATAGCAGTACTCACTGAATTGATAACTGTTTAATAATATTTATTACCGATATCACTAGATCGCCTTGTGATTAGGGCTCAAAGCTATTTCATATTAAATGCTAGCGACTTTTTAGTTTCCTTAATCCTCTAATGCTACGGACCAAGTGTGTCTGCTTGTTCAATTAACTCATTGCTGGGTCATGAGGAACTATTTATTTCGAAGATTTACAGGGACCATATTGCCTAAGTTGCCGGTGTCGAAAAAATGTTGAATCTTTGGAGCGAAAACCCAATACGGTGGAATAAAAGGGGAAGGCCCAGGAAGCTGGATCTCTCCATCGTATCATCCAAGCGTCTCTCAGAGAAAAGAAGAAGATGGTGACACTACAGATACGCACAGGGGCGGTTTAAAAGGTACGCAAACTAAGCAGATGCATACCGTCAATGTACTAATATACATATCGTGATTCATTGACCGATCTACGGTAGGAAGTGTAGATGGTCGTTTAGGACTCGTCAACCAGGAGGACCCACAAACGAAGGTTGGAATTATTAATACCAGAAGAAGGGATCATCATTCCTTATGAAATCTGTCCTCTCCTCGATCATTCCATTAAAAGTTTGGCTTCTCGCGATCGGTCGCAGTTTACCAACAATTTAAATTTTTTCTCCCTGGTTTACGGGTAAGTTTGTCGGCAGTACGATCATCATTCGTTTTAGGGCCTAAACTACCATTCTGCTTAGGGTCTCCGAGAAGCTTGATCCGCCACTGAGTATGCAAATGAAATATTTTAAATCGATTTTTATTATTTATTCGAATTTACAAAACTTGTAACAAATTACTTTCTTTTTACACAATTCACACATCAGACCGAAACAGAAGCTTATAATAAATTATAATAAATTGAAAAAGACTACAGCATAGATTACACATAGAATAGGCATCGTGTTAGTGAAACATCCAAACATTTTCGTCTGTACTATTTAATTAGGTCAACAAAATTAACACAAAAAACTAGTTTTTCAGATGATATGTTTTATTTATTTCTTGTTTATTTTTATTGATTTGTTCGCATATTTATTTTTTATAATTTAATTTTTTTTATAACTGGAAAAACTATATTTGTATGCTTTACATTCAATGTTACACCACATCTGACCTTTTCTCATAGTCTACAATAAGAATAACATTAAAATTGTCTCATAAGTCTTTTTTATTTTCCGTTAGGCCGGCCATACGGCTTGTCCAGTCGCATAAGGCTCATTAGAGTTTAGATTTTTGAAACAAAAATGAATAATAAATTGACGTTTATTAGTAAACGAAACATAACTTTCGTCACGCAAAACATAACTCATGCACCGATTATGCTAGATCCCTTTTTTGCCTAAAGTTCAACATCCTCACAAGCAACGATGCTAAATTGTCTGTCAAGGACTACATTAATCATCCGACACACCGACATAAGAAAAACTCTCGCATGCAAAAGGCCAATATTTATCAAATATTATTAGCGATTTCCAGGCGACATAACCGACACCAATTTGTAATTCATCACCTACTACTACTACTACTAGCTGGTAATATGATGGAACTAGACAAAAAACACCCTAAAACAAGCAGCCTTGAGAGTTTGCGTATTGCTTTGCATATAGCTACCAGCTGGCGCATAAACATAATCGAACCACCATACCCTTACTTGCCGCTCGCGAACATATGCGTAGCTCGTTATTATGCTTGTGCCTGACAGGTATGAAGAGGGTTTCTTTGCGTAAACGAAAAAAAAACATCATAACCAAAATCTTCTGGTCGAACAGCGAATTTTATTGTCCTGCGCAACCAGCGCCAGGTCGGTTATGAATATTCAGTCGAAAGAAAGCGCCCACACGGTTGCGCCCCAAACGCCCGAGAATGGTGCGTCCAAACAAAGTCTAACGATTTGCCGCAGTGGCAGTGTCGAAAACGCCACCCGACATACCATTTAGCAGTATGCCATGTTCGCTTTCGGCACCGAAAGGCTTACAAAACATTATCATAGCCGTGTGCTGTGCGGATTGTGCAAATATCCGAGATCCGAATGCATTGCGAAAAGTGTGTTAGCGAAATGGTAAACCCGAGGAACCAGGGAGAGTTGCCTTATTTTTTTGCACGGCACACAAACTCACCTGCTGACAGACGTTGCAATCGATGCACCCGATAGTGACGCGTTTAGCCCGCAAAACTGGATAACCTTGCGTGTGACACGTCCAGTGGGTGTCCGATTGCGTCTTTTCCTTTCCGCCGGAAATCTTCCGTTTGAGTGGAAAATTGTTCATGACGTGCCGTAGTTCGTTTCAGCAGCATCCGTATCGGAAGGGTGATTGATTTTGATTGATTCGGAAGAATCGCAGGAAGGAACTGGTACTGGCGTATCCTTACCTTCCGATGGGAATTACTATCGAATCGTTGGCAAAGTCACGCAATCAGGTTCGATGCTCCTGTCGCATGCAAAACAGAAAGCAAAGGCAGAAGCTTTGCCAAACGGATGACCTTGCGCTAGAAACCTTAGCCTGGCTCGTGGCTCGTATTCCTCCTGTGTAGCATACATGCAACTCCAACCAACAACAAAAAAGAAGCTGCTGACGAACGACAAAAGCACAACCGTTGATAGTTGTCTATAGATTAGCAATGTAAATGAGATGGAAATCGAATAATATTTCGTCGAATACTATGAACAGTTTGTGGAAACGTTTTAAAAATAGTATAACTCATTTGAAATGGTGTAATGGCCAAGGGAGTGGTTTTGATTGATAACGATGATAGGTGTGTTTTTGCAGTGACAAAAAAAATCGAAGGAAAAGTTTGTTGGTATAGTCTTACGCAGATCTGAATGGTTTAGTCATGTATCTCAGTGAGTTTCAGCATATGTCACATATATCAGTCTTAGTCCAATGGGTGATGCTAGAGAATTAGGTATTATTTAAAAAAAAATTGTGGGATTTCATAGCTGTGACCTGATAATAGTTACTAACAGCATTCAAAATTGTTTGTAAATTTCCTGCTCTCTCTGCTATTATGTCTCTGAAGATTATGAATGTCTTATCTTGAAGATTTTAGTCTAAGTGATTAGTTGCTTGAATTTCTAAGGATTTTCGGCTGTACTTATATGGGACTGTACAATTTACGTTATTCAGTTAATAATTTAATCTAGGGCAACCCACTCGACTCCTATCCACTCCACA
The DNA here is from genome assembly GCF_943734845.2 of Anopheles funestus. Classification (NCBI taxonomy): domain Eukaryota; kingdom Metazoa; phylum Arthropoda; class Insecta; order Diptera; family Culicidae; genus Anopheles; species Anopheles funestus. Next base: position 14,971,181 of record NC_064599.1, on the reverse strand, counting down.
CTTTTGAATGTTCGTCAATAGATAGTCCAAGTTACAGATATACAGTAATTGAACATGGCCGATCACGTTCAAGTTTATCTGTCATTCACATTATTGGATAAAAAAACGATTCTTTAATATTAAAAAATGGGTTTAATGAAATATTTTAATGAAATAAGCCTAACTTTAAAAAAGTTTTATAATTACAACTACAACCCAAAATAAACGTTAGAAAAAAAATTATTAAAAACGAATACTAAATTATAATTTGTATAAAAAAACTACAAGGTCCACTAGTTTTCACTTTTTCGCGAATTCCCCAATGCAGCATCTGTGTCCCCAAAAAACATTCATTCGTAGTAAACACCTATCCATACCCTCATCCCAGCTGCAACCTGATGCCGAATGCAATCGAACGTTAAATGAAAATTAAGTTGACAAATTACGCTCTACCATTCACGGAACGGAGCGCAACACGATCATAAGTCAACGCAATCGATTACCCTTGCCCACCTCAAACAAGCGAAATCGGCGGGAATTTCGCATCATTAACAGGACCGATCGATGGATCTCTTTTATCTGCACACTAGCCTGGGAACAACGTGCGTCCATGTGTGTCCGAATGGGGTTTTCGAAAGATTGTCTGCCAATTTTTAATGCCGCCAGAATCAAGGCGAATGTGCATTTTCTATTAAATGAATAAAGGTGATCAAATCGTGCCAAAAAAAAAGAAGCAAGCGCTTCGTTAAGGTTAATGTGTAGCTATTTTTAGACAATCAGAAAATTGACTTTAAATTGATCATAGTACTATGTATGCGATTGTTTACAGCATATTGTTATGAATGTTTTTTTAAACAAATTTAATAAACAGCTGACTTGGAGCATTAGGATGTAACGATTATGATCGTGACATTACACATGCTCACCTTGCTAGGTGTAGTAGACATAATTAATCAAATATAATACCACAGCAAATTTTGAACGAGCTCCATTTTTAATAGCACATGGTTAGAGGTTGAATATAAGCTCGTAAACAAAAAGATTTAAATCACCAAAGTGTCAATCTCCGATCATTGAAATAGCATTTCATCACATTTCGTTCTTTATCTTACATTTATGCCGTTATATTGATACGTCCTACTTTAAATTCTGTTGTTAGTGCCTTATAATGTCCACCCATAACATATTCCGTCACATTCGACACGCTTTAAATTACAATACAGTGACTTGATAAGCGACGAACCTCATCGTCAGACATGGGAGTTAATTCTAATCAGACATCGATTAGCTGTAGATGGGCCCAGGTACGTCTGCCACATCACAGTTTGTGCCTTTCAAGCATGGTGTGAATGACAGATTGACCACGTTACAAACCGGTGTCACACAGCAGCCGAGGCGTGGTCAACAACACCTTGAAAATTGAACCAATCCGATCCATAAATTAGATGCGGTTAGGGCACTCACAATATCACACACTCAGGCACCAGCTATCAGTACGACGTAATCTAATGAAGTCCAAATGTCACCCTCGAGAGATGTTCATTCAACTAGCAGTCGAACCTGACCGATAAGCTGAACTTATGATCTGGCAATACTCGGGAACCATTTTTTCCCATTTGGTTATCCTTAAGTAAACTGAGTTTCGAAAGTGCGTATTGTTTGAGATGAATTTGTCGCCACTGGCCAAAACCATCTTTCAGGATGTCTATTCAAATTCTACTCAATAATTGTTAGCCTACTGCACAAGCACAGTACATTCTATCCAGTACCGGCATCGCCAAACGAGTGATGATGAAGCCAAAGCTCGACATTCGATTAAGCTCCGGGAGCGGGATGACGCCGCGGTGGTGACCTTTTTTTCTTGTTGCCTACCGATGTACGAGACGGATTCAAAAAGCATAATCATGACGCTGGAGGGATCGAGCACGATGCGTCCGGGGTGGGACTGACTAAACTTTGTCGCTTGCGTTCGATGCCGCGAGTGAATCACTCTCACTCTCCGTGCGGATCAATCTCTCGCACGTAAGAGCGCCGGCTCTTAGTAGTGTATCGGTTCTCCTGCAGACGGACGGATGCTGTGCTGTTTGTTTGCCATCACTGTACGGCATTGTTTTCCCCTCCTCCGGGGGGTTGTCCAGTAGCGTGAGAGCAAATGTGCCGCCGCTTTGAAAGAGAGCGTATTGCGTGAGTATCGTGCACCCTAGTGGTGTGCCTCAGTTAAAAGGGAGGGGTGTGGACCTGCTATCAAGATCGGGCACACTAAGATCGGACCGCACGCACCCTCGGTACTCGGCAAACGGTGCACTTGCGGGCATAACTAATTCTCGTCCCCCTCCCGGGGGTTGGACGGGGATGGGCGAGAACGGGGACGGAGACACTGTGCGATGATCGTTTGATCGTGTGTCTCGCTTGCACGGGAAGGATGAGCCCGTGATGAGTTCGTCTCCTGCGGCCGGTAAGGCCACGGATGCCTGCCCGTCAACTCGCCAGGGCCGTCGACGTGTTGGCCCGGACGGACGGTGGTACCGTGCACCACCCTAAAAAAAAACCTACCGACGATATAAATAAACCGTGCCATACGGATCGATCGTTCAGTCGTGTGAACCTATGTGACCGGGTGCTAGTGTGACACCGTGACACACACACTCTGCACGTGTCCGTGCACCGACTACGATCGAGGATTTGTTAGGTTTAGTTGAGGTGGTTTTTGTTTTTTTATGGGACTCCAGAATTTGGTGCGAGCTCTGAGCTACGTGAACGTGTGAAAAAGGACATTCGAAAAGGACACTCGGTGGAATAGTGGACGCTCCTCAAAGCGTCAATCTTTCGTACAGTGTAAACGATCGTGTAAAACAAAATGGTGAGATTTTTTTTTGTTTTGTTCAATTAATTTATTTGTGTATAGTGATTCAATGTCCCATCCGCAGTACATCCGCCTTGTGACATTTATTGTGTAAATCGCGCTCGTGTGTGTGTGTCTATCCATTCTCCTCATTAAACCTTACACAGTTTGCGGGCACGTGCGAAAAACCGCACCAAAGGAATGTCCTTTCGAAGATGATTTGTCTTGTTCCCGGCCAATGGGCAACAATTATTTTCAATTGTGACTTTGATGAGCTGCATTATTAATTGAAAATTAGCATAAGCTCAGCTGGTGGGTGCTGACAGTGCAGCAAAACCGACAAACGTTACTTTGTTGCGGCCAGTTTGACGCAAAACCGTCAGTCGGGTCGTGAGAGTTTTGTTCGTTTTTTTTGTGTTTGCTCCATTCGCCACTAGAGTCCAAGAGGGTGGTAGGAATGATAATGTCACAGAATGGCACAGGGAGGAGGAAAAAAAAGTAGTAACAACGAGCTTGTTAGTTTTAAAAAAAAAACTTACAAGCCCTTTTTGGAGAATAAAACAAAAACTAAATCTCGTCAACACAATGTGCAACGAAGTGCAAAGCTGGTAGTAAAAGAATGCACTAACAAAACAAAAACACTTATTGCAAATATTTAGCAAAAAAAGGAAAAAAAACAAGGGATAATGTGTGTGTTGCTCATTTTGTTTTATGTTCCACGACGAATTTTCCCGCACGGCTTTTTTTTTGTTGGTTTTGTTGTTGCCTCTCGTGCTTTTGTTTCGTTTCACTTTTCATCTGTACGATGATGTGCAGCTCCGTCTCCACCCCCTTCATGCCCAGGCAGGGAAGAGTGAGGAACATTTACTGACCTCCCTTTGGCTGACTGGTGGTGTCTTTTGGGGGAAGCGTGAGGAACAAACTAATCTCTTGGTTTGCTCATCGCTAACCTTTAGCAAACTGCACTGCCACTGCCTGTAGATTATTAGTTTTTAGCTTAGCAGTTCGATCGGAATCGGCACCGATTATGCAATACCGTGACGCCCTCAACATCGTGCCACGGCTCTCATCCTGTGTAATTTCCAACAGCGAACGTGTGTTATGTGCTGCACCGGCGGAATACACGTTTTTATGCGCATTGTGCGACATTTATGTCAAGTGGCTTTGATTAGGGGTAGCAAAATAAGAAGCAGAAAAAAAAGAAGTACGAAAAAGGCTGCTGGTCATTTTCCCATGCCTTCCGCAATCCGTGGCCGGATTTGTTTCTATTCTTGGATATGGGGGGCCATCACCAACATCGCTGACATTTCAATCTGCCTAGGAATTAGCTTTGTTACGTCTGGTACAACTCTTTTCTATTGCAGATTGTACTCAATGCTGGTAGGCAAATGACATTTCTATTTAACGCGCTTTTTTTTCGCACACATGCAATAAAACCATCCACCAACAGTTTTGCGATTCATTCATTCCAAAGAAGATTCATCACCTTCGCTTTGGTGATGGTGTTTTCTTCATTTTTGCACCTCCAAAACGCATCGTCCATAAATAGGTGGTCATGATCTAACTCAGCAAATTAATCGCAGCTGCAGCATTACCGAGCAACCAAAGGTCGACCACCTTCAATCCCTGGGTTAAAGGCAAAGAAACGCTTACAAACTGCAAAGAAGCGATGCTGAAGCTGTGTTCCGCAAGGATGGTTTAATAGGTATAGGAGCGATTACGACATCACACGGATATGCTGCACAAATAGAACTGTGACGATGTCTGTGAGTGACAAAAATAGGAGAGAAAAAAAACCCCTCCAGGTGTGGTATAATAGATGGAAGGAGCTTCCAGTATCACCTTATAAATGGATGCTGATCATGATGGCAGATGATTTATGTTGCAGTTTATCACCTTCTGGCTTGGACGGAATAACCTGGTCGGGGAAGTTATTTTTAGCAAACAAAACGTACATTTTTTTAAATTTTCTATACTTTGTTTAAATATGGGATATGATGAACATTTTAATAAATCGATAAATAGTTTGTTTCGCAGTCATTCCATACTGCATACAGCCTTACGTCAGAGGCGCGACGAAGCTTTTCGTACGAAAAATGACATTGACATGAGAAAAGAATGCTTGTGCTAATGAAATATCAGGCAGCTTTCGTCTCGCCTTAATTTCATCATACATACATACATACATAGACATGCTTGTGCAAATATCTATGACAACGCTGTAGCACACCGGATCTTGATTGAAGACTTTACAGGCTATAATTTGTATCTGATGCTCTCCAAAGCTCCCGCCAAAAACCCACACAGCTCAGTGCACCTCAGCCAACCTTCCACTGCTAGTAATAGCACTTATTACTACTCTCAGATTCATCAGTTTAAATCACTTAACACATCTCAAGTGTACCACAACCATACGGCAGTGATGGGCAACAAACGCTTCCACAGTCTGGGGGCCCCCGTCAAAGGAGGAGTGCAAAAATTTGCTCCACACCTTTTGCTTGCTGGTTGTCCCCGAGAAACGTTTTGAGCAACAACAAAAAAGAAGCTTTTCTGCACCTCACCCAAAGTCGTGGTGCATCTCGTTCGTGGGCGTTTGGGACGATCGGGTGGCAATTTTATCTGCTTCGTTCGCAATTTCGGACAGACTGCGGGTGCCTTTTTACGCTCCAACCGCTGACAACTGAATATCGGCACGACATTCTAACGGGCTGGTGGAATGGTTTGGGTCGGCCCATTCTACAGCAAACGACCAATAACCGTAAACGGTGTTGGTGTTGATTAATGGATGCGCTGAAAAGTTCAATCGATTCCAATTTGACCGAGAGCGTTCGGTAGAACGACGCCCGTAATTTGTTAAAACGATTTAGTTTATGCTTTTGTTTTTGGATATTGCATCGAGCAGGATTTTGTTGTGTTGTTCTCCTGTTTTATTGATTCCTATTTATTTCATCATAATCTTTTTTTTCGGACGGAGTTGCATTTGAAAGTGATTCCTTTCAATTCACCTTTCCGCCCGATTCGAGTGATTGGAGTGCTGTTTATCATGGCGGCAAGTGCCTTCCTACACCCGCCACAGCAAAATGTCACCCGAAGTGCCGAAGTAAATGTTATGAAATGTTCGTTCCCATTACTACTTGATAATTGAAAATGCTAACCCGATTACACCCCGGGTACGAATCACGCAAACGACTGGAACGGTGTTAACATTTTGCTCCAGAATTTCGTTTGTTGACGTTTGGTTGCACTTTCGCTTTCGCAATTTTTGCTACAAAGTCAAGGATTGGTGTTTAGGTTTTTTTTTTAGCAAAAAAGGAACCTTTTGTGTATAAGATTTTTTGCTTCGTAAGCAATGTCTGAAACCCGTCCCATACTTCAAAATTAGGATCAAGGTCGAATCTTTGAATCCAAATGAAAAGATGCACATTAGCATAAAATGTTTACAAAATATGCTGCGCCCGGTTGGCCACAAATTAGGATTAAATCTGGCGAGTTATAATTAAATTATAAAAAAATCCTCCTTTGTCCTACTTCGTCCTCCAAACAAGCTCGTGGAACATGGGAAATATTTACGACCTCGTCAAGGTTAAACTTTACAGTGCGCTTGACATAGACATCGTAAAGATCCCCCGCCCGAAAGGAGGGACGAAACCGTTTGTCCGATCGATTACTTAATGATCAGCACAGGTGCTGTCAAGCCAAATAGAGAAACACGAAAATACATGCGAGGTCCATGGCCTAAGGGCGCTTCATCGTCTTCTTTCTATTTTTATCTTATCTGAACTTCGGCATTTGCATCCGATGAGAAATTCATTAATATTGTCTGTACGGGCAAGGAAAAGGGTCAGTTGAGCTTCTTAAACGCCCAAACTGGTAATTCATTAACTTGACCAGATGCCACTTCAGATGGAGATGGAGAAACAAATTTGTCAAATCTCCCCAACATATTTATTAGAAATATTCGGCATTTATTACCGAATATAGATTTTTCAAAAAAAAAAAAGGTAACCAACAATATTTGAAGGCCAACTCATAAATGCAAATATAAGTTACGAAATATTGACGCACCGTTTTAAAACGGTCCATGTCTTCCGAAATCTCAGACCCGCTCAGACAAAACTTGTCTGGCATTACACCACTTTTTTTTTTGGCGTGTGAACAAAACACCCGTATGCAAATATGTATATCCCCGAGGAAGCATGAACACCTTATATGCGCCATTAGTAGTTGTGGGGTAGATGTTCATCGCTCTAGGTTAATAATATTTAAACTACCCAAAACATTGCGGTCAGGGTCGGTTGGGGAAAGTGTGATCATTTTTTTTTCATCTCCCACATTTATGCCTTTATTAAGCGTAAACAAATTGCGAAGATGCACTCCACCGTCCGCCTAGACTTCAAATGTCCATTTCGTTGACCCGGGACAAATAGAAAAAAATTAAACATATAGCGATGGCTCACGTTTGAATCGCGATGTGGTATGGAAGCCATCTTCACCTACGATTACCTTTAACATTTAAGCGATAAAGTTATGTCATACAATTGCGATAAACCGCAACAATACTGTCTGTGTGAATGGTGCAATATCGTTGGTGTTGCAGTGTGTCACTTGGAAAGGTGCCGCATGCAGCCGACCGTCATTTTCTTCCCACCATACATTGTGGTTTCTAGGTAGTAAAAATATCGATAGAACGTTTAATCGAAGCGACAGCTCTCTGGCTGCTCTGTTACGGTTGGCCGGTAGGAAAGATCACAACAGGAGCGAAGATACAAACCCGGATACGTGAGCGTGTGTCATAAAGTGGCAATGTTTAACTGTCAGCTTGAAAATAAAGTGTAAATGAAGCGTTAAAAAGCTAATTCGTAGCGTAAAGGAATAAATCATAACATATCCTCTTCTTTTTTTTTATTCATTTTTAACAGTTTAAAAATATTTTATTTTACAATTTAACGCTTTGTTAACATAACTTTATGTTGAACCGTTACCAAATCTCGCTTCCATCATCGGCAAGCAATATTTCACAACCAATAATAAATAATTAAAGCAACCTTTCGAGAGGTTACTTACCACACCTCCTTCGCCATCTTAAGGCGTCAAACTCTCCCCACTACCCAGAGCTGCCAAACAGACGCGCTTTGTCTTGTGCCAAGAATCTCTTGCCATCCTCAATGTTGCCAAAAAAGAAAAATGAAAGATGAAACCAATCGTTCACGCCGCCGCCCGATCGATGAAAGTAAAAGTTGGAACTTTGCCGAAAAAAGAATTATATATACCCACGCAGACGTGTGGTTCGTAGCGTATCCATCTCGGGTGAATCGCACTGAAAGTAGGTCGCTGACGATCTGTAACTCTACACTCCTGCAAGTTCATTAACTGCACAACGCACCACTGTCGACGCATGGAGCAGATCTTCCCACCAAGATTGCCGTTGCTAAGCAACCCGTACAAATCGTCCCAAAAGCTGCTATAATCAATCTTTTACCAATTACTGATCAAATTGCAATCGCGCGCGTTATAGGTGATCGTAATTATGATCACCAGCATGATTGAAACGATTTTGTGATATTTTGAATCTTGTTTTGAATCTTTTTTTTTTCTAACATAAAATACTAAATATGCATAAATTCAGTACCACACTTGGGCATAGAAAAGCTTCTTCTCCATTTGATCGCTATGGATGCCTTTGTATCGTGATACACAATCATATTCACACCACCCGAGCGAAGGTAGCGAACAATTCTAACGAAAACGATGATTTATGTTTCTTGCTTCAAGAAAGATGAATATCGCACATTGTTAACGAGGAGTAATAAATTGATCGTCGCTGCCAACACCCACGAAGATCAATGTTTTGCAGCCACGTTAAAAAAGCTTGATTAGTAATAGGGCAGATGGAGAGCCAACGTTCGCGTTTTAATGTTGCATACTGATCGGAACTACATATCACAATGCATAAGATAGATCACTTTAACATATCAAAACCACTTCGGTTGCACTACTTTTAGCGATTGCTAGTGCTGCTGGGTTGTTTGCTAGCGGCATCTAGCAGCAATGCTGAGATTACAACCGTCCTGGGGCAAAATGGTTACGACTACACCCCACCGAAAGTACCATTCCCGCCGCCATCGAGTTGCCCCGCTGGTGGAGTTCCACCCTACTGTTGCACTAACGGCGGACAAGGACCGAACTGTGTAGTACCTAGACCGCCACCACCCCCACCTCCACCAGCATGTCCAGCTGGAGGAGTTCCTCCGTATTGCTGCACTAATGGTGGAACTGGCCCGAACTGTTACGTTCCACCGCCGCCAACGCCTCCACCGACGCGGCCACCGCCACCTAGCTGTCCAGCAGGTGGAGTTCCGCCATACTGCTGTACTAACGGAGGAAGTGGCCCGAATTGCTACGTACCACCACCGCCAACTCCACCACCGCCTAGCTGTCCAGCAGGTGGAGTTCCTCCCTACTGCTGCACCAATGGAGGTAGTGGTCCAAACTGCTATGTCCCTCCACCACCAACGAGACCACCTCCGCCAGCTTGTCCGGCCGGAGGAGTGCCACCCTACTGCTGCACCAATGGAGGAACTGGCCCGAACTGCTATGTTCCACCGCCACCGACTCCTCCACCAACTAGACCACCTCCGCCAGCTTGTCCGGCCGGAGGAGTGCCACCCTACTGCTGTACAAATGGCGGAACTGGACCGAACTGTTATGTACCGCCACCTCCCACTCGGCCCCCAACTCGACCCCCTCCACCACCGCCAGCATGTCCTGCTGGAGGTGTCCCGCCGTACTGCTGTACCAATGGAGGATCTGGTCCAAACTGTTATGTACCGCCACCTCCCACTCGGCCACCAACTCGCCCACCGCCTCCACCCAGCTGCCCAGCCGGAGGAGTACCACCTTACTGTTGTACCAATGGTGGTCAAGGGCCCAACTGTGCTGTACCGACGAGACCACCGAAGGGAGACGAGTACTTACCACCCTGTCCCAATGGAGGTGTAGGTCCAAACTGTGTAGTACCGACACGTCCGCCAGTAACGCCTGCCCCTAGGTAAGTTAATCTGTTTCGCAACAGTTATTTTAGTCAGTTAGCATATTTTGTTTGCAAAAGGCATTAACGAGAAATCTTCGCTTCATTGTTATTATCATAGACCTCCATTCGGATGTCCTAACGGAGGAGTTCCACCGAATTGTTGCACAAATGGAGGACAAGGACCCAACTGTGTGATTCCTAGACCACCTCCGCCACCACCAAGTTGCCCGGCTGGAGGTGTTCCACCCTACTGCTGTACGAATGGAGGATCTGGCCCGAACTGCTACGTCCCACCACCGCCAACTCCACCTCCAACTCGTCCTCCTCCACCACCGCCTACTCGACCTCCGCCAGCATGTCCCGCCGGAGGAGTTCCGCCATACTGTTGTACAAATGGAGGAACTGGCCCCAATTGCTATGTTGCACCGCCACCAACAAGGCCTCCGCCACCTCCACCAAGCTGTCCGGCTGGAGGAGTTCCTCCTTACTGCTGTACTAACGGAGGAACTGGCCCGAACTGCTACGTGCCACCTCCGCCGACTCCACCACCGACTCGGCCACCGCCTCCTCCTCCGACACGCCCTCCAAGCTGTCCAGCAGGTGGAGTGCCTCCTTATTGTTGCACCAATGGAGGAACTGGCCCGAATTGTTATGTACCCCCTCCACCAACTCCACCACCAACGCGTCCCCCACCTCCTCCGCCAACTCGTCCTCCGAGCTGCCCTGCAGGTGGAGTTCCACCGTACTGTTGCACAAATGGAGGAACTGGCCCGAATTGTTACGTACCACCTCCACCGACTCCACCACCAACAAGACCTCCGCCGCCTCCTCCAACTCGCCCACCGAGTTGTCCGGCCGGAGGAGTTCCACCGTACTGTTGCACAAATGGAGGAACAGGTCCAAACTGCTATGTACCACCACCTCCGCCACCGCCCCCTACAAGACCACCACCGACTCGTCCTCCGAGCTGTCCGGCCGGAGGAGTTCCTCCTTACTGTTGTACGAATGGTGGATCCGGACCTAACTGTGTTGTACCAACGAGACCTCCGCCACCAACGACACAAACCAATGAATATCTCCCACCCTGTTCTAATGGAGGTGTTGGTAAGTATTGAGCACCATTTCAACCATTAAACTTGATCTAAGAGCAAACTTACTGATAATGGATTTTATGTATTAATAGGACCCAACTGCCAAGTACCACCAACTCGTCCTCCGAGCTGCCCAGCAGGTGGAGTTCCACCGTACTGTTGCACAAATGGAGGAACTGGCCCGAATTGTTACGTCCCACCACCGCCAACTCCACCTCCAACTCGTCCTCCTCCACCACCGCCTACTCGACCTCCACCAGCATGTCCGGCCGGAGGAGTTCCTCCCTATTGTTGTACAAACGGAGGAACAGGACCTAATTGCTACGTGCCACCACCACCTACACCACCACCAACGCGTCTTCCACCCCCACCACCGACTCGTCCACCAAGCTGTCCGGCTGGAGGAGTTCCTCCTTACTGTTGTACTAATGGTGGAACTGGCCCGAATTGCTACGTACCACCTCCTCCGACTCCACCGCCGACGCGACCGCCGCCTCCTCCACCAACTCGCCCTCCGAGCTGTCCAGCCGGCGGAGTTCCTCCCTACTGTTGTACAAATGGTGGAACTGGTCCGAACTGTTACGTTCCGCCACCACCGACTCCACCGCCTACTCGTCCTCCTCCGCCACCTCCGACTCGTCCACCAAGTTGCCCTGCCGGAGGAGTTCCTCCCTATTGTTGCACAAATGGAGGAACTGGTCCCAACTGTTATGTCCCACCGCCACCCACGCCACCTCCCACTAGACCGCCACCACCGCCTCCGACTCGACCACCATGTCCGGCAGGAGGAGTTCCTCCGTATTGCTGCACAAATGGCGGAACTGGACCGAATTGCTACGTTCCACCGCCACCGACCCGTCCGCCACCACCACCAAGCTGCCCAGCAGGTGGAGTTCCGCCATACTGTTGTACTAACGGAGGAACTGGCCCGAACTGCTACGTTGCACCGCCACCAACAAGGCCTCCGCCACCTCCACCTACCCCTGGCAAGGATAATGAATATCTCCCACCGTGCACTAACGGAGGAGTCGGTAAGCACAACTTCTTCAAAACGAATATAACGCATCTACAGACTGTAAAACTCAAATAAACTTCTTCCGTTTGCTTAGGTCCCAACTGCGTTGTTCCAACGAGGCCTCCCCCTCCGCCTACTCGTCCACCGCCAGCATGTCCGGCCGGAGGAGTGCCACCTTACTGTTGCACTAACGGAGGAACTGGACCCAACTGTTATGTTCCACCGCCACCGACACCACCACCAACCAGACCACCCCCACCGCCTCCAAGTTGCCCGGCCGGCGGAGTTCCACCTTACTGTTGTACTAACGGAGGAACTGGACCCAACTGTTATGTTCCACCGCCACCGACACCACCACCAACCAGACCACCCCCACCGCCTCCAAGTTGCCCGGCCGGCGGAGTTCCACCGTACTGCTGTACAAACGGAGGCAGTGGACCGAACTGCTATGTTCCACCACCACCAACTCCACCTCCAACTAGACCACCTCCACCGCCACCAACTTGTCCGGCCGGAGGAGTGCCCCCCTACTGCTGTACGAATGGAGGAAGTGGACCGAACTGCTATGTTCCACCGCCGCCAACTCCACCTCCAACTAGACCACCTCCACCGCCACCAACTTGTCCGGCCGGAGGAGTGCCTCCCTACTGCTGTACGAATGGAGGAAGTGGACCGAACTGCTATGTTCCACCGCCACCTACTCCACCACCAACCCGTCCTCCACCGGCATGTCCGGCAGGTGGTATTCCACCGTACTGTTGTACGAATGGTGGATCCGGACCGAACTGCGAAGTTCCGTCCCACACTCTGGAGGAAGATGGCTACCATTACAAACGGCCAAGCAAACCTTTTACGTTCTAGTTTTAATAACAGCACATGCGGTCGGAAGCTGTATTTTATGTTCATTTAAATTTGTCTTTACTACTTGTTTAAGTTGATTCGTTCATCTGTGAATAGCAATAAAATCAAAAGCCTCTACTCATGTACAATTTAAACAAATGAAGTCTAAAAATATTCGCCATTAAAAGCTACTGCATTTACTCTCTTTCAGCTCTTTACCATGATTTTTTGTTGTTTACCTTCCGCATCAATTACCTAGCGTATCTACATAGTTTTTCATGTATTTTATCAGGGATTACTGATTAAAAATCCCATCCGAGTCGATGATTCAAAAGCATGGTTGGCTACGGATAAATACAACCGAAATGGCAAACAGGTATCAATTTGAACTGGACAAGTGTAGTACCCGAGAGGAGATTGTAAACAAATCAGTGCTTTGACGTTAAGATACGACATTCTGTCAAACAACAGTCAATGGCGTCTTTTTTCACAAAATCGGCAAAAATAGCAAATTTTCCTGTTTAGAAGTTGAGAATTTTAGTTAGCAGTGTTAAAAAGTGACCGCTACTAATGCCGGTCGCTTGATACATTAGATAAGTTTTAGTTTTTTCTTTTATTATTGTTTTCCACTCGTTTCTGTTGGACGATGGAAATATCAGCTCCATCACCACCAAATGGTAGGTTTCTTAATAGGGCCATCGGCATTGGCAAAGCCGATCTAAAAACAAGCACATTGCAACCCGAACTCCATGTAAATCGTACGAATGCATATCGTTTTGCAGATATCGAATTACGGAACATTATCGACAAACTAGCCGATTTCGTCGCTCGCAATGGACCAGAGTTCGAATCGATGACCAAATCTAAACAGAGAGGCAACCCAAAGTTTGCGTTCCTGTACGGCGGCGAGTACTACAATTACTATCAGTACAAAGTGATTACGAAGCAAGCAAGTAAGTAAAACTAGGTGATTGGCCCTAGAGGACATTTAGTAAGAACCCGGTTTTGTTCCGCATGCATTAGTGATGAAGCAGCAGCAACAGCAACCACCACAAAACATGTCTTTGCCTCCGTTAATGGGACAGCACGGTATTCCTCCGTTACTGGCGGGTTTTGCACAGCAACCGCCACCACAAGCACAACTATCCGGTGTCGCTATGCAGCACCAGCAACAACTCCATCATCAACAACAGTCGCAAGCGCAATTAACTTCCCAACTGGTACCCTCATCGAATCCGAACGGAAACGGTTCCACCAACACAATGCCCCAAATATGGTCCAATCCTCCCCCGGTCAATGCCGGACCACCTAACACAACGGTACAGATGGTGCCCAACAATATAAATAGTCAGCTGACGGCACAACTGGAAGCACTTACCAAACAGCAGCACGCTTTAACCGAACAAATACGCCAATCGGAAATGAATCTCACGGCTCAACATGGGGTATGTACATGCGGAAAGAGGGATTTTTGTCCGAAACCCGTTGCTTTAATTGCCGATTCTTTCCAGGTTCTTCTTCAACAGCAGCAAGTGCAGATAGACGAAGCTCTGATTCGGGCCCAGGAGGAAATGCTTATCAGTCAGTCGAAGGAATACAATATTCCACTGCACGAGTTCGACAGCAAGCTGCAACCAATAATCGATTCCTGCACGAAAGACAGTATATCCAATGGTAAGTTGCTCGTTCGCTGTTTCGTTCGTTTTCTCTCGGTTTACATTCGCAAAAATGAAAACAAACAACGAAAAATCCCTTTTAACTCAACGATTTAACGTGCTTGAATATCCATGTATCCCTGGAGTCCTCTCAAAACCGGAATCCCGCAGTATCTTTATTTATATATTATTTTTTATGGTTTTCCTCACGATCGAATGTACGTTTATGGAGTAGGTGTTTTCAAACAACAATTTGCTAAGATTTATTTATTTTACATGTTTTTGAAACTATGAAAAAAGTCAACAACAATGCCTATTGTATAATTCGCTCCATCTTAGAAAGATGCTCTTTAAATGTGTTTAATGTAACATAAAATTAACAAAACAAAAACACTCGTTTTAATCGACTAGATACAAAAACATCTTCTTTTACATTGCATACGCGAACATGAGTCCCAATGTTCTGTGTATAATTCTCAATTTAGTTTCGTCAATCAGTTTTATTTAGGTGATTTATTTTTCATCCCGCTAATTCCACTGCAGTAAAACAATACCTCCATCCCCTTAAACCCACACAATATGCATTATCAAACCTAACAAATCCCACGTTTCTAATGGCAAATTTCAATCTACATATATTTTTTTGTTAATTACAATTTTAGGAAAAGGCTGGATTTTACAGCATTGTACCGATTCGGGAAAATGTCAAATTATTTCGCAGTATCTTTTGAGAAAGTAATCATCATATATACCGTTTATATTGCCCTATTACTAAATGTTCTATCGTATACTTTTATATTTTGTGCCATTTTGGTATCGAGTTAAAATTCGTCATCCGCTGTTCGGACGGATGTGGTCGGATTCGCTAGTGTTCGAAAGGATTGGAAACGATGATTGATTAGGAAAAAAAAACAATTAAGCCATTCCAGCACAGAAAGATTCAGCATTGGTGCTATGTAGCATTTTATTTATGTGTATTGTAACCAAAATTATCTACGAAGTTGATTATTTACGACAATTCAACGCGTTCGCTTCACTACTCACGATGTATTGATTGGACATTATTTCGTTTGCCGTTTTTGCTTGAACGAAAGTCATACTTCAGTTTAATCCTTCTTTTTGTATTTTCACTTGGAAGTGTTAATAAATGTTACAATATCTCCGTCACCATACAATGGTAACAATTAGCGAGATAACACACAACGCTTTTAGTAATAATTTCGTAGCCACTTCCTTTCGAACCCGCTATCCGGCAGTGCCGATACATTTTGATGAAGCAGGACAGCCAAAAAGACCTTAGCGAACTTTCGTTTTTCCGATCTTTATCTATCTACTTATAGGGCGTTAATAGCTGGAGTTTTATTTACGCAAAAATTGCACCTGATATATTTAGTAAATGATGTTATACATCATTGGTAAGTGTCCATGCTTTTTTCCGTATCCTTATAACTCCCTAGACGTGTTTAATTAGTCGTAGAAGTTTAAGCAATACTTGAAAGCCTTTTGCAAAATTTGTCAGTAAAAATCGATTCCTTCTTTCCCCTATTCCATCACTTGTTGAATGCAATTAGCAAGCAATTAACAGCTGCATCAAGCTGAAAACCATAGTTAGCCCCATTTCCAAATCAGCACACTGATCTTTGAAAGTAAATATATGTATAATGGAAGTACGTAAGTTAATTAAAAGCTCAGAAAACACGTTATTCAACATATTATTCTACGTCCTATTAGAGTTGCATAAGAAAAAACAAGGATATGAAGTAATCCGTTAGAAGTTATGTTTCGCACTGTCCTCCTAACAACACTCCCTTTTGCTAATATGCGAATCGGCTTAATTGCTTTGTTAGTGCGAGATTTCACAAAAAAGAAACCATACTTAGTAACAAATCTTGCAGCATCCGGAAAAACGCCGACGAGCTGAAAAAATGTCTGGAAAGCGCGGTAATTCCAATGTTCTGCAATGCTCAGATTAGTAAGTTCTCAACCAATACACCTCTTCAGTATTATGCATTGATGTATTGATTATCGGTTGTAGCCGCCAACGATGAACAAAGGGTGAAACTTACCAAACTCCTCTCGCTGTGGGAATCAAAGGGGAACTTTTTCGATGCCTGCGTCATATCGAAGCTTAAATCTCCACCTTCGTCGCTGCAGGAGTACCAGACCAGTCTGTTGACACAGCATGCCAATGTCGTCGCAGCGATTACTCAAGCCACTAAAACTACGTTTGAAAAGTAAGGAACGCCTCAATGGAAACAAATTTCAGTTCAGTTCACAAAACAAATCATATTTCCAATTCTAGTTACCAACAACAGCATCAAGCATTTGTGCAGCATGCCACGCAACAATTGACCATGTTGGAAAAACAAAAACAGCAACACCTTGAACAGCACGCTCGTAAAACAGGTGCCCACGGTGCTCTGGCCGGTGGGCCTCCCCCACTGCTACCGGAACTGATGGCGGCCGTTGTCGGAGCGAACAGTGGCACAGTGAATGGTGGTGCAGTTGGTGGTCTCGTTGGTCCAACGCTACCTTCCGTTGGACCACCTGGACAACCACAGCCACCACCCTCGCAAGCTAGTGATCGTGGAGGACCTCCACCAGGCGGTAATGGTGGCGGACAAATTCCCTCGCTGCTCGATCAAAACATAAATTTCGGGCTACTTTCGGCCGCATTGCAGAAATTGAAAAATATTCAAGACAGCGGCCCTCCTGGGCCTGGTGTCGGAGCAGGGAATGCGAATAATATAGCCCCACCGCCACCGCCTGGTCGTGACGGGGATAATAGTGGGGATTACACCCAACCACCGCCCAACTTTCCTATTCCGGATCTTTCGCGACCTCCCCCAAATTTCCAGTACGGAGCAGCAAACCTTCCACCACCTGGTGATGGTATGAATAGTAACAATAATAGTGGAATGCCTCCGGATCATAGGCACCCTCAGCATCATCCCGATAATCGATCGAATGACGAGCGCGATGATAGACAATTAGCAGCGCCTGGAGGAATGATGTTGGACGATCGTGATCGGGAAGAACTAGATCAGGATCCACCGGATCACCAAGAAGATCACGAACAGCAGCAACAAGAAGAAACGGAAGAGGTCGCTCCCCCGACTCCTGTGAAGATTCCTTACTTTGAGCTACCGGCTGGTTTGATGGTGCCATTAATCCGGCTAGAAGATTACAGTTATCATCCGCTAGATTCAGACGAAATTCGCCTGCCTCCACCAACGCCAACCAACGATCGTTTGGTGAGTGCTGTTGAAGCATTCTACGCTCCTCCAAGCCACGAACGTCCGCGAGATGGGTAAGTATTTGCTGCAGCGAATGTGTATCCTTCCTTGTTGACTAATATATTTCTTGCCACTTTTTTCTGTTCGTTCCACACGTAGCGAGGGCTGGGAAAAGTTGGCCCTGTATGAGTATTTCAAGGTGAAAAACGCTTCGCGCAAGCAGAAGGAGGATGAAATCGAACGAGGTCTGCGTGACCGATCACGATCACCTTCGCCGATCAATCCAGAATTGCTAAAGGCAACCAAAAAGCAGAAAAAGCGCACATATCGTTCGAAAAGTCGCTCCCGCTCCCGGTCGCAATCTCCAGCCGACAATGGTGCATTGCACGGGGTGCAGCAACAGTCGCTGCATGGTCCGGGTCGCAATAATCAACGGCATCACCGAAATCATAGATCGCGGAGTAGATCTCGTTCCAGGTCACGTTCACGGTCGCCTTCTAGACGGTCTCCTTCGTCAGGTCCCCCATTACCAGTGTCATCCGGTGCTCGACCGAGCCGTAGTCGATCGCCTGCTCGTCGAGGCGGTGGTGGTGGTATTGAGCGAGATCACCGAGATCAGCGAGGGGGTGGTGGGCGTGATGTTAGGCGATCACCAACTCCGCCCAGCTTTGGTAGTGGTGGGTACATGAAGGTGGCTAACAGTTTTCTCGAAGAAGGCAGCAAAGCGGGTGGTAGTGGAATCGGTACGGGAGGAAACCATCAGTTTCACAATCCGATGAAGGGAGTAGGTGGGGGTGGCGGCAGCGGTGGAATGGGCGGTTCGAGCGGCGCCATGGGAGGAGATCGTATTGGATTGGGGGCCACGATAGAACCGATACGACAGGAACCATACAATCCGGCAGATCCTTACGAAAGTTTTCGTAAAAATAAAGGTGCAGCTTTCATCACGCGTATGAAAGCAAGGGCCGATGAGCGGAACTAGCGGAATGGCTAGGAAACGGAAAAAGAAGTCACCAACAACCACCAGTCAAGTCATGACTTCTTCAGTCTGTGTAATATTAATATTATAAATGTAAGAACAACTAGAGATTGCAAATAAATGTAGACTAACATTCTGTCCAGAAGATGTGTCGAAAGAATACCGAGTAAATGTCATCCGACTGGCTTGTTACATGGTTCGATCCGAATTTTTATGGCCGCGTTATTATTTGGAGATGATAGAAAGCAATTTTCGGATCCTTCTGAACGGATACTAAGAATTTGAGTCAAACCTGAAACAAGCACCTGCATTATCACTTTGAATCGTATCGCTATATTTGCGGCCGAAAATAAATACTGTATAATGATGAATAGTACACATTTTTCCCTTGGGAAATTTTAAAATGCATATTTTCCATCCGTACCTCAACACAAGCATCCTTCTTTTCCAGCATCCCATGATAGTTTCATGGTCTTATATTGCAGTTTTAATCGGCCTTTTATTTGATTTAAATCGTTTTTCTATCAACAGGATTTGCTGACTGTAAACAATTCTACAGCAATGCTTCACGCTTCGGTAAAAGTTGCATTACTTTGTAGGTTGATAATATGTATGTTTGTGACAATGTTTGCTTTATCATTGATCAACTCTAACCATGTCCGTAGGTATCGAACGGCCGATCGATGCAATACTTTATTAGAGCTTTTCTTTTTTAATGAGCACAGCCGCACCAAACCCTTCGTACCACTAGTTCCCTTTAGCTCGTTACAGCGTTCTATTTCTGCAACATTATTTTATTTTTATAGGTGTATATCCATAGATTAGATAGTTGTATAATCCATTACGACAAATTCAACCCAACGCAGCGTCGTTGAACGGGCAGAGGCAACGAATGGCATCGGGCAACAAAGAAGAATAAAAACCATGATAAAATAATATATATATGTATATGTTACAAATCCTACAACATGCTTGGGCTGCAGCTTTCTTTCTTCATCATCCTGTTCCTGCACTTCACGTTCTTCCTTAGCTGGTTATGATTTCTATGGGCGCATTATGCTTTCTGCTTGGCGTACTTTTGCGATTTACTGCACAGCTGAATGTCCCTATGTTTACTCTTTGCATTCTAGACTAAGGATTTTGTTTAAATTGATATTACCTTCTTTTAACATGCAAATTTGGTATATGGGTGAATGGCCGTGTAATGCAAAACGATGCTACTTCATCTTGCATGACATGCCCGCGCCACCGTTTGTTTTTGTTTGCCGGGCAATTTATTGGTTGTGGATTCTTTTACTATTTTTTACGATTAGATTTTGTAAACTAGACGTTCCTCTTGGAGGATCATTTGCTGAAGAAGGAAGGTTCTTCCCGATGTTAGGTAAGTTAGAATGAAGCTCAACGTTTGGCGCAACAAACGAACCTCCGATCGTGCACGCACTTGCGCAACAATTGCTGGGTAGCAGTGGACCATTATTAAATGTTCATGCTTTTAATAACGTAATGCACTATTAGCGCAAACACGACAAAGCCCACGAGCACAATCAAATTGGTGTACAACGAATGCCAAATGTTACTATCATCCGCTCCGGATCGACCGGCCACAAATACGCTACCATCGGACGTTTCCGTTTCGCCCGCGGTGGATTCCGTTCCGTTGCTACCGTCTTCGGCGCTTGCGGCCGCCTGTTTGCGTTGCTCTTCGATCTTCTGTAACCTTTCATTGATCTCCTCGCAAATCTCGGGGAACAGTTCCTGAAATACTTCATTTTTCATATTAAACTCCAACGACTGCTGAGCGTAGCGCCGTTTTTCGTATGGCGTCGTTTCGCACGAGCCCATCGTTGGAGTCGTCTCGAGCATAAAGCTTAGCAATCCGGTCAAGATGGTAGCCACGGACCAGGCTGGGTTCCAGGTGTCGGGATGAAAGTCCGATATGCTCAGACATAGTCGTTTGTTTGTTTTGAAACGTCCATTTGGGGTGGTCATGTAAATCGATGGTGGTTTGAAGGGGAACTCCTTGGTGAAAAGCAGCGTCCCGTGGTAGTAACCACCGTAATATAGCGAATCTTCCGGTCCCTTGATCACATAGTGCCATTCGAGGATGTTCGAAGGTAAAGGTTCAGCTGTTATGTATGGTACTGAAATGGAAAGAGTAAATGATAGTGTAATTTAAAAAAAAACCCATGTTGTTTTGTATGTCGTCTTACCTGGATCTCTTTTCAAACGCATGTAGTCCTGTTTTAGCCGGCATGTGGCAGTCGGTTTCTGGTTCGTCATCGTGGCACTTTGTGTGTATGTTGTTTTTGTCTTACAAACGCGCAGCTGGTATCACAAAGATAGCGCAATGTAGCAGTTGTTTCAAGCCAACCAGTAATTGAACCGTACTTGGATACACACTTTTTTTTAATTCTTACTTATGCTCATCAAAAGCACTTAAGTCAACAGTAAGACAGTCGCTTGAAACAAACTTCGTGTCGTGTCGATTGAGTGTTTATGGATAAATCGGAAGTCGATTGAAGCTACTTCGATTAATGCCTTTTACGGGTGCTTCTTCGGCGTGCAGTACGTATCAAGTTATTGTTTAGAGAAATAGAAACTTTCCGCTCCTAATTTCACAGCATTTGCTTCCGGACAATAGCGATACGAGCTTTTACGGAAACAGCATTCTGTGGTATATCAACCCGGATTGTTCGCGGTGTAAATTTGTCCTTTCCGTTTTTACCATCAATCTAGTGGCGTAGTTTAGTGTATGATGATAGTACAATTCTGTACCCTGAAAAAGTATACAAAACGAAAAACGAATCACCAGATGCAGCAAGTGCAACTACACGTCAGCGCTCAACGTCTGTGCGCTCGCACCGTCCTTTGCCCGGATTATTTACCGATATTCTTCGATCGCAGGATAAGAAAATCAAGATGATAGAATCACACACAAATCGACCGCACAGATACGACAAGTGCACTCGACGTGATCGGGCAGGAAGTTTAAGTTAATCGCCTCAAAGAGAGTTCCACATTCCTTGTATGTACGCAACAAAAAAATAACACCTTCGATTGAAAAACATCAAAACAATTTGACAGAGGGCAAAACATCCATCGTTCACGGACCTGCAGTAGGCCCGCAGTGCAACCAGATTTTCCAGCCCGTTTGATTGTTTGTGTTTAAAATTTGTAGCACCAAATCACGTGAGAGTATTTTCAATTACTTTGTAACCCACAAAAAACTATGAAATACTTACAGATTATTTTTCACCTTTTCCTTATATGTTTTATACTAAATTCGTTATAGGTTTTGTCATCCAAGTGACTGTTGCGAGATTGCTTTCCGTAGTCTGACATTCAGATGTAAATAAGGTAGTGCGAATTTTCAACAATCCAGAAAACAAACCAGAAAAGAATTCACCGGCCAAAATGTGAGAAAACAACTATTTTCTCAGTGATAAAACAGAACACATTAAATGGAATACTTGCAAGAAGCAGTTTTGCTAGGCGTCGATCTCTTAGTGCTGGTGGTGTGTAGCAATCAATACTATAAACTCAGGAAAAATTGTCGTGCATTGAAGGTAAGGAGCGGAACCTGTTTCGGAAAGCGAAAACAACCTAGGATTATGTCATAGCTACAAAATGTATTTTTTATGTTATTTTAGGAAGCGCCGCAACTACCAATCGATGACCAGCTGTCCGAACGGTTACGCAAAGAACCGGACCAGAAGCTCAAATATGCTGTTATTCGGGGAAGTGTCACACCCATCGGGACTGCCCTTCGGAGTACGACGTCCCCTTCGGTCACTGGGGTGCTTCAGACGATGACCTTAACGTAAGCAGCCAAAGCATGGCAACGGTTGTTTAGCACACAACTTTAATTTTTTTTTTGTATGGAAATTGTTTTTAGTGAGCATCGAGTGGCACGCGCAGTGTTTGGTTTTTGGCAGGAGGAAAAACAAATCATTCACGTATCGGCGAACGAAACTCCATTCAAGCTTGTTAATGGCAAGCAAGGAGTGGAAATCATTAATGGCCTTTCGGCCGAACTGCTAGATATGGATACAGTGTATGAAAACTACGAACCTTCCTCCCTGACCGTGTTTGATCACCTGTTTGGTTTGTTTTCGGGCGTACGGCAAAAAGGCTTACAAACAACGGAAGAGATGTTGCGCGATGGCAGCTTCATCACAGCCGTCGGTGAGCTGGAGCTCGATGATAGCGGTGTGCGGCTGCTTCCACCATCGAACGGTTCGCCGATGTTTCTTACCACAGCCACCAAGAGCACACTACTCAAGCGCCTGGAGGAGGCTAAGTCTTCCACCTTGCTCAAGGTGATCCTGTGCGGCACAATATCGGTGGTGCTGATCGGATTCATAACGAGAAAGATTTACAAGCGCAAAAAGCAGGAATGGGAGGAAGATAAATTACGCAAACAGCTGGAGCAATCCCGTGCTACACGGCGGGCACGTATGCGATCGACCGTAATAAGCGAGGATCAGCTGTGTGTGGTTTGCATCGTGAATCCGAAGGAAGTGATATGTCTGCCGTGTGGTCACGTATGCTTGTGTGAAAATTGTGCCCAGAAAATCAGCTTACACTGTCCAGTGTGCCGAACGGTCATTGAAACCAAAGCAGCCGCTTTTATTTCGTAAATGTATGGTTTTTACTGTAGTTATCCCATGTTTTATTTTACACGTTGCTATTGTTGCTTTTTCTAAGGTACTTATAAACGTTGCAAGTATAGAATATAATTGGAAAAGTTGGGCTTAAATGTAAAGTTTTGCAATAGCTTTTGGTTGGAGTGTATTCATAGATGGAGGGTCATCTCAGCATAAACATTAACCTTTCATAATGCGCTCGTACCCACGCTGGTCAAGGTACATCCGCTGGAAAACGCGATACTTTCGTTCGTGATAATCGCGATTGCTGTCGCTCAGATCCGGCTTTACCACGGTTGCACTACCACCCATCCCTGTTGCTGCCGTCTATAAAAGAAATTAAACGAACCACGTGAAAGGAACGCTTTTCTCCAATTGTGCTGTATACAAACCTCCAAACTATCATACAGCCCAGCTGCATAGGCCCCCATCATAGCGGACCCAAGCAGCACTGCTTCTGGTTCACTGGGAAGCAGAACCGGCACAGAACAAATATCGGCATGAGTTTGAACAAAAAGCGCATTTTTGCTTAAACCCCCACACAACAGGATCGAAGCGATTGGCTCACGGCCGGAAGATTCCAAAACCTGTAGTATGTGACGCGTTCCATACTAGAAGTCGTAGGAAGAAAATAACGAAATCACATTAAACGGTAGTTTGATGTTTGTCATCGATTAAGTATACTTACAGCCAGCGCTTGCATGAGCGCTAGGTACAGCAATGCAAGATTATGAACATCTTTTGTCATTGTCAAACCAGATATCATTCCTTTAAGATTGGGATCGGCCAACGGAGATCGATTGCCGTGGAAATCTGGCCAAACGTGCAAATCTATCGTTAATCGGTGAGGCGAATTTTCTCCCTGCTTCTGAGCCAACTCATTCAGGAATGTATTGAGGAATGCATAAATCTTTCCATTAGAACCATGCTCCTTCTGTAGCTGTTCGTAACAAGGATGAGTCTGGAGCATGTAATCTATTAGCACACCCGTAGCACTCTGACCTGCTTCGTTTAGGTACAGATCCGGTATGATGGCATGTTTGTATGGACCCCATATTCCTGGAGCCAGTACAGGCATTCTAGTAAGGCTCATGTGACAAGATGACGTTCCGCATATGATAGCCAGTTTAGTGGTTAGCTTATTTGCGTCTCCTGCGCCACTAGGCCCTTGACATCCCAAAAGTGCTAGCGCTCCAGCATGAGCATCGATCATGGAACTAGCAACAGCCGTCCCAGGCAGCAAACCAAGCTCTTGTGCGGCAATTCGTGAAAGTCCCTCGTCGATCGATGTTCCTGGAGTTAGTATTTGGGTGCCGATACGTCGCCAATTATCAACTCGCAAATCTTCGAGCAAATCAATCGATTGAAGGAAATCTTCCGACCAACGGCGGTTTTCTGCATCGTAATTCCATTTACAGACGGCCGAACAAATCGATCGATGATCGACTCCGGTTGCGCGGAACGTTAAGTAGTCGGGTAGATCGAAGAACGCGCCAACTTTGGTCCACGCCTCGTTGTACATGTGTCGTTTAAGCCATAGCAACTTTGGAACTTCCATTTCGAGGGAAATGGTACCACCGACATAGTTAAGCATTTCATGGTGCGTCGCGTTAATTAAGCGAGCTTCCTCCTCTGCTCGGTGATCCATCCAGAGAATAACGTTGCGCTGGTTGTCCTTGGACGATGGGCAAACCGTCAATGGTTGCATTTCGCCATCTAGCACTACTAGCGAACATGTCGCATCAAATCCAATCCCTTTAATGTGCTCCTTTGAATAGCCGGTGGTAACATTCTGCAAATGATTATTTAATTTTTGTTATTACTGTGAACATTTTGAAAGTATTTTCAGTGTTAAAAGATCGTAAATATTATATAGTAGAATTGTTCTATAAAGTAGAAAACAATAACTATTTAATCGCAAAGGCATGTCTGTTTGAGCTCCGTTTCCCGATGCCATAAAACGCATGCTTATCTCGTAGCCGTCTTTCTATCAGCGTCCCATACCATTAAACTAATCGTAGTACTGTATTTCCATCAAACAATCGCTCGCAAAGTGGTCATAAACGCGTCATCAAACAAGTGCATTTGTATGGTGTACTGTACCCCCCTCTTAACCTTAACGCATATTCACGGCAAATGCCGAAGATCACCTTGACACACTCGCAAACCGCGGACCAAATATCTTCCGATGATTGTTCATAGTAATTGGGCTGTGTGTTCCACGTCCGAATGGGTTTTACACAAGTTTGTAGCACTTCACCTTTACTGGTAACTAGAGCGGCCCGTGCACTGCCGGTACCGACATCGACCCCAACCAGAAACGCTGGATCGTTGGCCATGCTGATTGATACGCAATGATTGCAACTTTCACCTTTTCTTTTTTAAACCTCTGAACAGAGTGCACAGTGTCCTGCCGCGTACGTGTACCTCTGATCTTAACTACGCGGAAGTCTGAAAGTATACTGACGAGAGCTCGCGTTCCAATTGACCTCGAGGTTGGGTTTCGTTGCTCCAGGCATTCCCGCCCGGTGCGGAGTGTTGGTGGAATGTTTTTAGTTTGATGATAAAGCCTAACTTATTCACAGGGTGATTCGGAGGACGGCGTAAAATTGCATTGGTGTTAGTAAATCAGCGTTTGGAAAATTTATATTAAATACCTAAACTCAACTGGAGGCCACGTGTTAGATCAACTATTCTCGCGTTTTATTTTTTTCAAAATCCTGGTAGCTACCCAAGTAGAAATTGTCAAGCGAAATATAGGCCCAAGGGGGTGTGAAGGGTAAAAATTTGCTCGAATCGTGAGATGGAAGAAACTTCGCCGTAGGAAAGAGCAGGACGACGATAAAATTCTATGGTGGTGTTGGTGAACGTCAGCAATCCTATGGCTACATTTTCAAAACATAAACAAATCGTATGTCCTAACGAATATACGCTGAACGCATTTTCAAATCTCCTTCGTGTTTTAAGCGTTTTGTGGCTCCCATTTTGGTGAAAAAGTGTTTAATTATGTATAATAAAACACATTTAACGAAAAGTAGCGTGTCATTCAAACGTGTTGAAGTTATTTTGGGACAGTTTTAAATGGAATCAGAAGCACATAAGCTAGCAGGAGTTCAGAAGGACTAGGTAAGTTGCATTTCGTTTCATCATGTGCTGTGTATAGTTATATTCATGGAATATACTACAGGACAACGAGCGTTTAATTAAACGTGTAAAACTTCTATGTTTTAGCAAATTGGATTGCCGAACGCTGCAGATGTAGTGCTTAAATCGGAAGTACAGGACAGCGTTCTAGAGTGTGAATAGGAGTGTTTTTAGAAGAACGACGATTGGAATCAATCCGGAACGAAAGAAGAGGGTAAATATACTGGGGCTGATAGTGCAAATAGGCTATGGACATGGGAAAATCTCTTAAAACATTTACTTCAACTGCAATTGAAAGATATATTGTTTTTAACTCTAATATTAATACTAATTGTTTTCTTTGTTTAGGAATGTAAAACCCCTTTTCAATGTGCCGCTACGAGTTGATAAATGTTGTAGGATGACCGTTGAAGGCTTGCAAAGTGGTCTTGGATGTTGTTTTCGGTAAGTATTGTAGCAGTGCAAGATGATCATGTGCCTACTTTATCGTACTGACTTTTCTACTTGGCTTGTTTTAGGTCGGCCAGAAATTGTTTCTATCATTTAGCTGGCGATGCTCCTATACGCATCGTGTCGAATGGATAGCTGCTAAGCAACGTCCTTGGAGGACATGGCCCCAACTGCTTTCATACGTGTTCTAACCGACAGTAACGCAAGCGTATCCTAGAGTCGTGATCAGATAAGATGTAGGTAACTAAAGTTTTGCGATAAAGGATGGTGTAAAGCGTAAACTGTCCTTAATTAGTAAGATTTTTTAGGGTAGAGTTTTTAGAAGAGTAGGTAGAACAGCACAATCTCTAAATAGCAGAATTTTTACGCCACTTCTATGTACGCATTTAGGTGTAAGAAACAAACGAATCATATTTACATACAACGATCATTGTATGTAGAACTAACCTCGTTAGGAACGTTAGGGAGAATTGGAAATGGCATGCCGAAGCTTCGCCAGGTTGTGAAAAAAACATGCGCGTATGTTAAAAATGTTAAAAGAAAGTATTTACGTATAGAGGATGGTAAGGAGTTGTAATTTTCTACAAAAAATGTATAGCTTTAAAAAGAAGATTCGTTACGTATTGTACCGAAGGCATCATTAAAAGTGTTAAGAAAGTGTATACAGATTCAAAAGAACAATAAAATACGAAATCAAATATAATTTACATAATCGTTTCATCATTGTAATACCCAAACAAAAGCAGAGCTATCACGAACATAAAAAATAAAAAAAAACGATTTCGGCGTTCCACCGTCTAGAAAGCACCAAACAAATTTGTTTAGACGCCAGCCGCAGATCGATAAAAAAGATCATGTGGATAGCAGCGATCCCGTTACAACCATGTACCATGCCCAAAGCCTCGGTGAGTAAAGAAATTTTCTCTAATTAAAAAATATATGTTCTCTTCCTATCTCATTCGCAGACACAAATCTAAAAATAGATCGGATATCTACAACAGTCGCGCTGTTGTAAGGAATTAGAAGCAAGCAAAGGATCACACATAACCTCTTTTTTTCGCCTACGGTAAGGCCGGCTGACAAGTTGGTGTAAATGTGTTCGTGTCGCCATGGTTTCTCTTGTGTGCGTGCCATCCCACCTCCGGATAAGCTGCCGATCCGCAAAGTCCATTGAAAAAAGCCAAAAAACTGCTCGATATTTCTACTTGGGTAGAATTATGCACCAACTGCGTTCGAGCAGTTTCTGATTGCATCGAGATTTTTGACAGCTTCAATTCAATACAACAACAAAAGTTTGTTTACCTTTTTTCCTAACACGCGTTTTCTATCAGTTTGCCGCATCCTTTTCGCGGTGGCGGAAAACTTTGAAGTTTATTAACAAATATAGTATTGTAAAAACCCCTTTTTATTAGATATTTTGTGCATCAAGGACCCGTTTCCAGTTCTTACATGAAACAAAATCAACTACGATGGTTCGAGTCAAACATAGGTAAGCTTGAATTACATTGTGGATGTCGAAGTTAGATCTATTTCATGTCGGTCTCTGATCCCCTTTCTCTAGATACATATTGGTGCAAATACGATGCAATGAACGTCCAGCCAACGAACCGATAGCTATTTCGTCTTCTTCTCTGTACTGGTATATCATGGACCAGGTGAAACGATACTACGGAGAGTTCGGATGCGCAAGCATGTTGCGACTGAATGTAATATATTTTAATGCCAAAACTCACCTTTGCATCATACAATCGAGACATGGCCCACACCGTTTTATCACAAGTATTCTACCTTTACTAACTGTCGTAAGTATTCGCTGTCTTCATGTTAATGTAGAATAAAAAGCTAAAGAATTCGTTATAGCTAACCTTCATTCACTGTTACAGGCCGGCTCGGAAGTTGCTCGCTATCGCACGCTCTATGTTGGGGCTACCGTAAAGCAGTGTCAAAAATTTATCATTAAATACCAACAACGGTACATTAACAAGACTATCGGCGAATATAAAGGTGTGATACAGAAACAAAAGCTGATCGAGGATGTTACGAAAATGAAGAAAATGTAGAAACATTTATGGTAATCAAATATGTTTATTAAGCTAGACGTTTGTGGCCCTGTACAAAAAGAATAACATGCAATAATGCATGGAGTTTTAGCGACCATGTCATAAGTGTACGATTGGCAAGAGCCTTGGAAGCGGATGCATGGATGCATAAAGTGAGGTCAGTTAAAGTCTGGTCTAAAGTTCGTCAGTGGTTACGCTCTCATATCACAGAATCCACCAGTTTGCGGGCCAGCTGGGGCACGGGTCAGGTTGTGTCAGTTACAGGTCCATTCGTCCTACATTTAACCTCATCTTCCTCTTCACACAGATTAATTTATCTCTATTTCTAGAAGCAATCGTCGTCACACTCCTTGCAAACATACTTCAATCGACTCGAGGCTCCACCAATTCCACACGTATTGTTCAGGAAATCGCTCAAATTCGATGAAAGAGACAACAAATGTTCGTTCTTGCCTACGCTGACGTGCGTAGAAAGTCGGCATTCGTCCGCGTTCTGAACCAGCTCGAAGTTACACTCCCTGTAGGGTTGATCCGTGTCCCATAGGTACAGTTCCGCCTCGCTGCGATACCGCAGAATAACACCCTTGCCTCCATCCGTACCCAGCAGGACGGAATGTTTTCTCTTCGATCCCATTTCAACGATCGCGCTCGAACCCTTGCCGCTACGCAGATGTTCCGACTTTATCGAGTAAACCTTTTGTCCGCAAAGGTAGCTAAAGATAACAATGCTTTGTCCCTTGGGCTTGGGGATGAGTAGCAGGTAGAGCACATCAGAGTCGCCGCAACCGGCCGAAATGGCTCGCGGTAGCACAACGCGGAAATGTTTGTTGTTATTCACGTCGAGCACAATGATTGCACCATCACCGTCGGAAATGTAACTGTTTGGGAGAAGGAACGATTGAATTGAATGAATTTTTACATAGAATCGAGTGTATCCTTCAGGAAAGTCACATAACAATTTACTTACACAAATGGATGTCCAGATTCGTTGTAATCCGTCACGAGGTACTGGAGACGTGAGCTAGATTTCACAATTTCCGACAGATCGATAGTTTTGACCGTCTTATCGTTGCTCAGTGTGAAGGCGAACACCTTTGGCGGGCATCGTTTGATCGGTTGCTCCAGGAAGTTAGTAATTCCAGAATCAAGACACCACAAAATGCGCTATTTTCGTATGGAAAGGAAGCGATTATTACATGAATGGGTAGAAACGTTTTCCATCTCTCGCTACCGAAGCTTACCTTTACATCGGTGTACACATCGATCACTGATTGGAATGAGTTACAATTGCCCTCTTCCTGGTAGGCCCAGCACGGGAACGGCTTAATGTGTGCGTAGCAACTCGGTTTGCTAAGATCGATCTGTCCAAGCGTGGTAGGTACACCGGGACGTAATCTTGGCAGGCATATCAAGGCCCGATGATTGTCGTACTGAAACCGTACAGGCATCACATTGCGAGGCTTGTATCGCTGGGTCGAAATGTAGATATTCTTCGTAGAGTCGCAGGGAAAATCAATTGAATTGCCATTGATTCGGTAGACTTTGTCGCAGTATTCATGCTCTTCGTGGCTCCCTAAAACCGCCACTAGTACAAAAAGCAGGGCCAACACTTGCCCTGTCGTGTGGGAACCCATTGCTAGCTGCGTATCTGTACTTTTTGCCTGTTCAGTTCTTGCTGCTAGCAGCACGGTACGCACAAATGTTACTGATTGTTGGTAAAGCTTCCACAGCCCATATATACTGCGCTAAGCGTACCGGTTAGTTTTGGTTTTGGCGTCCTCGAAAGCACCAGCGCTACGTGCATGAACCGAACGCCAGTTTGTACGCCTAGCGACACGAAGCTTTGCTGACCATGACACTGACGGCATGGCGGAGTATGTGTTGTCTTCATATTCGTCAACGGTTGAAACAGTTTTCACCATCTAAAATCGCAACAAACCACGTAAAGGACGCTGAAAGTGGAATCTCCGAACAAATGACTGATAGGGCGTCTAGCTTGTGGCGATAATATACATAAAAGACAAATTTGTACACATATTTTATTATGTGCTGATGTAAAACTGCTGAGAAATTATCACGTATGGTCGTATCTGAACTACACCATCATCGCATGTTAAAATTCATATGCATTTCTGTTTAAAGATATTTTTATTGCTACGCATAAACGCATTTCTATGTTAGCTAATTATTAACTAGACTGTATATTACGCATGTGTGAGATACCTGACGGGTTGTGACAAATTAAGTTTATCTACGACAACTACGACTACGATAAACTTATTGATCAGACACTACAGCCGTTACATTTTCTAAGACCGGAAGATTTGAAAGCTGAATTGAATTAGAGCTTTGGGAATAGAAATTAAATTTTTAATATTATTTATCAATACAGAGTATTGACTGCGAAACAGTAAGTTAACGTTGAAGATCTCGTGATCTCTGAATGATCTTGGGGAGTTTAGAAAAAAGGAAATTTTCTGACATTATTGTGAATATGATCAGTTAAATTAATATTCGTGCTTCAAGTGATCATTCCCAACATTATTTTAAAAAAATAATAATAGGGGTCATCATTTTTCCTACCTTTCTCTTCCAAATAGAAGGTGATGAAGGTAAGCGCTTGACGGAAATATTAACAATCATTCAACGGACCCCCGGGCCAACAGTAGTACGGAACGTGCTTTAGACACGTAGTAGCTTAACTTCGAAATGTCTTTTGGTAAATTTCTCGTTGAAAGTTCCGGGTAGTAGTAGATCGCTTCCGAGGTACCATAACAAATTTCTTCAAGTTGTTTGTCATGTTGTGTATACCTGAAATAAAACTACAACTCTGTACAGTTACCATCAACAGCTGATGACGACACTCTGCAATAGTACGTGCCAGGTATGGTGGTCAGGCGTTCAGAAATTCTAAATTTTTCTAGTGTACGAATTTCACACGTATACCTTTCACAAAAAAATAGATGTAGTTTACAAATGAACTCTCACCGGAATGGCTTTCAGCGTCACAACCCCGGTTAGCGCTTGTTCCTGTGGCAACTGTTTGAAAACATAAAACAAAAAACACAAACAACACGAACAAGGGCGTCGGAGCTTGGTTGTAAGCTATCACAAACCGTGACCATCGTTCGGCAAACCACTGTTACCCTTAACATTGACTGTAAACGGGCGCTAAAGACATGCGTAACTGAAGTCTGGGTAGACGACCAAAAGACCTGAAGCGGTAAGGCTATAAAACGTTACGTACCGGATTGTCGGGAGATCAGTCGGTAGTAAGGCGTTGTAGTCAGATGCTTTGAAAGCTCCGGGCTCTGGATAGCAGGATCAGTAGATAGGAAAAAAGACGCAATCAAATCCGAACCTCAGACGCTACACTTTGGTTTACGCAAGATTACAAACGTTTTATTACGATTGTTTTTTGGAGATGCGATCCACAATAAATATCGGCCTGGTGCCGATCGTTCTGGCTTGCTTATCCGCAGTTATAGCGGTGAAGGGATCATGTACGTCGGACAACTGTACCAGGACAATATACACCTGGGAAGGTGGTCGCATCGTCTGGCCATGTCCTACAACGAAGAGGCTCATTACCAGCACCGGCAAGTACACGCCACGTGACTTGATCGCGATGCGTTGTCAACGTTCCGGCTCACACACGCTGTGTTGTTTCCCGCGCTACAAAAGCAGTAATCCGATCACGCTGAGCAAGGTGTACGCCACCAAGAAGGGTTGTGACGTTAAGTTCGAACCGTTCCCATGCTGGAATGAACAGGAGGAAGGTAACTGCAATGCGCTGCAATCCGCCATCGACCTGTACAGTGACGGAGACTATGTTTGGGTGTTGGACAATGGTGTGACGCAATCGCTCCGTGCACCATTGCAACGTTGCCCACCGAAGGTTGTGGTGTACTGTAGCAAAACGGGCAAGAAGCTGAAAACGATCAACCTAGCACGGTTTGTGACAGAGAAGTCGCGCCTCCAGTACATCCAGGTGGAATGCATCAAGGGTGGTCGGTGTTATGTGTACGTAAGCGATCCGGGCAACAATGCGATTATTGTATATGACGTGTACAGTGGCCGTGGATATCGAGTGATTCTGCCGAAGGCCGTCCACATGGGCTGTCGGTATCGGGATATGTTGTACATCTTCCTATCGAAACACAAGGACGGCATGCGGCTATACTTCACCTATCTTGGTGGCCATCGACTGTTTGCGATTAAGACGGAGCATCTGCGCAAGGGACATGGTGGCAACATCATAGGTAAGGTTGAGGAGCATTTTTGAATCCTTATCAGGTGCGTAACGGTATGAGTGTATTCTTCTATTTCCAGACGTTGGCGAAAAACCACACGTACCCATCTTCCTCGGAACGGACGGAGGCCATGGAGTATTCTTCCGGGAGGAAGGTGAATCGAACATCTACTATTGGAACACCAATAGCTGCTACAAAAAGTCCAACTTCAAGCTGGTATACAAGAGCGTGTTGGGGTTGTACGCCACACATGTGTTCCCCGATCTCAAACTTAACCGTCTGCTAGTGCTGGAAAATGATTTCCCTAGCTACGTAAAGGATCATGCTGGTTGTGGTACGCTGCATCAGATTTCCATCCTCGATGGAAGCTGCAAGTGTCACGGAGGCGTCTAAACACCGTGTATCATTTAACATTACAACGGATGTAATTTATTAGTCAGCGCGCGTCAAACATGCATGTCTACATGCGCACATGTGATATACAGAAAGCTGGTAGAGAATAATGCAAACCGGAAACCAGGCCAAACCGTAGCGTAACAGATGCCAATACAAGACTCCGAAAGCTACCAGGAAAATATTAGTAATAAAGAGATACAACTATATTATCATAATCATATCAGGCTTTGTGTAACATTCTTTTATCGTTAGAGCATGATCCAAAGAGGATATGTAGTGCTTAACATTTAGGGAACTCAGATGAAACGACATTAGATGGATATCAGTGTGCTGGAGGACAGATAATGCTTCGAGAGGCTTTAATGGAAGAATCTTTTATTGCTGAAACTGGTAATCCGTTTGATGTTAGTTTCGATATTTGCGTGTTGAACGTGGCCAGTATTTTTAGTTATTACAGAACATGCATAATCCGGCGCCAATTATAATTCCAATTTGTTTCAAATTATTAAATGGGCAGAGCATTGCAGCAGATCATTTAACATGAAAACACTTGGACTCAATGTTGTTCGAGTGTTCGAAAACTTAATATTTATTATCGAATGCATACAGACTCTGTGTAGGGGAGAGTTGGTTTATCTCACCAAAATAATGCTTGACAACACAGATCTAGCTCTTCTGCTGCAGCATCTCACGCTTCTTGGCCTTCTCGATCTTGGCCAGACGAGCCATACTCTTCGGTCCGAGGAGACCACCGCCCCAGTGACGACGAATATCATCGAACCGATCGTTGAAGTTGGTCTTGATCGTTTCGACCAGCTTGGCCAGGTTGGGCTTGTCCGAGTTCTCGACCTGAGTCAGGGCGACACAGGTGCACGTCTTGCGGTACACCAACGTTCCGAGGCGCGACTTACCCTTGATGATGCAATACGGCACTCCCATCTTGCGGCACAGGGCGGGCAGGTAGATGACCAGCTCGATCGGATCAACGTCGTGCGAAATGATGACCAGCTGAGCCTTCTTCTGCTCGACCATCTTCACCACGGTGTTGACACCCTGACGCAGCTGATTCGGACGCTTCGTCGGCGGTTCCTCCTTGCCGGCTGCCTTCGCTTCGGCCTTCGCCTTCAGGCGCTGGATGCGAGCGATCGGGTTCTCCGGACGGTATTTCTCCAGCAGCTTCATCACCTGCTGGGCCGTCGGCTTGTCCAGCGTCTGCGTGAACTGGTTAATTGGCGGCGGGATCTTCAGACGCTTCTGGAGAATGGCCTTGTGGCGCTGGATACGAATGTACTTCGGCCAACGCACAAACCGGCTCAAGTCACGCTTGGGCTGCACATTCTGCCCGATGCCGTAGTTCTTAACACGTTTCTCGAACAGGGGGTTCACCACCTTCTTAACCTCAACTTTTTTCGGTTTGGCCAACGGGGCCGGAGCAACCTTCTGCTTCGGCACGACCTTCTTCTTGACGGGCTTCTTCGTCACCATGGTGGATAGAACCTGTAACGGAGACGGATATTATGAGTAAACACACTAAATTACGACGGAAATAGTTAGCAGCACACCTATTCCTTTCGATAGCCAAGTGGAAAAGAAAAATACACGCTGCTGTCATGCACCTGAGAGGCTTTTTGAGGGCCTCTTATTGCACTGTCAGTTCGGGCTCATATCGTTTAGATGCATAAAGCAAGTAAACGAATCAACAACAAAATGAAGAATTCTCTTCTTGGAGAGTGATGATTGCATAAAACTGTAAAAATATCCATATTCATCTATCACTATATTACTTAAACAAAAGTTTAGCAATTATCATCAGTTTTGCGAGTTAACGAAAAGGCCTTTTCAATGTTGTCATTTTATCAAAATATCGTGTCGATAGAAACTCTTTGCTCAATTGAATTCTCCAAGAACATTGGTAAATTTATATCACTGTAAAATATAGTTTCACTAATATGCCACATCGAAATTGTTCTTCTACATTTTTGAAGAAGAAAAAACAATAGGATAACATTCATTGCAGCTCATCAAATGCTTCGCTGGCCATGCTATAACTGATCGTTTTCATGGCCGATTGCTCTCCCTTTGTTAGTAAAACAGGAAATATATATTAACTAATGTGGAAAATGTGTGGAAAAGTTGTTTGAACCAAGCGATAGTTTAAAGATAAAGTTTTTAAATAACTAAAAAAATTAAGCAAAAGATAAAAATGTTAATAATAATTAGCGCTGATGAGGCGTGAGTACGATCTTTCACTTCTGTGTCAGTTCTACGCTTCATTGTCAAATGAACCCTGCTGTACCAGCCTGCTGTTGTAGCATATTTATGTGGAGCAGTAGCAAATTCTAGGAAAGTGGTGTGAAATTTTGCAAAACTTCGAAACACTCGTACCGTGTACAGTTCAGCCGAATCGTTCCGATAAAGGTTAGCAATCAAAAGTGCCCTAGTGCCCCATGGCATCACAGTTTGATCTTTGAAACTTGAGCGCTCGAAAAGTGCTAAAAAGGTTAATGCAAAAATTCTGGCAATCCTGCTCATTTACACCACGAAACTTCTCGATGCGGAAGTGGGCGCAGATAGTTTTTTTTCTCTCCTATTGCGTTGTGAAACACCACAAAACCCGATCCGATAGAAGGTGGCCCGAAATGCTCGGTTGCTCTATGGTGCGTTTTTTAGGAATGTTAAATCATGTGCTACACTTTGTGTGAAGAAAAGCGCTTCTTTCGTGCTGTTGGATGAAAGTAGATTTCAGCTGGTGCACAATAAGCATAACAACACATGTGTCATATCCGCTCTGACGTAGCGCATGAAAAAAGAAGGCGAAAGATGGAAATAAAAAATTAGCAAGGCTAGCTCGATGTTTATCGTGTGTTGTAAGCACCGTGAGAGATACATCAAGGTCGCCCTCATGCCAACAATGATAAAAAGGTGCAAAACAGCCATCAAATGGCAAACAGGTTGATGTACAGGGGATGAGAGAAGCACGGTCGATTTTCGAAACAGCTGCTGCCGATTTACGATCGAACATATCGGATAATTCTGTCTGGCTCGTGGCTACTGCTGCTGCTGCTGCTGCCTGCTGGCTGACAAGGGTTACCCCCGAAAGACAGCCAGGTTGCTGGGAGTAGGAAAACACTGCAGTGGCATTGGGATCATGTGAATTGGTTTAGTATATGCGTATCGGTGTGTATGTGTATGTACATGCAGTAAGAATGCTATTTTTTCCTTCGTCCTGCTGTATACGCCTGCTGTACAGGGAATAGCAGTCGAGAATAATACAAAAAAGCCAGTGTATTTTTAGATTTTCTGATATTCACGTCCATCTCTTCGGACAAACCCGTCATCCGTCCGTCTACCCGTTACGGCGTGGTTGATGCCGAGGGTCACCGTGAAAGGTCCTCCACAGCATCGCCAGCATCCAACGAAGAAGCCGTGATGTGTGGAGCAATAGGAGAAGAGCGAAATGGTAGGCAACGAGGAAGCTATTTGAAAAGGCGACAAAAACAAACAAACGAAACGTCAGAACATCGTCAGAGCAGCAAACCCTTAGTCAGTAATGTTCAAATCCGTCGTATCAAATGTTGCTTCTCCGTCATCGCCCAACGCCCAGCACAGATTGTAGTTTTGTTTGCATTTGTTGTTTTTTTCGTTCATGTTTGAAGTACTTGCATCTTTGTGTAATTGTTTACTTTCGATAACAACAGATTACACTGCGCGTTAAACAGTTTTTCTTGCTTCTGTTCGAACTGCTGATAATGGTTTAAAGCAATGGTGAAGCGTTTCTTACGCTCCGTCAGTCATAAAGATTGCTGGATCGATTCGTGTCGGGTCATGTGAGAGGTGGTTTTTTTATGTGCAAAATCGATTCTGGTTTGAAATAGTGGAGAAGGGAGAGCACACAGCTTTCCGAACGCACGGTGCACGTGATGATTCATAGCAATTCATGTAAAACAAACCCAACAAAAAACAAATCTTACCATTAGCTGTGCAGAATTCGTACGAGGTATTTGGTGGCCATTACCTGTACCTGTTGGTTCGTAACGCAATTGTTAACCATCGGAAAGCAAGCTATAGCTACGATACGATACGCAAATTCATAATGTGTAGATGTGTGCATGAAGTGCATTATGCTGACAGCTGGCAATTGACAAGGTAACAACAAAGAAAGGCAAAAAAGGGGGATAACGCATCTCCCATTTTAACGGTAAATCGCTAAAAACCAGTAGCTGTAGAGAGCATAGTAGTGCTGAGAGCGAAAGAAAGAGTCCGATCAGTTTTCATTCTTGCTCTCTGAATCGCCGCTCTCATCCCTGTGCTAGACAGCATAGTGCGATGAGCAGCATATTTGTTTACGTTACGACGTCATCATCGTAGTGCAGTGTGGTGGTGTCTATCCAGAAGAAAGCATAGAATGACGACGACAGCGACTGCTGTTGGTGTTGCAGCATAGAGTAGAGTGGTGTTACTGTGTGTAGCGTAGAATTGATCGACCAGTAGCAGCACTGCTTCGTGTCAGCAATAATCGTGTGCGAGCCCATTCGTAACGTTTCTGTTCTATATTTTGTTACAGTATATGAACACTAATAAAAGTTAATTCCCTGCGATATTCTAAGTTGTACGCAACGGTGTGATAAATCGATTCGTTTTTTTTGACGTCATCGAAAGGAAAAAAGAAAATCCATTCATTATTGCCCCAGTAGTGTGTGTGTGTCTAGCAGGATAGTGATTTTTAGGAATGTTCCAAAATAATAAGAATACCACAATTCGTATTATGCGTGTTTAGGAAGGTGTAACTAGCAACAACAACAAAAATCATATCGATATACTCACACTCACGCACCCTTGAGTGTATGAGTACTAGTGACAACAACAGTGCGCAATAGTTGAAAACAAAGAGTGCAATAGGCACAACATCGTAGTAAACAGCGGAAAGCTTCAAAACCCAGGCAGGCAAATCCTGTGCGTGAGCGTTTGATTTTACCTGCTGTCTGTGTGTGTGTGTGCGCGTTTGTTTGTGTGTTTAAGCTTAAATTAAAGCAACATCGTTAAGCTACGGTAAAACAAATATGTTGGGACGTGTGCGACTCAAAGAGAACGGCATCATGGATGAGGAGCTTCCGACCCTGCTGGAGACGACCATTCGCTTCCTGGCGAAGAATCTCCACGTCATATGTAACACCGATCCGGTCACGCATCAGCTGGAGCTGAAGGACGACGTGGTCGTACCGAACGAAATTTGCGACAGGTGAGTGAAAAAAAGGTGTTTCGATACAAACGCGGAACTTAGCTAGTCCTGTTGGCCTATTTCTTTTCCCGGATGATGATTATTATTATGGTCGTGTGACGCATGCAACATCTCCCTGGTCGAGTAGAGTGAAAGCTGGAGGTGAACTTTCCATTCAATGCAAAATACACCGCATCAAAGGCGAACGAACGGCCGTGTGTATTGTGACGGATTCTCGCGCGGTTTTCTTTCCCTACTCACACGTGTAATAATTGTGTGTTATCAGTGCCGACTTGGGGGAAAATAATTTGTGTGCGCGTACGGGGTTTGTATTCCCGTTAGTAACCTCTTAAATGTTTGCCACGCGACGCGACGCGTTTTGCTTTCTTCCTTTCACTCGCGCTACGCAAAAAGGGGCTTACTAGTAGGAACAAAGAACACGAACGAAATGAGCGTTTGGGGGAAAAATTAATGTGTGCGTGCGCGTGTAGCTATCACGACCCTTATAACGCGCGCCGTGTCTCCGCGTGCCACCACACACATGGTTAGAGCATGTGCGCCTCGCCAAGATAGTGTACAGTGTGGTGGTGCATCGTGTAGGGGAGTACTTCTCCCCGTGGTGCACTATCACACGTCTCCGTTCTTGCATGATACCATCGACAGAGCGTAAGAACAGATGTATACGGGACACGGCGTGTTACATAATTTGTCTATCCCGTTCTACGTTGGCAGCGGTACACACTGTACATTCGTTTGGTTAGCCCTCACAATTCAAGCACAATTTCCGATGATGCGAACGTTTTTCCTATCTCCGTCTCAGCTAATCAGCTGATTTCATTTGCGCGCTTGTTGGTGCGCTTCTGCTGCTTGTATGTACATGGCTATTCCGATGCTCGGTCTGATACGATGCAACATTCTTGTTAATTTAATGCAGGGCAGAACAATCCGGTTGTTTCGAGTTTTTCAAACATTGTTTATTTGTTTTTTAAAGACATGTGTTTTTTTTGGGAAATCAGAATTTTTGAGTCGTTTTGATTATTAGCTTAACAAAATGTTGAAATATTCCTTACTCGCCAAGCGTTGATGTTCCCTGCTGACAAGCGATGGCAACCGTGTGTTCCGTGTGTGTCTCTCAGTGTGTTTGTGCGCATTAAAAGGCTATAGATTTGCTGCAGTTATTGCGACGTACAAAGCGAGATTCCCTGCCCTGCCCTGCAGCCAGAGCCTCCGCACCTTAGCCTTGCCTAATCGATTCTCGTTCTCGCGCCCTTTCCCTTCACCACCACCCCGGGGGTGGTGAACATTCACTCGAACGCACCCGTGCCGCGTGTTCATCCGAGTCGAGCAGGTTTTCTTTATGTTTGTCCGAGGTCCGAGGTGTGTGTAGGTCGGTAGTGTATGTATGCAGTTTTCGCCCGCCTTACCGAACATGCATGCTGGCCCATTTGCTTACCTTCTTTTATCCTTCAAATCGCTTCGTGATTTGTATATACATTTTTGCACATAACAACAACCAGCTGCTACTTCCACAGTTCCGTCCTCGGTTCCACTTCGCGGTGGCAACTTACCGGATGGTAGGCGGATATGTGGTTCAGGTGTTTCTATAGGCGGTACACTGGTGAAACTTGACTCCCTTATTAATGCCTCACAACTTCCCTTTGCCATGCTAAGGCAGCACCGTTCCAACCTCTGGGGGCAGCCCTTTTTATCGTTCTACATTAGGCTTCTATTGGAGGGCTTGCTCTTTGTTATGAAAGTAGGCTTCGGTAGGGATTGATCTACTTCGCACTCACGAAGGGAAATGATCGCCAAGCGAACGAGAAACGTTTGCGCTAAACCGTTCTTTGTTATTCCTTTGGGAGTACTAAGCTTGTTATGTTCAGATTGACCTACTTCTGAGACGATTTATTTTGTTGTTTTTTTAATTTTTTTCAAATTTATTTTTTTATTTTATTAAATTTATAAATTTAATTATTTAATTTTTTTCCTCAAATTTTACAATCAAAATATTAGTTTAAATGGTAGAACAAAACTTTGAATTAAAAAAACAAACTTTTTTTAATGTGTTTTTTGTATGACTGATACAAGCATGGGTGAAGGTGAACATGGTTTTGATATGCATTCGCTCTGTGCAAATTGCTTAGTGAATTTGATGAAAATCTGTCTTCAATTATAGACTAACTACATGGGTGTCTGTGTACTGGTGCATGCAAGCCAAGAAACAATTTCTATAGCTTTGTTTGTCTGATAAAAAAAATATAAAATTTTCCCTTTGGAAAAATATAATTTTCCACCTTCGACATATTTATAGGACCAGAAATATGTTACGAATAAAACCGAAATCGGGTAAACTTTTCGCAAAACATTATTTAATGACAGACGAAATAAATATAAACACGCTTTATTGCGGTAATGATGGCATTCAAGTCTTCGGAACCTAAATTGTTATCCTCATTAACGCAAGGGCAGACATATGAACCTCCTCGTCACCCATTCCTACTGGGAATGACGGATAATTGAGCAAAGTCTTGTGTCAAAATTAACCTCAATAGTGAAAGGAACTAATGCACATTAGCCGAACTCAAAGTGCACCTTGTTGTTAGGTTTATTTGTCGTGTATTCGATTTTGTTTCAACTTTCGAGACCATCCTCCTGTCACCTTGTGTCCTTTCGGACACACCCATTCACCCATGGCTGGCATTAAGCTCTATTCATAGCGCAAAACATCTGAAGAATGTTCTGCTGTCCGATCGGTCCTGCTCGATTCGTGTACGAAAGGCGCGATCAACTGCGTTCTACTCTGTCACACGGGAACGTTTTCGGATTTTGGTTGACCCGTTTGATGTCGCGGAGGCACATGTCGATTCTTTGGCATGTGCATTAAACATGACATTTAAGAAGGAGGATCGTTTAAAGGCTAAAATTGTATAGATTTTTAGAGCACCATCTAGATTACTACCAATGTGAGGCACCTTAAAAGACAAAGAAATCAATGCTTTTGAAGTACAGTGGAGCGCCGATTATCCGGGTACGTTTTATCCGGCAGTCCCATTATCCGTACAGCTCGGAAATGACAGTTCTAAAGGCGAATTGACATATTAACTGCAAACCGGTGATGACAAGAAATAAAAATCTCAATAGGGAATAATATTATCTGCTCCAGTTCGACCAAATAGAACAGATTTATTTTGCATAGTGCACCTAAGAATATTAACATTGAGCTTTAGAAAAAAAAATCCACCTTTTACACACTAAACACTAATAGAAATCACTAACCAGAGTTATTCCTTTAATCCGTGATATTCGCTTATCCGGCAAGGGCTGAGTCTCGATGAGCACGGATAATCGGCCTTCTACTGTAATTGCAAATATAGGTTAACAATGTATACGATAAGCCACAAAACAACTCACGATTGAGGTTGCGTGATGCCCCCCCCCCCCCCCTCACAATCACCTACGCACCTCGAAATGGTAGAAGTGGGATTGATTTACTCTCGAGTCTCGAATGCCTAGAATTTATCGACCATTCCTCGCGATGTGTCTATTCGAGCGGAAAGCGTACTGAATTGTTTGCTCAGTTTTCGATAGTACCTTCCTTTGTTACCTATGTCTTGCCACCCTATGTCTCAATGCCACCCAGAAATATTTGTTTGCCATAAAATGCGCACATGTTTCATGTGTTTTTTCTTGTTTTGGAGGTTTTGCTGTGCGGTTTTTATTTTACCACAGTTTACCCCGCGCGTACTGTACAACTTTCACAATCTAGACGCAAAGTTTCCAACAAATAAAAATCGTTTAATTATTTCTTGCAAGAAAGGCCACGGTAGACGGCTTATGCTTCGCTCGACTGGTAACTGATGTACCAGCGTTGTCCTTGCTTTGCGCGCGGGCTTAGCGATAATCGTATC
Organism: Anopheles funestus; assembly: GCF_943734845.2. Lineage (NCBI taxonomy): Eukaryota > Metazoa > Arthropoda > Insecta > Diptera > Culicidae > Anopheles > Anopheles funestus. Next base: position 14,928,439 of record NC_064599.1, on the reverse strand, counting down.
ATAAGCAAAGACGTCGATCACATGTCGGTGCGATCTGCATGCCGAAGCGGATGTGATTGCATAAGCCACAAAATTACGAGGCAACGCATGACTTGGAAAAACAAATAAAAAATTGTACAATGGTTGACCCATCGGTTGATAACTTCTGTCAATGAACTTCGCCCAAGAGCATCATTGTCGCACTAATCGCTTTCCCGCTGCTTGTTGCCGATGGATCTTCCACCAGAAAGGAACGATCTTTCCTCGCTGATTACTGTGGGATGCCATCGCCAAATGTCGCACGCTTTCCTGAAGCGTTCGCTCGTTGCCCCCCCGATGCTGACGAAGGAGAATTAGTTTACCACCACCCCGCCGTTTGCGTTACTTGATGCTTGGTGCCGCGTGCGCATCCACACATCAACGCGACAATTGTCACAAATCGCCACGGTTGCAATGTGCCCCGTGAGTGCCGTGTGAGATCGTCCACAATTGGTCATATTGCAATCGGGGTGGCAGTCCCTCGGGGGTAACCTTTGGATATGGGACGAGAAGCGAACACGAGCCGCTGTGTAACGCCGCTGATTTCAACCTTCAAACCAGGCGCAAAACACAACCCCCCCCCCACACACACACACAGACAGTTACAGAAGCGGATGGCCTCGTGAAAGGCTGCTTCGTCTCTCGTGTGTGCACTTGAAATATGGTATAAATTGACGATGTGACGTTTGTGTGTACGGATCGAGAATGTCATCCATATGACGCCAACGTTATTTAAGCGGTCTGGGGATTGAAATGGAGAACGCCACAGTGTACTATAATAGTACTCACGCCGTGCCGCCGTGACATTGTTCACGGTTTGTGAATTTCGTCAGCTTTGTTGCATTGTGTTTTTTGTTATTACGCTGCCAAACTGGTTGATTTTAGATTCAAATCGCTAAAATCTTCTATTTGCTGCATGCGAAATTTAATGCGTTTTCGGTTGGCACTTTACAGAACGGGAAATGTTGACGATGGGAATCTTATTTACAAGAAAATAATATATTGCTTTATGTATTGTAATACTATTTACTACTTCTCCAACGTGGCTCCTGCTGATTAGTAGACAGCATAAAAGATGTTCCGTTGGTGCTAAAATAAAACCATAATTTTATCCCATATTTTCAATAAATTTTCTGTCGTAATACTGTACGGTTCTTTCATATTTTACGTTAAATTGAAAATCGAAAACTCATTGAAATCATATCATGGTTTTGGAAGCAAAAGTGACGTGACGCAAGCGATAAGAATTTTAAAGATAAAAGAAAAAACATACGTACGGTGACAGAATTGAAGTAAAAGCTTTAACCGCCATCAAATCGGACCAAACAATCTTTAGTTATGGCGTCCACCAAACTTCTAAAATATGGGTTTGAAATAATTGTGTTTGTTGTTCTGGTTCTTAGTTCAAAGACACTACTTTTGGGCCTGTCACTTTGCAACGGAACGTCCTATAAACTTCGGGGAAAGTGCACGACAACTCTAAAGAATGTTTTAAGTAAAATTTCAGTTTAATACAGTGGCAGCCATAAACCAAATCTCATTTGGATTGGCTGTCCAGTATAAAAATCTTGGACGAAGACCACGAAAAATATAACTCAGGAGCCAACAAACATCAATTACACGAGGTTAAATGCGTTTTTTTGTGTGTGATTCAACTTGATTCTCATATCACCATTCCGCCCGGTGTGGGTACGCATGTGAAATTCACGTGTGGTCGTTTGAAACATGTCTGCGGTACGTGCTTCGGGTGGTCCAGTAGCAACAACCTTGCCCATCTACCGTCTGTGATAAGAAGGCTGAAAGTGCACCGACAAACGTCAAACTCAGACAGCGGACAGGTCGATCTTCGCCATTTTTTTTGTTGTTGCCGGCTCCTTTTGTAACCTTGGCCGTACGAAACGCAACAATGTTTCGACCGTTTTACTAGTTCCCAGCTTCAGGTGTGTGCCATGTGTTGTTTTGCAAGCCAAATTTTAAAAAAATGGTTGGGGAAATGATCTGCTAAATAGAGATTAACAAATGAACTTAAAGTCCGATCTTGGAGAGGATGATATTGTAAGGAAATTAAAAGTCGATCTTTTACCCAAAACCAGGATTTTGGGTGAAGATCACTTTCGTGTCTTCTGACAAGGTTCTACATGTGATCAATTTCAGAGCGAGGATTTTCATGCAACGAAATTGGTGACCTACAGCACAATTTAAAGGTTTTTTAGAATGATGCATCTCTAGTTTACTGTTTTCATTATTATCATCTCAATGATTTAAAGCTATTATAGATGTTATTAATCGTGTGTTTCTTTCCACCCTTGTTGGCATATTACAGAGATGTAATCTGTCTGCTGAAGAAGAAATGACTTAAAAAGAGGAAGTGTAAAGGCAACGCAAACCATTAATTAATTATGATTAAATGATTTAATTCCATTAGAAACTCTTCACGGAATCGATTCCAATCAAAGCACTAAAGATAAGCTACCGTGTTGTTGGCTACTAAATCACTAATCAAACACCAATCATCGCCGGTCATTTTGGTCGTTTTTCCTGTGCTTAATTGTTTTACCACTAGCTATACCTCCAACACCGATCCCCCAGCGATCGTTTATAACCAAAAAAAAGTTTCGGCATTTCGGTTCCGTTTTGATGTTGGTTTTCCTTTTCCTCCGATTCAAAATATCGGGTGTGGGCAAGGTCATGGGAAATGAATGATGATTATTGCCGCGAAATATGACGATGGTTTCGCGATCCTTCTTTTCGTCTTCAGCAGCGCCATAGTTTAACGACACGAGAAAAGAAGAATGGCTGGAGATGAGTGTGCGAATGCTTCTGGTTTTTTTATATGTAGCAATAGAATCGCAAAATTTACAGCACCCCTTAATGATGTGCTGCGAACCTCTTGATCATGACGGGGGGTTGTCTTGGGACGAACTTCGAAACACTGCTCCACTGTTTTTGGGAAGATGTTTGAATCTTTTTGGAATCTTTTTGTGAATGAGACGATATGACGACAAAGAAATTATTCTATTTGTGGAATTAACTGTGTGTTTGAAGCAGCGAATGATTTAGACTTGCTCTGGAGGAAAAGTGTTGTTGCATTCTTGCTGTTAAAGGCTAAGAGCAAGACTAGACATTCCAACGTCACCAGGAACTTTATTTGATTTGCGCGTAAAAGAAGTAGACGTTGAACCAATGAGTCATTTTTAGCTCCAGAAATGTTTTCCACTTCCGACGAAACGCAACAGCTGATGTAGGAGATTCTGTCTACATTATGTCTACGCACTTAAAGCAATAAAACTCTGATTAATGTTTCTAATTTTATTTCTCTTCTAGGTTCCTTCGCTACCAGCAAGATTGCGGGCAGGACATCAACGATCGCTTTATACAGATATTCCGTGATACGGAGAAAACCCCACTGCGTCATGTCAGCCTGCGGAACAGCACCATTACGAACGAGGGCATGCGCATACTGTTGCGACACCAGCTCAACTCGCTGTCGATGTGGTACTGCAACAAGATCACGACCGCGTCCTGGAATATCCTGATCGAGCACTGTCGGCAGTTGCGTTCGCTCGAGCTCGGCCGGTTTGTCGATATGCTGAAGCATAGCGAACCGAACGAGAAAACACCGATCGACTTTCAGCTGCTGTTGCCCCGTCTGCAGCGTCTGAAGCTGAACGGTGTCGTGCTGCAGCCAACGATACAGTTCAGCCATCTGACCGAGCTGTGTCATCTCGATCTGACGGCGTGCATCTTCGCCGAGTTCAGCCTGAAGGCGCTGGTCGACCTACCGAACCTGCGCACGCTCATCCTGTTCAACGTGTGGCCACTGGAGCACGAGTTTCCAACGCTGTGCAAGCTAAAAAATCTCGAAACTCTCGACCTGTCGGTGTCACGCGCGAATGTCGATGGAAACTATCTAACGCCTAACAAAGTAAGTGATGTGATGTTGTCGGATGCGCAAACAATATTGTGCTCGTGGATTGCAAATGTTTATCTTTCCCATTTACTGTCTATTTTCCGGTACAGTTGCTAGCAAACTTAGTTGAAAATCTACCAAAACTGCGACATTTGGACATCTCCGGTACGAACCTAGCCGGTGATGGTGTAGCCGAGCGGGCAGGCTCTTGCACGGGAAACAGCTCGGACATCCCGGGGCTGGTTAGCAGGGTGGATCGTCCGTTGGACTTTCTCGGTATTTACTATACCTCTCATTCGGCGTGCAAATGGCACGACATTCCGGCCCTTAGGGTAGGTCAATTAGTGGAGAAGATCGGAAGAAGACCTTATTGCTATAGAATTCTTATTTCGGTATGCCTTTTTAGGTCGCCGGTGAGGCAACTGAAGAGCAGATCTTGGTAGCGGCCGTAGCCTATCAAGATCGGCACGAACTGCTGACGAAGGTACTGAACGATCTGTACCATCTGTTGCGGTTCGAAACGTGCAAACAAATTCACAAAGCATTGGACGTGGTACTGTCGGCAATGGATAAGCACATACGCGTGAAAAATATACAGATCAGTGGCAGGTATGGTTACGGATATTTGTTGTGTAAAATGCGTCGAAAATGCACATAATAATTCTAACTAATAATTCTCATTCCTTCTGCCTTACAGTGCCACCTTATTCTACATCGTAAAGGGAAGAGAAAAAATGAAATTCGGCGTACCATTGAAGAACCACATCATTCACACACTGTTGAACGGAATGTCCACTCATCTGACGGATGATACAATGATGCGTAATGGTTGTTTAACGTTGTGCCAGTTCAACATACCGCTCGATGTGGTAAGTGTACCATTAGATGGGGAAAAGTACATTTTACGCGTGTGGATATTTTAGCTTAGTTGATTATTGCACAACAGTGATAAGTTGTACGATCCATTTTACGGATCGATCCGGAGTCGGAGTGGGTGCTACGAGTTCGAATCTGATCTATAGGTGCAAGTAGGTTCAGTTGGTAGTAGTGATGGGCGCTCCGGAGAGAACCTACGGCTCAGGAACCGGCTCCGAACCTGTGGATCCGGCGACTGTTCCGAACCAACGGAAAGGATGGAATTGATCCGCAGTTGACTTCGGGGTTTCCCGGAGTTGGATTGATCATAATTATTGTCTAGCCTTTCTTGACCCTAGCAAAGACGTCGAACCTATTGAACCTACTTAAATCTACTTACGGATGGCTCAGAACCGCAGAACCGCTCATCGACACGTGCATCACTATTATTCAAGTAAATCGGTATATCATATTGTTTGGATAATTATCAATTAACTTTTCAAAAGTTTATGGTTGGTTAGTATGCTGTTTAATTCATTTTTTTGGCACCTTCGAAAGCTTGTGTTTCATCTGAAGCAAAAAGAAAATATATTAATTTATTCCAACCATTCTATTGCAGATGTTTGAATACGAGCGGCTGGTTCACATATTGTTGCACGGAGTATCGTACCGAGAGCAGGAAGGATTCGTGCAGCGCATTGCAATCTATCTTCTAAACTCACTCGCCTGTCAGGTGGACGGCAGTCAGAAGTTGTTTTTGGGCGATCTCGGTGCTATATCGGTAAGTCGGCTTACCTTCTCGGGTTTTATCGGTTATGAAATTGTGCCACCATTCATTCTTCCTTTCTTCACCCACAGACAATGTTGAACTTAATCAACGACCGATTATCGAGGCGTGTCTTTGACGACGTTATGGAAGTGGCCTGGTCGACGATGTGGAACGTAACCGACGAGACGGCAAAGAACTGTGAACGGTTTCTTGATGGGCGCGGCATGGAATATTTCCTCGGTTGTTTAAAGGTGAGCAGAGACGCACCGAGATTGTTCTACGCGCACACGCTTTAAGAGAACGGTTTATTTATAGCAATTCATGTGCTTTTCCTATGTTTTTTTTCATGTTAGCTATTCCCCGATCGGGATGAGCTGCTGCGCAACATGATGGGCTTGCTAGGTAATGTGGCGGAAGTAAAGGAGCTACGGCCACGCCTGATGACGCCCGAGTTTATAACCGAGTTTTCCGATTTGCTCGATTCGTCCAGCGATGGCATTGAGGTAGGATAGATTTACCGTACCATCAACTCGATTACTTACTCTGTTACCCTGATCCTTCCAGGTCAGCTATAATGCCGCTGGCGTGTTGGCCCATATTGCTTCGGATGGTGCCGATGCGTGGACGATACCGAGACCGACTAGGTACAGCGTGTTGGTGCGCATGGTGGAAGCTATCGAACGATGGGATCTGTCGGCCGAGCGTAACATCAACTATCGGAGCTTCGAGCCGATTCTAGGGTTGATTCGCTGCTACCATACGCCTCAGTGTCAACATTGGGCCATTTGGGCACTAGCGAATCTAACCAAAGTGAGTGTACCAACCAGCGATGATAGTTTGGCGACGGTTTTCGGAACAGCTTCTGAGCAACATATCTCTCTTTTCCTTCGTTAGGTCTATCCGACCAAGTACTGCCGGGTGGTGGAGCAGGAGCATGGTATAGAGCTGTTACAGGAGCTAATCGATCATCCGCAGCCGTATCCGCGCCTGAAGGAGCTAGCTCAGATTGTGCTGACGCACTGTCGTAATCTCAGCGAACCGATGAACGGCACTGCAACGACCGATGGGATCAACAACACGGACCCGAACGTGATGGAACTGGATGGCTAAAAGCTTTTCCTTCCTTTGCGCATTCGCGTCCTGTTTCCATTGGGTCCGCATCGGCAGACATCGGCAGACATCAACAATAGGACACATAGTGTAGCATCACAAGTGATATAGCGAGCGTAAAACAAAAAGAAAAAAAACCCTAAAGCAACTGGCTTATATTGCCACGATGAAGGTGTATGGAGAGCTAGAAAGAGCGAAGTATAAGGGGCAAAGAAAAGCGGGATCGGCTTCATTAGGCGTGTTGACTCTGTTTAGGCAAACATTCTGCGGGCGTAATAAAAATGTCAGTTACCCAATCGAAACCTGGTGCCGGATGACGGGTATCGTAACGCACAGTGTTAGTCGTCATCTCGCTGGAAAGATTCGCCGCTAGTATGTGTTAATGAGGCAGCTGGCTGTTCCGCTTCGGGCGCCATTTTGTAGATAGAACGTACCATCATTGCCTACTTTTCTTGCTACCTTCTGTTCGATTCTGTTGTTGTTATTGGTAATAGCTTCCCGCTTCCCGTTGGATAGCCATTTTTTCACATGTTGTCCAAAGCAAACACAAACTGGTTGTTCAGGAAACGCTACTGATTGGGGAAACGTGTGAAAACCGCTGCGTTGTGGTAATAATACTGTACAGGATGTAAGCAAAAGTGCTGAGTTCAGGTGTTGAAGCATGATGGGGAAACAGCACATGTTTCTGTTCTTCTTTTCGCAGAAGTATGCTTAGGTTCGGTAAGGTTTATTTTTTGTTTAATTTGTTGCGTGTAAATAGTGTGAAGCGGAATGTCCATAGTACGACGTGCGTGCGTTTGTTTTTTTGTGAATATAAAAAAACAGCAAAGTAAGAAAGGTAACATGCCAACGTGCAAGTGATAGCCAAGGATTAGAATGGGAGAGTAAAAGAGTGCAAATGAAAAACGAAAGAGACGAATGAAGGAAAAACAAACACGTGTTTATTCTGTTTTTGGAGTATTGCTTCGTGAGAGTACTATTAGTAATTTCTGCAAGCTTTTTTTGTAGTCTCGTATTGGTTTTTTTTCTTACGCTTTGCTGGACTGTTCGTTCATTGGTACATCGTACTTTCTTTTTGCTTGTCTACGGAAAAGATCGAAAGAAGAAACGGCTTCCGGAGGTGTGCGTAAGACGTTTCATGTCAACAAATGTTGAAGAATGTTATTCAAGATGATATTATAAATTCACCTATGTTATGGTTGTGTGTCCGTTGTTTAATTTCGCCTATTTAGTATTTCACTCTGGAACTCATGTTGAGACACATTTAAGTACGCACTAATTGCTGAAGTAATATGGTTTTTTTTCCGACGTTAAGTCCACAAAACGTTAAGCTTAAATAACTAACTCACCCGAATCCAAAGTACGAAATGCATGCGAAAGTCGTTTATTTAGTGATTTTAGTAGTGCGAACATCGCACTGTAATGGCCGTACCGGTACGAGGGCGACGAAAAGTTGACTAAGCCAAACGCTTGTTAAAATCAGAAGAGCGCATAAAACTAGGAGCAACAAAAAATCAACAACCACAATAAAATACAAAAAAAAACATTTCCAAAATAATAGCGTTCCGAGTTTTATTTCGGTTAAGTTGCTAACGAGTCATGAATAATTCGCATTCTCTTCTGGTGTCGAAGAATCGGGTTTGGTTCGTTTTTACGGGTAGCTTGTTGCGCTAAATCCTCGAAAAACGACGAATTTTATCATTCAAAATAACAGGAGAGCATCACACAAAAGAGGTAACATCAGCTACCAACCAGCGAAAATTAATAGCATGAAATACAAGATCACACGACGCGTGAAGAAATTTCAATTCTTACCCCGAAGTTTTCAAATTTTTATAATTTTTCAATTTTTTTATAATTTTTTATTCTTTTTTTTGCTTAAAACATTATTTGAGTGAAAAGAAACTTATTGCAACCAATTGGCATTAAAATAAATCTATTTGAATTTTTTTTGCAAAATTTCCCAAAAAAAACGTAAGGGGTAAGCCTTATGAAATTTTCGAGTGAAAATTTTTTGTAAAATTTTTTTCTGATTTTTCATTCTTTTCTTTGTTTAAAGCATTATTTGAGTGAAAAGAAACTTATTGCAACAAATTCGCATTAAAATTTATCACATTTATAAATTTTGCTAAATTGTTCAAAAATGAGGAAAATTTAACATTTCCTCAAACAGGGTAAGGAACTTGGTTCCTCGAATAACTTCTGGCACAGACATCTGAGGGCATGGCCGTCCAAGAAGAAAATGTAGCCATTGGTGCCATCTATCGACCACAGGTTAAAGATTGGCGATCCGTTGGATACCGACCGAGTTATAGGCAAAACTTGGTGCAAAAATGAGGAAAATTTTACATTTCCTCAAACAGGGTAAGGAACTTGGTTCCTCGAATAACTTCTGGCACAGACATCTGAGGGCATGGCCGTCCAAGAAGAAAATGTAGCCATTGGTGCCATCTATCGACCACAGGTTAAAGATTGGCGATCCGTTGGATACCGACCGAGTTATAGCCAAAACTTGGCGCACAAATGAGCCTTATGAAATTTTCAAATTTTTATAATTTTTCAATTTTTTTATAATTTTTCATTCTTTTTTTGTTTAAAACATTATTTGAGTGAAAAGAAACTTATTGCAACCAATTGGCATTAAAATAAATCAATTTGAATTTTTTTGCAAAATTTCCCAAAAAAAACGTAAGGGCTAAGCCTTATGAAATTTTCGAGTGGAAATTTTTTGTAAAATTTTTTTCTGATTTTTCATTCTTTTTTTTGTTTAAAGCATTATTTGAGTGAAAAGAAACTTATTGCAACAAATTCGCATTAAAATTTATCACATTTATAAATTTTGCTAAATTGTTCAAAAATGAGGAAAATTTAACATTTCCTCAAACAGGGTAAGGAACTTGGTTCCTCGAATAACTTCTGGCACAGACATCTGAGGGCATGGCCGTCCAAGAAGAAAATGTAGCCATTGGTGCCATCTATCGACCACAGGTTAAAGATTGGCGATCCGTTGGATACCGACCGAGTTATAGTCAAAACTTGGCGCAAAAATGAGCCTTATGAAATTTTCAAATTTTTATAATTTTTCAATTTTTTTATAATTTTTCATTCTTTTTTTGTTTAAAACATTATTTGAGTCAAAAGAAACTTATTGCAACCAATTGGCATTAAAATAAATCAATTTGAATTTTTTTGCAAAATTTCCCAAAAAAACGTAAGGGGTAAGCCTTATGAAATTTTCGAGTGGAAATTTTTTGTAAATTTTTTTTCTGATTTTTCATTCTTTTTTTTGTTTAAAGCATTATTTGAGTGAAAAGAAACTTATTGCAACAAATTCGCATTAAAATTTATCACATTTATAAATTTTGCTAAATTGTTCAAAAATGAGGAAAATTTTACATTTTCTCAAACAGGGTAAGGAACTTGGTTCCTCGAATAACTTCTGGCCCAGACATCTGAGGGCATGGCCGTCCAAGAAGAAAATGTAGCCATTGGTGCCATCTATCGACCACAGGTTAAAGATTGGCGATCCGTTGGATACCGACCGAGTTATAAACAAAACTTGGCGCAAAAATGAGGAAAATTTTACATTTCCTCAAACAGGGTAAGGAACTTCGTTCCTCGAATAACTTCTGGCACAGACATCTGAGGGCATGGCCGTCCAAGAAGAAAATGTAGCCATTGGTGCCATCTATCGACCACAGGTTAAAGATTGGCGATCCGTTGGATACCGACCGAGTTATAGTCAAAACTTGGCGCAAAAATGAGCCTTATGAAATTTTCAAATTTTTATAATTTTTCAATTTTTTTATAATTTTTCATTCTTTTTTTGTTTAAAACATTATTTGAGTGAAAAGAAACTTATTGCAACCAATTGGCATTAAAATAAATCAATTTGAATTTTTTTGCAAAATTTCCCAAAAAAAACGTAAGGGGTAAGCCTTATGAAATTTTCGAGTGGAAATTTTTTTAAAATTTTTTTCTGATTTTTCATTCTTTTTTTTGTTTAAAGCATTATTTGAGTGAAAAGAAACTTATTGCAACAAATTCGCATTAAAATTTATCACATTTATAAATTTTGCTAAATTGTTCAAAAATGAGGAAAATTTTACATTTTCTCAAACAGGGTAAGGAACTTGGTTCCTCGAATAACTTCTGGCCCAGACATCTGAGGGCATGGCCGTCCAAGAAGAAAATGTAGCCATTGGTGCCATCTATCGACCACAGGTTAAAGATTGGCGATCCGTTGGATACCGACCGAGTTATAGGCAAAACTTGGTGCAAAAATGAGGAAAATTTTACATTTCCTCAAACAGGGTAAGGAACTTGGTTCCTCGAATAACTTCTGGCACAGACATCTGAGGGCATGGCCGTCCAAGAAGAAAATGTAGCCATTGGTGCCATCTATCGACCACAGGTTAAAGATTGGCGATCCGTTGGATACCGACCGAGTTATAGCCAAAACTTGGCGCAAAAATGAGCCTTATGAAATTTTCAAATTTTTATAATTTTTCAATTTTTTTATAATTTTTCATTCTTTTTTTGTTTAAAACATTATTTGAGTGAAAAGAAACTTATTGCAACCAGTTGGCATTAAAATAAATCAATTTGATTTTTTTTGCAAAATTTCCCAAAAAAACGTAAGGGGTAAGCCTTATGAAATTTTCGAGTGGAAATTTTTTGTAAATTTTTTTTCTGATTTTTTATTCGTTTTTTAATTTAACGCATTATTTGAGTGAAAAGAAACTTATTGAAACAAATTCGCATTAAAATATATCACATTTATAAATTTTGCTAAATTGTTCAAAAATGAGGAAAATTTAGCCATTGGTGCCATCTATCGACCACAGGTTAAAGATTGGCGATCCGTTGGATTCCGACCGAGTTATAGCCAAAACTTGGTGCAAAAATGAGCCTTATGAAATTTTCAAATTTTTATAATTTTTCAATTTTTTTATAATTTTTCATTCTTTTTTTTTGTTTAAAACATTATTTGAGTGAAAAGAAACTTATTGCAACCAATTGGCATTAAAATAAATCAATTTGAATTTTTTTGCAAAAATATTCCAAAAAAAACGTAAGGGGTAAGCCTTATAAAATTTTCGAGTGGAAATTTTTTGTAAAATTTTTTTCTGATTTTTCATTCTTTTTTTTGTTTAAAGCATTATTTGAGTGAAAAGAAACTTATTGCAACCAATTGGCATTAAAATAAATCAATTTGAATTTTTTTGCAAAATTTCCCAAAAAAAAAACGTAAGGGGTAAGCCTTATGAAATTTTCGAGTGGAAATTTTTTGTAAAATTTTTTTCTGATTTTTCATTCTTTTTTTTGTTTAAAGCATTATTTGAGTGAAAAGAAACTTATTGCAACAAATTCGCATTAAAATTTATCACATTTATAAATTTTGCTAAATTGTTCAAAAATGAGGAAAATTTTACATTTTCTCAAACAGGGTAAGGAACTTGGTTCCTCGAATAACTTCTGGCCCAGACATCTGAGGGCATGGCCGTCCAAGAACAAAATGTAGCCATTGGTGCCATCTATTGACCACAGGTTAAAGATTGGCGATCCGTTGGATACCGACCGAGTTATAACCAAAACTTGGCGCAAAAATGAGGAAAATTTTACATTTCCTCAAACAGGGTAAGGAACTTCGTTCCTCGAATAAGTTCTGGCACAGACATCTGAGGGCATGGCCGTCCAAGAAGAAAATGTAGCCATTGGTGCCATCTATCGACCACAGGTTAAAGATTGGCGATCCGTTGGATACCGACCGAGTTATAGCCAAAACTTGGCGCAAAAATGAGCCTTATGAAATTTTCAAATTTTTATAATTTTTCAATTTTTTTATAATTTTTCATTCTTTTTTTGTTTAAAACATTATTTGAGTCAAAAGAAACTTATTGCAACCAATTGGCATTAAAATAAATCAATTTGAATTTTTTTGCAAAATTTCCCAAAAAAACGTAAGGGGTAAGCCTTATGAAATTTTCGAGTGGAAATTTTTTGTAAATTTTTTTTCTGATTTTTCATTCTTTTTTTTGTTTAAAGCATTATTTGAGTGAAAAGAAACTTATTGCAACAAATTCGCATTAAAATTTATCACATTTATAAATTTTGCTAAATTGTTCAAAAATGAGGAAAATTTTACATTTTCTCAAACAGGGTAAGGAACTTGGTTCCTCGAATAACTTCTGGCCCAGACATCTGAGGGCATGGCCGTCCAAGAAGAAAATGTAGCCATTGGTGCCATCTATCGACCACAGGTTAAAGATTGGCGATCCGTTGGATACCGACCGAGTTATAACCAAAACTTGGCGCAAAAATGAGGAAAATTTTACATTTCCTCAAACAGGGTAAGGAACTTCGTTCCTCGAATAACTTCTGGCACAGACATCTGAGGGCATGGCCGTCCAAGAAGAAAATGTAGCCATTGGTGCCATCTATCGACCACAGGTTAAAGATTGGCGATCCGTTGGATACCGACCGAGTTATAGTCAAAACTTGGCGCAAAAATGAGCCTCATGAAATTTTCAAATTTTTATAATTTTTCAATTTTTTTATAATTTTTCATTCTTTTTTTGTTTAAAACATTATTTGAGTGAAAAGAAACTTATTGCAACCAATTGGCATTAAAATAAATCAATTTGAATTTTTTTGCAAAATTTCCCAAAAAAAACGTAAGGGGTAAGCCTTATGAAATTTTCGAGTGGAAATTTTTTTTAAAATTTTTTTCTGATTTTTCATTCTTTTTTTTGTTTAAAGCATTATTTGAGTGAAAAGAAACTTATTGCAACAAATTCGCATTAAAATTTATCACATTTATAAATTTTGCTAAATTGTTCAAAAATGAGGAAAATTTTACATTTTCTCAAACAGGGTAAGGAACTTGGTTCCTCGAATAACTTCTGGCCCAGACATCTGAGGGCATGGCCGTCCAAGAACAAAATGTAGCCATTGGTGCCATCTATTGACCACAGGTTAAAGATTGGCGATCCGTTGGATACCGACCGAGTTATAGCCAAAACTTGGCGCAAAAATGAGGAAAATTTTACATTTCCTCAAACAGGGTAAGGAACTTCGTTCCTCGAATAACTTCTGGCACAGACATCTGAGGGCATGGCCGTCCAAGAAGAAAATGTAGCCATTGGTGCCATCTATCGACCACAGGTTAAAGATTGGCGATCCGTTGGATACCGACCGAGTTATAGCCAAAACTTGGCGCAAAAATGAGCCATATGAAATTTTCAAATTTTTATAATTTTTCAATTTTTTTATAATTTTTCATTCTTTTTTTGTTTAAAACATTATTTGAGTCAAAAGAAACTTATTGCAACCAATTGGCATTAAAATAAATCAATTTGAATTTTTTTGCAAAATTTCCCAAAAAAACGTAAGGGGTAAGCCTTATGAAATTTTCGAGTGGAAATTTTTTGTAAATTTTTTTTCTGATTTTTCATTCTTTTTTTTGTTTAAAGCATTATTTGAGTGAAAAGAAACTTATTGCAACAAATTCGCATTAAAATTTATCACATTTATAAATTTTGCTAAATTGTTCAAAAATGAGGAAAATTTTACATTTTCTCAAACAGGGTAAGGAACTTGGTTCCTCGAATAACTTCTGGCCCAGACATCTGAGGGCATGGCCGTCCAAGAAGAAAATGTAGCCATTGGTGCCATCTATCGACCACAGGTTAAAGATTGGCGATCCGTTGGATACCGACCGAGTTATAGGCAAAACTTGGTGCAAAAATGAGGAAAATTTTACATTTCCTCAAACAGGGTAAGGAACTTGGTTCCTCGAATAACTTCTGGCACAGACATCTGAGGGCATGGCCGTCCAAGAAGAAAATGTAGCCATTGGTGCCATCTATCGACCACAGGTTAAAGATTGGCGATCCGTTGGATACCGACCGAGTTATAGCCAAAACTTGGCGCAAAAATGAGCCTTATGAAATTTTCAAATTTTTATAATTTTTCAATTTTTTTATAATTTTTCATTCTTTTTTTGTTTAAAACATTATTTGAGTGAAAAGAAACTTATTGCAACCAGTTGGCATTAAAATAAATCAATTTGATTTTTTTTGCAAAATTTCCCAAAAAAAACGTAAGGGGTAAGCCTTATGAAATTTTCGAGTGGAAATTTTTTGTAAAATTTTTTTCTGATTTTTCATTCTTTTTTTTGTTTAAAGCATTATTTGAGTGAAAAGAAACTTATTGCAACAAATTCGCATTAAAATTTATCACATTTATAAATTTTGCTAAATTGTTCAAAAATGAGGAAAATTTTACATTTTCTCAAACAGGGTAAGGAACTTGGTTCCTCGAATAACTTCTGGCCCAGACATCTGAGGGCATGGCCGTCCAAGAAGAAAATGTAGCCATTGGTGCCATCTATCGACCACAGGTTAAAGATTGGCGATCCGTTGGATACCGACCGAGTTATAACCAAAACTTGGCGCAAAAATGAGGAAAATTTTACATTTCCTCAAACAGGGTAAGGAACTTCGTTCCTCGAATAACTTCTGGCACAGACATCTGAGGGCATGGCCGTCCAAGAAGAAAATGTAGCCATTGGTGCCATCTATCGACCACAGGTTAAAGATTGGCGATCCGTTGGATACCGACCGAGTTATAGCCAAAACTTGGCGCAAAAATGAGCCTTATGAAATTTTCAAATTTTTATAATTTTTCAATTTTTTTATAATTTTTCATTCTTTTTTTGTTTAAAACATTATTTGAGTGAAAAGAAACTTATTGCAACCAATTGGCATTAAAATAAATCAATTTGATTTTTTTTGCAAAATTTCCCAAAAAAAACGTAAGGGGTAAGCCTTATGAAATTTTCGAGTGGAAATTTTTTGTAAAATTTTTTTCTGATTTTTCATTCTTTTTTTTGTTTAAAGCATTATTTGAGTGAAAAGAAACTTATTGCAACAAATTCGCATTAAAATTTATCACATTTATAAATTTTGCTAAATTGTTCAAAAATGAGGAAAATTTTACATTTTCTCAAACAGGGTAAGGAACTTGGTTCCTCGAATAACTTCTGGCCCAGACATCTGAGGGCATGGCCGTCCAAGAAGAAAATGTAGCCATTGGTGCCATCTATCGACCACAGGTTAAAGATTGGCGATCCGTTGGATACCGACCGAGTTATAGGCAAAACTTGGTGCAGAAATGAGGAAAATTTTACATTTCCTCAAACAGGGTAAGGAACTTGGTTCCTCGAATAACTTCTGGCACAGACATCTGAGGGCATGGCCGTCCAAGAAGAAAATGTAGCCATTGGTGCCATCTATCGACCACAGGTTAAAGATTGGCGACCCGTTGGATACCGACCGAGTTATAGCCAAAACTTGGCGCAAAAATGAGCCTTATGAAATTTTCAAATTTTTATAATTTTTTAATTTTTTTATAATTTTTCATTCTTTTTTATGTTTAAAACATTATTTGAGTCAAAAGAAACTTATTGCAACCAATTGGCATTAAAATAAATCAATTTGAATTTTTTTGCAAAATTTCCCAAAAAAAACGTAAGGGGTAAGCCTTATGAAATTTTCGAGTGGAAATTTTTTGTAAATTTTTTTTCTGATTTTTCATTCTTTTTTTTGTTTAAAGCATTATTTGAGTGAAAAGAAACTTATTGCAACAAATTCGCATTAAAATTTATCACATTTATAAATTTTGCTAAATTGTTCAAAAATGAGGAAAATTTTACATTTTCTCAAACAGGGTAAGGAACTTGGTTCCTCGAATAACTTCTGGCCCAGACATCTGAGGGCATGGCCGTCCAAGAAGAAAATGTAGCCATTGGTGCCATCTATCGACCACAGGTTAAAGATTGACGATCCGTTGGATACCGACCGAGTTATAGGCAAAACTTGGTGCAAAAATGAGGAAAATTTTACATTTCCTCAAACAGGGTAAGGAACTTGGTTCCTCGAATAACTTCTGGCACAGACATCTGAGGGCATGGCCGTCCAAGAAGAAAATGTAGCCATTGGTGCCATCTATCGACCACAGGTTAAAGATTGGCGATCCGTTGGATACCGACCGAGTTATAACCAAAACTTGGCGCAAAAATGAGCCTTATGAAATTTTCAAATTTTTATAATTTTTCAATTTTTTTATAATTTTTTATTCTTTTTTTGTTTAAAACATTATTTGAGTGAAAAGAAACTTATTGCAACCAATTGGCATTAAAATAAATCAATTTGAATTTTTTTGCAAAATTTCCAAAAAAAAACGTAAGGGGTAAGCCTTATGAAATTTTCGAGTGGAAATTTTTTGTAAATTTTTTTCTGATTTTTCATTCTTTTTTTTGTTTAAAGCATTATTTGAGTGAAAAGAAACTTATTGCAACAAATTCGCATTAAAATTTATCACATTTATAAATTTTGCTAAATTGTTCAAAAATGAGGAAAATTTTACATTTTCTCAAACAGGGTAAGGAACTTGGTTCCTCGAATAACTTCTGGCCCAGACATCTGAGGGCATGGCCGTCCAAGAAGAAAATGTAGCCATTGGTGCCATCTATCGACCACAGGTTAAAGATTGGCGATCCGTTGAATACCGACCGAGTTATAGGCAAAACTTGGTGCAAAAATGAGGAAAATTTTACATTTCCTCAAACAGGGTAAGGAACTTGGTTCCTCGAATAACTTCTGGCACAGACATCTGAGGGCATGGCCGTCCAAGAAGAAAATGTAGCCATTGGTGCCATCTATCGACCACAGGTTAAAGATTGGCGATCCGTTGGATACCGACCGAGTTATAGCCAAAACTTGGCGCAAAAATGAGCCTTACGAAATTTTCAATTTTTTATAATTTTTCAATTTTTTTAAAATTTTTCATTCTTTTTTTGTTTAAAACATTATTTGAGTGAAAAGAAACTTATTGCAACCAATTGGCATTAAAATAAATCAATTTGAATTTTTTTGCAAAATTTCCCAAAAAAAACGTAAGGGGTAAGCCTTATGAAATTTTCGAGTGGAAATTTTTTGTAAAATTTTTTTCTGATTTTTCATTCTTTTTTTTGTTTAAAGCATTATTTGAGTGAAAAGAAACTTATTGCAACAAATTCGCATTAAAATTTATCACATTTATAAATTTTGCTAAATTGTTCAAAAATGAGGAAAATTTTACATTTTCTCAAACAGGGTAAGGAACTTGGTTCCTCGAATAACTTCTGGCCCAGACATCTGAGGGCATGGCCGTCCAAGAACAAAATGTAGCCATTGGTGCCATCTATCGACCACAGGTTAAAGATTGGCGATCCGTTGGATACCGACCGAGTTATAGGCAAAACTTGGTGCAAAAATGAGGAAAACTTTACATTTCCTCAAACAGGGTAAGGAACTTGGTTCCTCGAATAACTTCTGGCACAGACATCTGAGGGCATGGCCGTCCAAGAAGAAAATGTAGCCATTGGTGCCATCTATCGACCATAGGTTAAAGATTGGCGATCCGTTGGATACCGACCGAGTTATAGCCAAAACTTGGCGCAAAAATGAGGAAAATTTTACATTTCCTCAAACAGGATAAGGAACTTCGTTCCTCGAATAACTTCTGGCCCAGACATCTGAGGGCATGGCCGTCCAAGAAGAAAATGTAGCCATTGGTGCCATGTATCGACCACAGGTTAAAGATTGGCGATCCGTTGGATACCGACCGAGTTATAGCCAAAACTTGGCGCAAAAATGAGCCTTATGAAATTTTCAAATTTTTATAATTTTTCAATTTTTTTATAATTTTACATTCTTTTTTTGTTTAAAACATTATTTGAGTCAAAAGAAACTTATTGCAACCAATTGGCATTAAAATAAATCAATTTGAATTTTTTTGCAAAATTTCCCAAAAAAAACGTAAGGGGTAAGCCTTATGAAATTTTCGAGTGGAAATTTTTTGAAAATTTTTTTTCTGATTTTTCATTCTTTTTTTTGTTTAAAGCATTATTTGAGTGAAAAGAAACTTATTGCAAAAAAATCGCATTAAAATTTATCACATTTATAAATTTTGCTAAATTGTTCAAAAATGAGGAAAATTTTACATTTCCTCAAACAGGGTAAGGAACTTGGTTCCTCGAATAACTTCTGGCCCAGACATCTGAGGGCATGGCCGTCCAAGAAGAAAATGTAGCCATTGGTGCCATCTATCGACCACAGGTTAAAGATTGGCGATCCGTTGGATACCGACCGAGTTATAGCCAAAACTTGGCGCAAAAATGAGGAAAATTTTACATTTCCTCAAACAGGATAAGGAACTTGGTTCCTCGAATAACTTCTGGCACAGACATCTGAGGGCATGGCCGTCCAAGAAGAAAATGTAGCCATTGGTGCCATCTATCGACCACAGGTTAAAGATTGGCGATCCGTTGGATACCGACCGAGTTATAGCCAAAACTTGGCGCAAAAATGAGCCTTATGAAATTTTCAAATTTTTATAATTTTTCAATTTTTTTATAATTTTACATTCTTTTTTTGTTTAAAACATTATTTGAGTGAAAAGAAACTTATTGCAACCAATTGGCATTAAAATAAATCAATTTGAATTTTTTTGCAAAATTTCCCAAAAAAAACGTAAGGGGTAAGCCTTATGAAATTTTCGAGTGGAAATTTTTTGAAAATTTTTTTTCTGATTTTTCATTCTTTTTTTTGTTTAAAGCATTATTTGAGTGAAAAGAAACTTATTGCAAAAAAATCGCATTAAAATTTATCACATTTATAAATTTTGCTAAATTGTTCAAAAATGAGGAAAATTTTACATTTCCTCAAACAGGGTAAGGAACTTGGTTCCTCGAATAACTTCTGGCCCAGACATCTGAGGGCATGGCCGTCCAAGAAGAAAATGTAGCCATTGGTGCCATCTATCGACCACAGGTTAAAGATTGGCGATCCGTTGGATACCGACCGAGTTATAGCCAAAACTTGGCGCAAAAATGAGGAAAATTTTACATTTCCTCAAACAGGGTAAGGAACTTCGTTCCTCGAATAACTTCTGGCACAGACATCTGAGGGCATGGCCGTCCAAGAAGAAAATGTAGCCATTGGTGCCATCTATCGACCACAGGTTAAAGATTGGCGACCCGTTGGATACCGACCAAGTTATAACCAAAACTTGGCGCAAAAATGAGGAAAATTTTACATTTCCTCAAACAGGGTAAGGAACTTCGTTCCTCGAATAACTTCTGGCACAGACATCTGAGGGCATGGCCGTCCAAGAAGAAAATGTAGCCATTGGTGCCATCTATCGACCACAGGTTAAAGATTGGCGATCCGTTGGATACCGACCGAGTTATAGCCAAAACTTGGCGCAAAAATGAGCCTTATGAAATTTTCAAATTTTTATAATTTTTCAATTTTTTTATAATTTTTCATTCTTTTTTATGTTTAAAACATTATTTGAATGAAAAGAAACTTATTGCAACCAATTGGCATTAAAATAAATCAATTTGAATTTTTTTGCAAAATTTCCCAAAAAAAACGTAAGGGGTAAGCCTTATGAAATTTTCGAGTGGAAATTTTTTGTAAAATTTTTTTCTGATTTTTCATTCTTTTTTTTGTTTAAAGCATTATTTGAGTGAAAAGAAACTTATTGCAACAAATTCGCATTAAAATTTATCACATTTATAAATTTTGCTAAATTGTTCAAAAATGAGGAAAATTTTACATTTTCTCAAACAGGGTAAGGAACTTGGTTCCTCGAATAACTTCTGGCCCAGACATCTGAGGGCATGGCCGTCCAAGAAGAAAATGTAGCCATTGGTGCCATCTATCGACCACAGGTTAAAGATTGGCGATCCGTTGGATACCGACCGAGTTATAACCAAAACTTGGCGCAAAAATGAGGAAAAGGGTAAGGAACTTCGTTCCTCGAATAACTTCTGGCACAGACATCTGAGGGCATGGCCGTCCAAGAAGAAAATGTAGCCATTGGTGCCATCTATCGACCACAGGTTAAAGATTGGCGATCCGTTGGATACCGACCGAGTTATAGCCAAAACTTGGCGCAAAAATGAGCCTTATGAAATTTTCAAATTTTTATAATTTTTCAATTTTTTTTATAATTTTACATTCTTTTTTTGTTTAAAACATTATTTGAGTGAAAAGAAACTTATTGCAACCAATTGGCATTAAAATAAATCAATTTGAATTTTTTTGCAAAATTTCCCAAAAAAAACGTAAGGGGTAAGCCTTATGAAATTTTCGAGTGGAAATTTTTTGTAAATTTTTTTTCTGATTTTTCATTCTTTTTTTTGTTTAAAGCATTATTTGAGTGAAAAGAAACTTATTGCAACAAATTCGCATTAAAATTTATCACATTCATAAATTTTGCTAAATTGTTCAAAAATGAGGAAAATTTTACATTTTCTCAAACAGGGTAAGGAACTTGGTTCCTCGAATAACTTCTGGCCCAGACATCTGAGGGCATGGCCGTCCAAGAACAAAATGTAGCCATTGGTGCCATCTATCGACCACAGGTTAAAGATTGGCGATCCGTTGGATATCGACCGAGTTATAGGCAAAACTTGGTGCAGAAATGAGGAAAATTTTACATTTCCTCAAACAGGGTAAGGAACTTGGTTCCTCGAATAACTTCTGGCACAGACATCTGAGGGCATGGCCGTCCAAGAAGAAAATGTAGCCATTGGTGCCATCTATCGACCACAGATTAAAGATTGGCGATCCGTTGGATACCGACCGAGTTATAGCCAAAACTTGGCGCAAAAATGAGCCTTATGAAATTTTCAAATTTTTATAATTTTTCAATTTTTTTATAATTTTTCATTCTTTTTTTGTTTAAAACATTATTTGAGTGAAAAGAAACTTATTGCAACCAATTGGCATTAAAATAAATCAATTTGAATTTTTTTGCAAAATTTCCCAAAAAAAACGTAAGGGGTAAGCCTTATGAAATTTTCGAGTGGAAATTTTTTGAAATTTTTTTTTCTGATTTTTCATTCTTTTTTTTGTTTAAAGCATTATTTGAGTGAAAAGAAACTTATTGCAAAAAAATCGCATTAAAATTTATCACATTTATAAATTTTGCTAAATTGTTCAAAAATGAGGAAAATTTTACATTTCCTCAAACAGGGTAAGGAACTTGGTTCCTCGAATAACTTCTGGCCCAGACATCTGAGGGCATGGCCGTCCAAGAAGAAAATGTAGCCATTGGTGCCATCTATCGACCACAGGTTAAAGATTGGCGATCCGTTGGATACCGACCGAGTTATAGCCAAAACTTGGCGCAAAAATGAAGAAAATTTTACATTTCCTCAAACAGGGTAAGGAACTTCGTTCCTCGAATAACTTCTGGCACAGACATCTGAGGGCATGGCCGTCCAAGAAGAAAATGTAGCCATTGGTGCCATCTATCGACCACATGTTAAAGATTGGCGATCCGTTGGATACCGACCGAGTTATAACCAAAACTTGGCGCAAAAATGAGGAAAATTTTACATTTCCTCAAACAGGGTAAGGAACTTCGTTCCTCGAATAACTTCTGGCACAGACATCTGAGGGCATGGCCGTCCAAGAAGAAAATGTAGCCATTGGTGCAATCTATCGACCACAGGTTAAAGATTGGCGATCCGTTGGATACCGACCGAGTTATAGCCAAAACTTGGCGCAAAAATGAGCCTTATGAAATTTTCAAATTTTTATAATTTTTCAATTTTTTTATAATTTTTCATTCTTTTTTATGTTTAAAACATTATTTGAGTGAAAAGAAACTTATTGCAACAAATTGGCATTAAAATAAATCAATTTGAATTTTTTTGCAAAATTTCCCAAAAAAAACGTAAGGGGTAAGCCTTATGAAATTTTCGAGTGGAAATTTTTTGTAAAATTTTTTTCTGATTTTTCATTCTTTTTTTTTGTTTAAAGCATTATTTGAGTGAAAAGAAACTTATTGCAACCAATTGGCATTAAAATTTATCACATTTATAAATTTTGCTAAATTGTTCAAAAATGAGGAAAATTTTACATTTTCTCAAACAGGGTAAGGAACTTGGTTCCTCGAATAACTTCTGGCCCAGACATCTGAGGGCATGGCCGTCCAAGAAGAAAATGTAGCCATTGGTGCCATCTATCGACCACAGGTTAAAGATTGGCGATCCGTTGGATACCGACCGAGTTATAACCAAAACTTGGCGCAAAAATGAGGAAAATTTTACATTTCCTCAAACAGGGTAAGGAACTTCGTTCCTCGAATAACTTCTGGCACAGACATCTGAGGGCATGGCCGTCCAAGAAGAAAATGTAGCCATTGGTGCCATCTATCGACCACAGGTTAAAGATTGGCGATCCGTTGGATACCGACCGAGTTATAACCAAAACTTGGCGCAAAAATGAGGAAAATTTTACATTTCCTCAAACAGGGTAAGGAACTTCGTTCCTCGAATAACTTCTGGCACAGACATCTGAGGGCATGGCCGTCCAAGAAGAAAATGTAGCCATTGGTGCCATCTATCGACCACAGGTTAAAGATTGGCGATCCGTTGGATACCGACCGAGTTATAACCAAAACTTGGTGCAAAAATGAGGAAAATTTTACATTTCCTCAAACAGGGTAAGGAACTTCGTTCCTCGAATAACTTCTGGCACAGACATCTGAGGGCATGGCCGTCCAAGAAGAAAATGTAGCCATTGGTGCCATCTATCGACCACAGGTTAAAGATTGGCGATCCGTTGGATACCGACCGAGTTATAGCCAAAACTTGGCGTAAAAATGAGCCTTATGAAATTTTCAAATTTTTATAATTTTTCAATTTTTTTTTAATTTTTCATTCTTTTTTTGTTCAAAACATTATTTGAGTGAAAAGAAACTTATTGCAACCAATTGGCATTAAAATAAATCAATTTGAATTTTTTTGCAAAATTTCCCAAAAAAAACGTAAGGGGTAAGCCTTATGAAATTTTCGAGTGGAAATTTTTTGTAAATTTTTTTTCTGATTTTTCATTCTTTTTTTTGTTTAAAGCATTATTTGAGTGAAAAGAAACTTATTGCAACAAATTCGCATTAAAATTTATCACATTTATAAATTTTGCTAAATTGTTCAAAAATGAGGAAAATTTTACATTTTCTCAAACAGGGTAAGGAACTTGGTTCCTCGAATAACTTCTGGCCCAGACATCTGAGGGCATGGCCGTCCAAGAACAAAATGTAGCCATTGGTGCCATCTATCGACCACAGGTTAAAGATTGGCGATCCGTTGGATACCGACCGAGTTATAGGCAAAACTTGGTGCAGAAATGAGGAAAATTTTACATTTCCTCAAACAGGGTAAGGAACTTGGTTCCTCGAATAACTTCTGGCACAGACATCTGAGGGCATGGCCGTCCAAGAAGAAAATGTAGCCATTGGTGCCATCTATCGACCACAGGTTAAAGATTGGCGATCCGTTGGATACCGACCGAGTTATAGCCAAAACTTGGCGCAAAAATGAGCCTTATGAAATTTTCAAATTTTTATAATTTTTCAATTTTTTTATAATTTTTCATTCTTTTTTTGTTTAAAACATTATTTGAGTGAAAAGAAACTTATTGCAACCAATTGGCATTAAAATAAATCAATTTGAATTTTTTTGCAAAATTTCCCAAAAAAAACGTAAGGGGTAAGCCTTATGAAATTTTCGAGTGGAAATTTTTTGAAAATTTTTTTCTGATTTTTCATTCTTTTTTTTGTTTAAAGCATTATTTGAGTGAAAAGAAACTTATTGCAACAAATTCGCATTAAAATATATCACATTTATAAATTTTGCTAAATTGTTCAAAAATGAGGAAAATTTTACATTTTCTCAAAGAGGGTAAGGAATTTGTTTCCTCGAATAACTTCTGGCCCAGACATCTGAGGGCATGGCCGTCCAAGAAGAAAATGTAGCCATTGGTGCCATCTATCGACCACAGGTTAAAGATTGGCGATCCGTTGGATACCGACCGAGTTATAGCCAAAACTTGGCGCAAAAATGAGGAAAATTTTACATTTCCTCAAACAGGGTAAGGAACTTCGTTCCTCGAATAACTTCTGGCACAGACATCTGAGGGCATGGCCGTCCAAGAAGAAAATGTAGCCATTGGTGCAATCTATCGACCACAGGTTAAAGATTGGCGATCCGTTGGATACCGACCGAGTTATAGCCAAAACTTGGCGCAAAAATGAGCCTTATGAAATTTTCAAATTTTTATAATTTTTCAATTTTTTTATAATTTTTCATTCTTTTTTATGTTTAAAACATTATTTGAGTGAAAAGAAACTTATTGCAACCAATTGGCATTAAAATAAATCAATTTGAATTTTTTTGCAAAATTTCCCAAAAAAAAACGTAAGGGGTAAGCCTTATGAAATTTTCGAGTGGAAATTTTTTGTAAAATTTTTTTCTGATTTTTCATTCTTTTTTTTGTTTAAAGCATTATTTGAGTGAAAAGAAACTTATTGCAACAAATTCGCATTAAAATTTATCACATTTATAAATTTTGCTAAATTGTTCAAAAATGAGGAAAATTTTACATTTTCTCAAACAGGGTAAGGAACTTGGTTCCTCGAATAACTTCTGGCCCAGACATCTGAGGGCATGGCCGTCCAAGAAGAAAATGTAGCCATTGGTGCCATCTATCGACCACAGGTTAAAGATTGGCGATCCGTTGGATACCGACCGAGTTATAGGCAAAACTTGGTGCAGAAATGAGGAAAATTTTACATTTCCTCAAACAGGGTAAGGAACTTCGTTCCTCGAATAACTTCTGGCACAGACATCTGAGGGCATGGCCGTCCAAGAACAAAATGTAGCCATTGGTGCCATCTATCGACCACAGGTTAAAGATTGGCGATCCGTTGGATACCGACCGAGTTATAACCAAAACTTGGCGCAAAAATGAGGAAAATTTTACATTTCCTCAAACAGGGTAAGGAACTTCGTTCCTCGAATAACTTCTGGCACAGACATCTGAGGGCATGGCCGTCCAAGAAGAAAATGTAGCCATTGGTGCCATCTATCGACCACAGGTTAAAGATTGGCGATCCGTTGGATACCGACCGAGTTATAGCCAAAACTTGGCGCAAAAATGAGCCTTATGAAATTTTCAAATTTTTATAATTTTTCAATTTTTTTATAATTTTTCATTCTTTTTTTGTTTAAAACATTATTTGAGTGAAAAGAAACTTATTGCAACCAATTGGCATTAAAATAAATCAATTTGAATTTTTTTGCAAAATTTCCCAAAAAAAACGTAAGGGGTAAGCCTTATGAAATTTTCGAGTGGAAATTTTTTGTAAATTTTTTTTCTGATTTTTCATTTTTTTTTGTTTAAAGCATTATTTGAGTGAAAAGAAACTTATTGCAACAAATTCGCATTAAAATTTATCACATTTATAAATTTTGCTAAATTGTTCAAAAATGAGGAAAATTTTACATTTTCTCAAACAGGGTAAGGAACTTGGTTCCTCGAATAACTTCTGGCCCAGACATCTGAGGGCATGGCCGTCCAAGAAGAAAATGTAGCCATTGGTGCCATCTATCGACCACAGGTTAAAGATTGGCGATCCGTTGGATACCGACCGAGTTATAACCAAAACTTGGCGCAAAAATGAGGAAAATTTTACATTTCCTCAAACAGGGTAAGGAACTTCGTTCCTCGAATATCTTCTGGCACAGACATCTGAGGGCATGGCCGTCCAAGAAGAAAATGTAGCCATTGGTGCAATCTATCGACCACAGGTTAAAGATTGGCGATCCGTTGGATACCGACCGAGTTATAGCCAAAACTTGGCGCAAAAATGAGCCTTATGAAATTTTCAAATTTTTATAATTTTTCAATTTTTTTATAATTTTTCATTCTTTTTTTGTTTAAAACATTATTTGAGTGAAAAGAAACTTATTGCAACCAATTGGCATTAAAATAAATCAATTTGAATTTTTTTGCAAAATTTCCCAAAAAAAACGTAAGGGGTAAGCCTTATGAAATTTTCGAGTGGAAATTTTTTGAAAATTTTTTTTCTGATTTTTCATTCTTTTTTTTGTTTAAAGCATTATTTGAGTGAAAAGAAACTTATTGCAAAAAAATCGCATTAAAATTTATCACAAACTTATTGCAACCAATTGGCATTAAAATAAATCAATTTGAATTTTTTTGCAAAATTTCCCAAAAAAAACGTAAGGGGTAAGCCTTATGAAATTTTCGAGTGGAAATTTTTTGAAAATTTTTTTTCTGATTTTTCATTCTTTTTTTTGTTTAAAGCATTATTTGAGTGAAAAGAAACTTATTGCAACAAATTCGCATTAAAATTTATCACATTTATAAATTTTGCTAAATTGTTCAAAAATGAGGAAAATTTTACATTTTCTCAAACAGGGTAAGGAACTTGGTTCCTCGAATAACTTCTGGCCCAGACATCTGAGGGCATGGCCGTCCAAGAACAAAATGTAGCCATTGGTGCCATCTATCGACCACAGGTTAAAGATTGGCGATCCGTTGGATACCGACCGAGTTATAGGCAAAACTTGGTGCAGAAATGAGGAAAATTTTACATTTCCTCAAACAGGGTAAGGAACTTGGTTCCTCGAATAACTTCTGGCACAGACATCTGAGGGCATGGCCGTCCAAGAAGAAAATGTAGCCATTGGTGCCATCTATCGACCACAGGTTAAAGATTGGCGATCCGTTGGATACCGACCGAGTTATAACCAAAACTTGGCGCAAAAATGAGCCTTATGAAATTTTCAAATTTTTATAATTTTTCAATTTTTTTATAATTTTTCATTCTTTTTTTGTTTAAAACATTATTTGAGTGAAAAGAAACTTATTGCAACCAATTGGCATTAAAATAAATCAATTTGAATTTTTTTGCAAAATTTCCCAAAAAAAACGTAAGGGGTAAGCCTTATGAAATTTTCGAGTGGAAATTTTTTGTAAAATTTTTTTCTGATTTTTCATTCTTTTTTTTGTTTAAAGCATTATTTGAGTGAAAAGAAACTTATTGCAACAAATTCGCATTAAAATATATCACATTTATAAATTTTGCTAAATTGTTCAAAAATGAGGAAAATTTTACATTTTCTCAAAGAGGGTAAGGAATTTGTTTCCTCGAATAACTTCTGGCCCAGACATCTGAGGGCATGGCCGTCCAAGAAGAAAATGTAGCCATTGGTGCCATCTATCGACCACAGGTTAAAGATTGGCGATCCGTTGGATACCGACCGAGTTATAGCCAAAACTTGGCGCAAAAATGAGGAAAATTTTACATTTCCTCAAACAGGGTAAGGAACTTCGTTCCTCGAATAACTTCTGGCACAGACATCTGAGGGCATGGCCGTCCAAGAAGAAAATGTAGCCATTGGTGCAATCTATCGACCACAGGTTAAAGATTGGCGATCCGTTGGATACCGACCGAGTTATAGCCAAAACTTGGCGCAAAAATGAGCCTTATGAAATTTTCAAATTTTTATAATTTTTCAATTTTTTTATAATTTTTCATTCTTTTTTATGTTTAAAACATTATTTGAGTGAAAAGAAACTTATTGCAACCAATTGGCATTAAAATAAATCAATTTGAATTTTTTTGCAAAATTTCCCAAAAAAAACGTAAGGGGTAAGCCTTATGAAATTTTCGAGTGGAAATTTTTTGTAAAATTTTTTTCTGATTTTTCATTTTTTTTTTGTTTAAAGCATTATTTGAGTGAAAAGAAACTTATTGCAACAAATTCGCATTAAAATTTATCACATTTATAAATTTTGCTAAATTGTTCAAAAATGAGGAAAATTTTACATTTTCTCAAACAGGGTAAGGAACTTGGTTCCTCGAATAACTTCTGGCCCAGACATCTGAGGGCATGGCCGTCCAAGAAGAAAATGTAGCCATTGGTGCCATCTATCGACCACAGGTTAAAGATTGGCGATCCGTTGGATACCGACCGAGTTATAGGCAAAACTTGGTGCAGAAATGAGGAAAATTTTACATTTCCTCAAACAGGGTAAGGAACTTCGTTCCTCGAATAACTTCTGGCACAGACATCTGAGGGCATGGCCGTCCAAGAAGAAAATGTAGCCATTGGTGCCATCTATCGACCACAGGTTAAAGATTGGCGATCCGTTGGATACCGACCGAGTTATAACCAAAACTTGGCGCAAAAATGAGCCTTATGAAATTTTCAAATTTTTATAATTTTTCAATTTTTTTATAATTTTTCATTCTTTTTTTGTTTAAAACATTATTTGAGTGAAAAGAAACTTATTGCAACCAATTGGCATTAAAATAAATCAATTTGAATTTTTTTGCAAAATTTCCCAAAAAAAAACGTAAGGGGTAAGCCTTATGAAATTTTCGAGTGGAAATTTTTTGTAAATTTTTTTTCTGATTTTTCATTTTTTTTTGTTTAAAGCATTATTTGAGTGAAAAGAAACTTATTGCAACAAATTCGCATTAAAATTTATCACATTTATAAATTTTGCTAAATTGTTCAAAAATGAGGAAAATTTTACATTTTCTCAAACAGGGTAAGGAACTTGGTTCCTCGAATAACTTCTGGCCCAGACATCTGAGGGCATGGCCGTCCAAGAAGAAAATGTAGCCATTGGTGCCATCTATCGACCACAGGTTAAAGATTGGCGATCCGTTGGATACCGACCGAGTTATAACCAAAACTTGGCGCAAAAATGAGGAAAATTTTACATTTCCTCAAACAGGGTAAGGAACTTCGTTCCTCGAATATCTTCTGGCACAGACATCTGAGGGCATGGCCGTCCAAGAAGAAAATGTAGCCATTGGTGCAATCTATCGACCACAGGTTAAAGATTGGCGATCCGTTGGATACCGACCGAGTTATAGCCAAAACTTGGCGCAAAAATGAGCCTTATGAAATTTTCAAATTTTTATAATTTTTCAATTTTTTTATAATTTTTCATTCTTTTTTTGTTTAAAACATTATTTGAGTGAAAAGAAACTTATTGCAACCAATTGGCATTAAAATAAATCAATTTGAATTTTTTTGCAAAATTTCCCAAAAAAAACGTAAGGGGTAAGCCTTATGAAATTTTCGAGTGGAAATTTTTTGTAAAATTTTTTTCTGATTTTTCATTTTTTTTTTGTTTAAAGCATTATTTGAGTGAAAAGAAACTTATTGCAACAAATTCGCATTAAAATTTATCACATTTATAAATTTTGCTAAATTGTTCAAAAATGAGGAAAATTTTACATTTTCTCAAACAGGGTAAGGAACTTGGTTCCTCGAATAACTTCTGGCCCAGACATCTGAGGGCATGGCCGTCCAAGAACAAAATGTAGCCATTGGTGCCATCTATCGACCACAGGTTAAAGATTGGCGATCCGTTGGATACCGACCGAGTTATAGGCAAAACTTGGTGCAAAAATGAGGAAAACTTTACATTTCCTCAAACAGGGTAAGGAACTTGGTTCCTCGAATAACTTCTGGCACAGACATCTGAGGGCATGGCCGTCCAAGAAGAAAATGTAGCCATTGGTGCCATCTATCGACCATAGGTTAAAGATTGGCGATCCGTTGGATACCGACCGAGTTATAGCCAAAACTTGGCGCAAAAATGAGCCTTATGAAATTTTCAAATTTTTATAATTTTTTAATTTTTTTATAATTTTTCATTCTTTTTTATGTTTAAAACATTATTTGAGTGAAAAGAAACTTATTGCAACCAATTGGCATTAAAATAAATCAATTTGAATTTTTTTGCAAAATTTCCCAAAAAAAACGTAAGGGGTAAGCCTTATGAAATTTTCGAGTGGAAATTTTTTGTAAAATTTTTTTCTGATTTTTCATTCTTTTTTTTGTTTAAAGCATTATTTGAGTGAAAAGAAACTTATTGCAACAAATTCGCATTAAAATTTATCACATTTATAAATTTTGCTAAATTGTTCAAAAATGAGGAAAATTTTACATTTTCTCAAACAGGGTAAGGAACTTGGTTCCTCGAATAACTTCTGGCCCAGACATCTGAGGGCATGGCCGTCCAAGAACAAAATGTAGCCATTGGTGCCATCTATCGACCACAGGTTAAAGATTGGCGATCCGTTGGATACCGACCGAGTTATAACCAAAACTTGGCGCAAAAATGAGGAAAATTTTACATTTCCTCAAACAGGGTAAGGAACTTCGTTCCTCGAATAACTTCTGGCACAGACATCTGAGGGCATGGCCGTCCAAGAAGAAAATGTAGCCATTGGTGCCATCTATCGACCACAGGTTAAAGATTGGCGATCCGTTGGATACCGACCGAGTTATAGCCAAAACTTGGCGCAAAAATGAGCCTTATGAAATTTTCAAATTTTTATAATTTTTCAATTTTTTTATAATTTTTCATTCTTTTTTATGTTTAAAACATTATTTGAATGAAAAGAAACTTATTGCAACCAATTGGCATTAAAATAAATCAATTTGAATTTTTTTGCAAAATTTCCCAAAAAAAACGTAAGGGGTAAGCCTTATGAAATTTTCGAGTGGAAATTTTTTGTAAAATTTTTTTCTGATTTTTCATTCTTTTTTTTGTTTAAAGCATTATTTGAGTGAAAAGAAACTTATTGCAACAAATTCGCATTAAAATTTATCACATTTATAAATTTTGCTAAATTGTTCAAAAATGAGGAAAATTTTACATTTTCTCAAACAGGGTAAGGAACTTGGTTCCTCGAATAACTTCTGGCCCAGACATCTGAGGGCATGGCCGTCCAAGAAGAAAATGTAGCCATTGGTGCCATCTATCGACCACAGGTTAAAGATTGGCGATCCGTTGGATACCGACCGAGTTATAACCAAAACTTGGCGCAAAAATGAGGAAAAGGGTAAGGAACTTGGTTCCTCGAATAACTTCTGGCACAGACATCTGAGGGCATGGCCGTCCAAGAAGAAAATGTAGCCATTGGTGCCATCTATCGACCACAGGTTAAAGATTGGCGATCCGTTGGATACCGACCGAGTTATAGCCAAAACTTGGCGCAAAAATGAGCCTTATGAAATTTTCAAATTTTTATAATTTTTCAATTTTTTTTATAATTTTACATTCTTTTTTTGTTTAAAACATTATTTGAGTGAAAAGAAACTTATTGCAACCAATTGGCATTAAAATAAATCAATTTGAATTTTTTTGCAAAATTTCCCAAAAAAAACGTAAGGGGTAAGCCTTATGAAATTTTCGAGTGGAAATTTTTTGTAAATTTTTTTTCTGATTTTTCATTCTTTTTTTTGTTTAAAGCATTATTTGAGTGAAAAGAAACTTATTGCAACAAATTCGCATTAAAATTTATCACATTCATAAATTTTGCTAAATTGTTCAAAAATGAGGAAAATTTTACATTTTCTCAAACAGGGTAAGGAACTTGGTTCCTCGAATAACTTCTGGCCCAGACATCTGAGGGCATGGCCGTCCAAGAACAAAATGTAGCCATTGGTGCCATCTATCGACCACAGGTTAAAGATTGGCGATCCGTTGGATATCGACCGAGTTATAGGCAAAACTTGGTGCAGAAATGAGGAAAATTTTACATTTCCTCAAACAGGGTAAGGAACTTGGTTCCTCGAATAACTTCTGGCACAGACATCTGAGGGCATGGCCGTCCAAGAAGAAAATGTAGCCATTGGTGCCATCTATCGACCACAGATTAAAGATTGGCGATCCGTTGGATACCGACCGAGTTATAGCCAAAACTTGGCGCAAAAATGAGCCTTATGAAATTTTCAAATTTTTATAATTTTTCAATTTTTTTATAATTTTTCATTCTTTTTTTGTTTAAAACATTATTTGAGTGAAAAGAAACTTATTGCAACCAATTGGCATTAAAATAAATCAATTTGAATTTTTTTGCAAAATTTCCCAAAAAAAACGTAAGGGGTAAGCCTTATGAAATTTTCGAGTGGAAATTTTTTGAAAATTTTTTTTCTGATTTTTCATTCTTTTTTTTGTTTAAAGCATTATTTGAGTGAAAAGAAACTTATTGCAAAAAAATCGCATTAAAATTTATCACATTTATAAATTTTGCTAAATTGTTCAAAAATGAGGAAAATTTTACATTTCCTCAAACAGGGTAAGGAACTTGGTTCCTCGAATAACTTCTGGCCCAGACATCTGAGGGCATGGCCGTCCAAGAAGAAAATGTAGCCATTGGTGCCATCTATCGACCACAGGTTAAAGATTGGCGATCCGTTGGATACCGACCGAGTTATAGCCAAAACTTGGCGCAAAAATGAAGAAAATTTTACATTTCCTCAAACAGGGTAAGGAACTTCGTTCCTCGAATAACTTCTGGCACAGACATCTGAGGGCATGGCCGTCCAAGAAGAAAATGTAGCCATTGGTGCCATCTATCGACCACAGGTTAAAGATTGGCGATCCGTTGGATACCGACCGAGTTATAACCAAAACTTGGCGCAAAAATGAGGAAAATTTTACATTTCCTCAAACAGGGTAAGGAACTTCGTTCCTCGAATAACTTCTGGCACAGACATCTGAGGGCATGGCCGTCCAAGAAGAAAATGTAGCCATTGGTGCAATCTATCGACCACAGGTTAAAGATTGGCGATCCGTTGGATACCGACCGAGTTATAGCCAAAACTTGGCGCAAAAATGAGCCTTATGAAATTTTCAAATTTTTATAATTTTTCAATTTTTTTATAATTTTTCATTCTTTTTTATGTTTAAAACATTATTTGAGTGAAAAGAAACTTATTGCAACAAATTGGCATTAAAATAAATCAATTTGAATTTTTTTGCAAAATTTCCCAAAAAAAACGTAAGGGGTAAGCCTTATGAAATTTTCGAGTGGAAATTTTTTGTAAAATTTTTTTCTGATTTTTCATTCTTTTTTTTTGTTTAAAGCATTATTTGAGTGAAAAGAAACTTATTGCAACCAATTGGCATTAAAATTTATCACATTTATAAATTTTGCTAAATTGTTCAAAAATGAGGAAAATTTTACATTTTCTCAAACAGGGTAAGGAACTTGGTTCCTCGAATAACTTCTGGCCCAGACATCTGAGGGCATGGCCGTCCAAGAAGAAAATGTAGCCATTGGTGCCATCTATCGACCACAGGTTAAAGATTGGCGATCCGTTGGATACCGACCGAGTTATAACCAAAACTTGGCGCAAAAATGAGGAAAATTTTACATTTACTCAAACAGGGTAAGGAACTTCGTTCCTCGAATAACTTCTGGCACAGACATCTGAGGGCATGGCCGTCCAAGAAGAAAATGTAGCCATTGGTGCCATCTATCGACCACAGGTTAAAGATTGGCGATCCGTTGGATACCGACCGAGTTATAGCCAAAACTTGGCGCAAAAATGAGGAAAATTTTACATTTCCTCAAACAGGGTAAGGAACTTCGTTCCTCGAATAACTTCTGGCACAGACATCTGAGGGCATGGCCGTCCAAGAAGAAAATGTAGCCATTGGTGCCATCTATCGACCACAGGTTAAAGATTGGCGATCCGTTGGATACCGACCGAGTTATAACCAAAACTTGGTGCAAAAATGAGGAAAATTTTACATTTCCTCAAACAGGGTAAGGAACTTCGTTCCTCGAATAACTTCTGGCACAGACATCTGAGGGCATGGCCGTCCAAGAAGAAAATGTAGCCATTGGTGCCATCTATCGACCACAGGTTAAAGATTGGCGATCCGTTGGATACCGACCGAGTTATAGCCAAAACTTGGCGCAAAAATGAGCCTTATGAAATTTTCAAATTTTTATAATTTTTCAATTTTTTTATAATTTTTCATTCTTTTTTTTTCAAAACATTATTTGAGTGAAAAGAAACTTATTGCAACCAATTGGCATTAAAATAAATCAATTTGAATTTTTTTGCAAAATTTCCCAAAAAAAACGTAAGGGGTAAGCCTTATGAAATTTTCGAGTGGAAATTTTTTGTAAATTTTTTTTCTGATTTTTCATTCTTTTTTTTGTTTAAAGCATTATTTGAGTGAAAAGAAACTTATTGCAACAAATTCGCATTAAAATTTATCACATTTATAAATTTTGCTAAATTGTTCAAAAATGAGGAAAATTTTACATTTTCTCAAACAGGGTAAGGAACTTGGTTCCTCGAATAACTTCTGGCCCAGACATCTGAGGGCATGGCCGTCCAAGAACAAAATGTAGCCATTGGTGCCATCTATCGACCACAGGTTAAAGATTGGCGATCCGTTGGATACCGACTGAGTTATAGGCAAAACTTGGTGCAGAAATGAGGAAAATTTTACATTTCCTCAAACAGGGTAAGGAACTTGGTTCCTCGAATAACTTCTGGCACAGACATCTGAGGGCATGGCCGTCCAAGAAGAAAATGTAGCCATTGGTGCCATCTATCGACCACAGGTTAAAGATTGGCGATCCGTTGGATACCGACCGAGTTATAGCCAAAACTTGGCGCAAAAATGAGCCTTATGAAATTTTCAAATTTTTATAATTTTTCAATTTTTTTATAATTTTTCATTCTTTTTTTGTTTAAAACATTATTTGAGTGAAAAGAAACTTATTGCAACCAATTGGCATTAAAATAAATCAATTTGAATTTTTTTGCAAAATTTCCCAAAAAAAACGTAAGGGGTAAGCCTTATGAAATTTTCGAGTGGAAATTTTTTGAAAATTTTTTTCTGATTTTTCATTCTTTTTTTTGTTTAAAGCATTATTTGAGTGAAAAGAAACTTATTGCAACAAATTCGCATTAAAATATATCACATTTATAAATTTTGCTAAATTGTTCAAAAATGAGGAAAATTTTACATTTTCTCAAAGAGGGTAAGGAATTTGTTTCCTCGAATAACTTCTGGCCCAGACATCTGAGGGCATGGCCGTCCAAGAAGAAAATGTAGCCATTGGTGCCATCTATCGACCACAGGTTAAAGATTGGCGATCCGTTGGATACCGACCGAGTTATAGCCAAAACTTGGCGCAAAAATGAGGAAAATTTTACATTTCCTCAAACAGGGTAAGGAACTTCGTTCCTCGAATAACTTCTGGCACAGACATCTGAGGGCATGGCCGTCCAAGAAGAAAATGTAGCCATTGGTGCAATCTATCGACCACAGGTTAAAGATTGGCGATCCGTTGGATACCGACCGAGTTATAGCCAAAACTTGGCGCAAAAATGAGCCTTATGAAATTTTCAAATTTTTATAATTTTTCAATTTTTTTATAATTTTTCATTCTTTTTTATGTTTAAAACATTATTTGAGTGAAAAGAAACTTATTGCAACCAATTGGCATTAAAATAAATCAATTTGAATTTTTTTGCAAAATTTCCCAAAAAAAACGTAAGGGGTAAGCCTTATGAAATTTTCGAGTGGAAATTTTTTGTAAAATTTTTTTCTGATTTTTCATTCTTTTTTTTGTTTAAAGCATTATTTGAGTGAAAAGAAACTTATTGCAACAAATTCGCATTAAAATTTATCACATTTATAAATTTTGCTAAATTGTTCAAAAATGAGGAAAATTTTACATTTTCTCAAACAGGGTAAGGAACTTGGTTCCTCGAATAACTTCTGGCCCAGACATCTGAGGGCATGGCCGTCCAAGAAGAAAATGTAGCCATTGGTGCCATCTATCGACCACAGGTTAAAGATTGGCGATCCGTTGGATACCGACCGAGTTATAGGCAAAACTTGGTGCAGAAATGAGGAAAATTTTACATTTCCTCAAACAGGGTAAGGAACTTCGTTCCTCGAATAACTTCTGGCACAGACATCTGAGGGCATGGCCGTCCAAGAAGAAAATGTAGCCATTGGTGCCATCTATCGACCACAGGTTAAAGATTGGCGATCCGTTGGATACCGACCGAGTTATAACCAAAACTTGGCGCAAAAATGAGGAAAATTTTACATTTCCTCAAACAGGGTAAGGAACTTCGTTCCTCGAATAACTTCTGGCACAGACATCTGAGGGCATGGCCGTCCAAGAAGAAAATGTAGCCATTGGTGCCATCTATCGACCACAGGTTAAAGATTGGCGATCCGTTGGATACCGACCGAGTTATAGCCAAAACTTGGCGCAAAAATGAGCCTTATGAAATTTTCAAATTTTTATAATTTTTCAATTTTTTTATAATTTTTCATTCTTTTTTTGTTTAAAACATTATTTGAGTGAAAAGAAACTTATTGCAACCAATTGGCATTAAAATAAATCAATTTGAATTTTTTTGCAAAATTTCCCAAAAAAAACGTAAGGGGTAAGCCTTATGAAATTTTCGAGTGGAAATTTTTTGTAAATTTTTTTTCTGATTTTTCATTTTTTTTTGTTTAAAGCATTATTTGAGTGAAAAGAAACTTATTGCAACAAATTCGCATTAAAATTTATCACATTTATAAATTTTGCTAAATTGTTCAAAAATGAGGAAAATTTTACATTTTCTCAAACAGGGTAAGGAACTTGGTTCCTCGAATAACTTCTGGCCCAGACATCTGAGGGCATGGCCGTCCAAGAAGAAAATGTAGCCATTGGTGCCATCTATCGACCACAGGTTAAAGATTGGCGATCCGTTGGATACCGACCGAGTTATAACCAAAACTTGGCGCAAAAATGAGGAAAATTTTACATTTCCTCAAACAGGGTAAGGAACTTCGTTCCTCGAATATCTTCTGGCACAGACATCTGAGGGCATGGCCGTCCAAGAAGAAAATGTAGCCATTGGTGCAATCTATCGACCACAGGTTAAAGATTGGCGATCCGTTGGATACCGACCGAGTTATAGCCAAAACTTGGCGCAAAAATGAGCCTTATGAAATTTTCAAATTTTTATAATTTTTCAATTTTTTTATAATTTTTCATTCTTTTTTTGTTTAAAACATTATTTGAGTGAAAAGAAACTTATTGCAACCAATTGGCATTAAAATAAATCAATTTGAATTTTTTTGCAAAATTTCCCAAAAAAAACGTAAGGGGTAAGCCTTATGAAATTTTCGAGTGGAAATTTTTTGAAAATTTTTTTTCTGATTTTTCATTCTTTTTTTTGTTTAAAGCATTATTTGAGTGAAAAGAAACTTATTGCAAAAAAATCGCATTAAAATTTATCACAAACTTATTGCAACCAATTGGCATTAAAATAAATCAATTTGAATTTTTTTGCAAAATTTCCCAAAAAAAACGTAAGGGGTAAGCCTTATGAAATTTTCGAGTGGAAATTTTTTGAAAATTTTTTTTCTGATTTTTCATTCTTTTTTTTGTTTAAAGCATTATTTGAGTGAAAAGAAACTTATTGCAACAAATTCGCATTAAAATTTATCACATTTATAAATTTTGCTAAATTGTTCAAAAATGAGGAAAATTTTACATTTTCTCAAACAGGGTAAGGAACTTGGTTCCTCGAATAACTTCTGGCCCAGACATCTGAGGGCATGGCCGTCCAAGAACAAAATGTAGCCATTGGTGCCATCTATCGACCACAGGTTAAAGATTGGCGATCCGTTGGATACCGACCGAGTTATAGGCAAAACTTGGTGCAGAAATGAGGAAAATTTTACATTTCCTCAAACAGGGTAAGGAACTTGGTTCCTCGAATAACTTCTGGCACAGACATCTGAGGGCATGGCCGTCCAAGAAGAAAATGTAGCCATTGGTGCCATCTATCGACCACAGGTTAAAGATTGGCGATCCGTTGGATACCGACCGAGTTATAGCCAAAACTTGGCGCAAAAATGAGCCTTATGAAATTTTCAAATTTTTATAATTTTTCAATTTTTTTATAATTTTTCATTCTTTTTTTGTTTAAAACATTATTTGAGTGAAAAGAAACTTATTGCAACCAATTGGCATTAAAATAAATCAATTTGAATTTTTTTGCAAAATTTCCCAAAAAAAACGTAAGGGGTAAGCCTTATGAAATTTTCGAGTGGAAATTTTTTGAAAATTTTTTTCTGATTTTTCATTCTTTTTTTTGTTTAAAGCATTATTTGAGTGAAAAGAAACTTATTGCAACAAATTCGCATTAAAATATATCACATTTATAAATTTTGCTAAATTGTTCAAAAATGAGGAAAATTTTACATTTTCTCAAAGAGGGTAAGGAACTTCGTTCCTCGAATAACTTCTGGCACAGACATCTGAGGGCATGGCCGTCCAAGAAGAAAATGTAGCCATTGGTGCAATCTATCGACCACAGGTTAAAGATTGGCGATCCGTTGGATACCGACCGAGTTATAGCCAAAACTTGGCGCAAAAATGAGCCTTATGAAATTTTCAAATTTTTATAATTTTTCAATTTTTTTATAATTTTTCATTCTTTTTTATGTTTAAAACATTATTTGAGTGAAAAGAAACTTATTGCAACCAATTGGCATTAAAATAAATCAATTTGAATTTTTTTGCAAAATTTCCCAAAAAAAACGTAAGGGGTAAGCCTTATGAAATTTTCGAGTGGAAATTTTTTGTAAAATTTTTTTCTGATTTTTCATTCTTTTTTTTGTTTAAAGCATTATTTGAGTGAAAAGAAACTTATTGCAACAAATTCGCATTAAAATTTATCACATTTATAAATTTTGCTAAATTGTTCAAAAATGAGGAAAATTTTACATTTTCTCAAACAGGGTAAGGAACTTGGTTCCTCGAATAACTTCTGGCCCAGACATCTGAGGGCATGGCCGTCCAAGAAGAAAATGTAGCCATTGGTGCCATCTATCGACCACAGGTTAAAGATTGGCGATCCGTTGGATACCGACCGAGTTATAGGCAAAACTTGGTGCAGAAATGAGGAAAATTTTACATTTCCTCAAACAGGGTAAGGAACTTCGTTCCTCGAATAACTTCTGGCACAGACATCTGAGGGCATGGCCGTCCAAGAAGAAAATGTAGCCATTGGTGCCATCTATCGACCACAGGTTAAAGATTGGCGATCCGTTGGATACCGACCGAGTTATAACCAAAACTTGGCGCAAAAATGAGCCTTATGAAATTTTCAAATTTTTATAATTTTTCAATTTTTTTATAATTTTTCATTCTTTTTTTGTTTAAAACAT
Source organism: Anopheles funestus (assembly GCF_943734845.2). Lineage (NCBI taxonomy): Eukaryota > Metazoa > Arthropoda > Insecta > Diptera > Culicidae > Anopheles > Anopheles funestus. The sequence continues at coordinate 14,888,814 of NC_064599.1, read as the reverse complement.
TATTTGAGTGAAAAGAAACTTATTGCAACCAATTGGCATTAAAATAAATCAATTTGAATTTTTTTGCAAAATTTCCCAAAAAAAACGTAAGGGGTAAGCCTTATGAAATTTTCGAGTGGAAATTTTTTGTAAATTTTTTTTCTGATTTTTCATTTTTTTTTGTTTAAAGCATTATTTGAGTGAAAAGAAACTTATTGCAACAAATTCGCATTAAAATTTATCACATTTATAAATTTTGCTAAATTGTTCAAAAATGAGGAAAATTTTACATTTTCTCAAACAGGGTAAGGAACTTGGTTCCTCGAATAACTTCTGGCCCAGACATCTGAGGGCATGGCCGTCCAAGAAGAAAATGTAGCCATTGGTGCCATCTATCGACCACAGGTTAAAGATTGGCGATCCGTTGGATACCGACCGAGTTATAACCAAAACTTGGCGCAAAAATGAGGAAAATTTTACATTTCCTCAAACAGGGTAAGGAACTTCGTTCCTCGAATATCTTCTGGCACAGACATCTGAGGGCATGGCCGTCCAAGAAGAAAATGTAGCCATTGGTGCAATCTATCGACCACAGGTTAAAGATTGGCGATCCGTTGGATACCGACCGAGTTATAGCCAAAACTTGGCGCAAAAATGAGCCTTATGAAATTTTCAAATTTTTATAATTTTTCAATTTTTTTATAATTTTTCATTCTTTTTTTGTTTAAAACATTATTTGAGTGAAAAGAAACTTATTGCAACCAATTGGCATTAAAATAAATCAATTTGAATTTTTTTGCAAAATTTCCCAAAAAAAACGTAAGGGGTAAGCCTTATGAAATTTTCGAGTGGAAATTTTTTGAAAATTTTTTTTCTGATTTTTCATTCTTTTTTTTGTTTAAAGCATTATTTGAGTGAAAAGAAACTTATTGCAAAAAAATCGCATTAAAATTTATCACAAACTTATTGCAACCAATTGGCATTAAAATAAATCAATTTGAATTTTTTTGCAAAATTTCCCAAAAAAAACGTAAGGGGTAAGCCTTATGAAATTTTCGAGTGGAAATTTTTTGAAAATTTTTTTTCTGATTTTTCATTCTTTTTTTTGTTTAAAGCATTATTTGAGTGAAAAGAAACTTATTGCAACAAATTCGCATTAAAATTTATCACATTTATAAATTTTGCTAAATTGTTCAAAAATGAGGAAAATTTTACATTTTCTCAAACAGGGTAAGGAACTTGGTTCCTCGAATAACTTCTGGCCCAGACATCTGAGGGCATAGCCGTCCAAGAAGAAAATGTAGCCATTGGTGCCATCTATCGACCACAGGTTAAAGATTGGCGATCCGTTGGATACCGACCGAGTTATAGCCAAAACTTGGCGCAAAAATGAGGAAAATTTTACATTTTCTCAAACAGGGTAAGGAACTTGGTTCCTCGAATAACTTCTGGCCCAGACATCTGAGGGCATGGCCGTCCAAGAAGAAAATGTAGCCATTGGTGCCATCTATCGACCACAGGTTAAAGATTGGCGATCCGTTGGATACCGACCGAGTTATAACCAAAACTTGGCGCAAAAATGAGGAAAATTTTACATTTCCTCAAACAGGGTAAGGAACTTCGTTCCTCGAATATCTTCTGGCACAGACATCTGAGGGCATGGCCGTCCAAGAAGAAAATGTAGCCATTGGTGCCATCTATCGACCACAGGTTAAAGATTGGCGATCCGTTGGATACCGACCGAGTTATAGCCAAAACTTGGCGCAAAAATGAGCCTTATGAAATTTTCAAATTTTTATAATTTTTCAATTTTTTTATAATTTTTCATTCTTTTTTTTGTTTAAAACATTATTTGAGTGAAAAGAAACTTATTGCAACCAATTGGCATTAAAATAAATCAATTTGAATTTTTTTGCAAAATTTCCCAAAAAAAAACGTAAGGGGTAAGCCTTATGAAATTTTCGAGTGGAAATTTGTTGTAAAATTTTTTTCTGATTTTTCATTCTTTTTTTAATTTAACGCATTATTTGAGTGAAAAGAAACTTATTGCAACAAATTCGCATTAAAATTTATCACATTTATAAATTTTGCTAAAATTCTCAAAAAAGCTAAGTCGATAGACTTAGGAAATTTTCAAATTTTAAATTTTTTCTTATCATTTTTTGTTTGTTTTTTTTTTATTTGAAAAGGAAAAACCTAAAAAAAGGGTTAAATAAAAGTATACGCGACAATTGCTAAGCGCTTAACGCCGGGTAACATTGAAACAACTTACGAGAATGTTTCCTCCTACGTGGATGCTCTCCTGGTGTCGAATAATCGTTTTACTTTCGTTTTTACCAGTCGCTTGTTGCGCTAAATCCTCGAAAAACGACGAATTTTATCATTCGAAATAACAGAAGAGCATCCCACAAAAGAGGTAACATCAGCTACCAACCAGCGAAAATTTTTATTTGAAACGAAATAGTTTTAAATTACCCAAGACACAAACCAAACATTGTAGCGTGTGGTTCTTGTGTGCAATCTTGAGCGAAATTGTTGAACATACAAGAATAAAGTTGCATTCGAAAATATAGTCAGGTCACAAACCAAAAAGTTTCGAATGATAGTAAAGCTCAATTTTAAAATCGAATTTGTACTAAAATTCTTCCAAGACACTAACCAAAAGTTCGAGTGATTGCAAAAGCTCTAGTTTAGTTACAACTTTGCGCGTTTGAGGGTTTTTTAGCGAAGACATAAACCACTAGAAACGCTTCAACCATATAAACGGTTGAAATAATTTTAAATGAAGCGTTTCGAGTTCGTTTTTTCGCTGAATTTATTCAAATTTATTATATTTTACTTGTTTTTCTTAATTTTTATTTGCAATTAAATTCACATTTTATTCAAATAAGCGCTATGATGCGAACAGATGTTTGTCTCGTCACATTTTTGCCTATTCAAAAAGTTTTGATGCACTACTGGATTTTGTTAGTACGATTGCGTTTTTCAGTACTAAATTTATCAAACCTCAGCCTGTTGATGGATGTTCGCTGCTTAGTAAAAAGTTTTCTATCACTATGCTACTGAAAAAATAGGAAAGAAAAACACAAACGCATTTGAAACCACACTAATAATTACAAATTGCTGTATAGCATTCTTCAATCTTCCGTGTTCTCTTCTTCCTTACTTTGTTGCGCCTTCGTATCGTCGTATATTAGGTTGGTTTCGTGTGTTTTTTTTTGTTTCATTCTGTAACGTTCTTCTGTTTCACAGTACTACCGTATAGTGCTGCGTGCTGGCCATAATAGTAATAATTATTATTATATTAAACTCATTAATATTCTACTACTAGATACCGTTACTTTTAGAAATATCATTTAACAGTAAAATGATGATTATTAGTTGCAATTGCTCAAACTGGGGCTGCCATTGTTCATCTTTACGTTTTCTCATTGCCGGTTTTATGTTTTGCTTGTTTTAGTGTTTCGTGTTATATCTTTTGTATAACGTTTGCTTTGTCATTCACTGTTTCTTATTATTTCGTCAAAGTTTCTTCCTAATCTGTTTTTTTATTCTCTCTGTCTGACTTCAACTAAACCAAAGCCTATTTTAAGTCAACCGATCCAATGTTTTATGGTAAACAAATAAACAAACAAACAAAAACACAAAATGTAAGCCAAATCTTAAAGAAGAAAGCGAAGAAAAAAAGTGGCTAAAACTAAACAAAAGGAATATTATTGTTAACTAACTATTATGCGTCTTACATGGCAAGCAGAATATGTATATATTTATATATATGCATTCAAATGGCACGTCAAACAAAATCGCGTATGGGAATAGAGATAGAATTCCACAATCAACACAGCCATACTGCGTTACTTTTCTCTCTCTCTCTCTCTCTCTCTCTCTCTCTTTTTTCCACTCTCGAACTCTCTTTCTTTTTCGTTACATGAAGGTAAACATTCAGCTTTATATGATCAAAGCTGTTATATGATTTTGGCTGTTTTAATTTCCATCGCGATACTGATTATTATATTCATACAAACAATCACACATACAGTCACACACACACACACACACACACAAGCATTTACTAGCAATCACTCATCCGCACATACTGAAACACTTAACCTCACAATCACACATTTACCTAACAAAGGATTCTTGGGATTCGTGATGAATGGCATTATGAATAATTTAAAATTGCCTTGCGTGCGGTATAATTGGACGCCAAAAAAACAAACAAACACGAAAAAAAACCACTAACAAAGGAAAAGAAAAAATATTTCCTTACGAAGTATACTCCAGCTTAGAATCGCAACGAATCGAGAAAATAAAAACTGGAGTGTGGTACTACTGCATTTTTAGTCAATTTTACGAGACGCGATTTGTGGATGCTTTTTTTTATGGTTTGTCCCAATTTTCATCCTGATCAATCCCGCTCAATGGCTCCTCCTTATCTGTGAGGACCGCTCTGTACGGTGTCCCAAAATGTGCTGTTCCGTCTCATCTGCCCAGAAATCTTTCAGTCATTAGCGTTCTAAGCTAAACAGCCCTGGCCCTAAATTGCCCTCTAAGCTTCTTCTGCTTAACACGAAAACAAACAAACAAAAAACCAATACAAAACAAAACCATCACCGAAGAGCACGCGCTCGCTTAGCCAGACACGTGACGATACGTCGTGTTGCTTCTAACTCTTCGCTTCTTGCATCGGTCTGGGGTTTGTCCGAAAGAGGAGAAGAAAAAAATCGGCGAGATTGTCTCAACCTTCAATGGTGATCGTTTCACTGCAAATCACTTTCCAACTCTACGTGCTGGTCCTGTTGCGTTTCCGGTGGTTCCTCTTCCGGTTCCGTCGCTAACCCTTGTGCTTTGTCGAGCGGCAACGGTAAGACCTCCGGTGGCAGTACCAATATGGCGGACGAAGAAGACGCCGACGCACCGTAGCTGCCATCGTGGATGAGGTTTTTGAATTCCAAAATTGTCTGCATGGTCGTTGTGGTTGTTGTGCTGGGGATGATCGTACCATCCTCGGAGTTACCATGCGTACCGATTGCCGAACGAGCAATATCGTTGTTATCGTCCTGGATCGTATGTCCCGGTTCGGAACCGGCCACTCCAGAATGGTGCCCGTGTGGTTCCTCCTGTGCTGGAGCGGTTTCGTACTTCAGCTCATCGTACGGTTGTTGCTGCGGGATGGTCAGTACACTGACGCCCGGTTCATCGTCCAACTCGTCATCGTCGTTCGCGGGTAGATCCGGCAGATGCGTCTGTGGGATGCTGTTCGGAAGTGAAGGACCACTGGTAGAAGGAGAAACTCCCGCGTTAACGATACTGGACGAACCGATCGGTGAGTGGAAGCCTGGTGGTGGAGGAACCGGTGCGTTTGTGGAAGTTTCGTACAGGATCGGTATCGGTGCGACGGTGGCAAGGGCGAGTGGTACACCGGCGGGAAGGATCGGCGTGATCGGGCCAGTAACGGAAAGCGCAGCCGAGGCTGACGGTAGTTGTGGTGGTGGTGGTTGAGGTGGTGCTACGGCGGCGGCTGGCATGACAAGTGTCGAAGGGACGAGTATCTGTACGATCGAGGGCGGTTGGATCATGACATTCGAAGGTACGAGCGGAGCTTGAGGTTTGAGCAGCGGCTGCAGCATAGCGATCGGTGGTTGGATGAAGATCGGTGTCTCTACTGGCATCTGCTGTGGTACGATACAGTGCGCTACACCGTTTAGACGTGTGTGATAGAACTCCATCTGATTGATCAGCTCCGGTAGGGATTCGTTGCAGAGTACAGGATTTTCTAGAATAAAGGAGTAAACCGAATACACATTAAAAGAGATGGTCGATGGCAGTTGTTAAGGTTGATTGAAGAATACTCTCGAACACATCAATTACTGAGAGGGATTGAAGTACATCCTAGACTTTAATGGCTGATCACGGCCGATAAATACACATCTCACATCTCAATGGTTCTACACATCTCAGACATGAAGACTCTTTCAGCTGTTCTATAAATCTCAAGAAGAGCAAACGTACCATCGAGGAAGATCTCCAACCGATTCGGAACGCCATGATTGCTGCAGCGTGTGTTCGATACGAGATCGACTGAGAGCTCTCGGATCATATTCTTCGAAAGATCGGCCACACACAGAATAGGCAGTCCGTGGAAGTCCTTGTGCATCGTCGTCAGCTGATTGTAGGACGCATTCAACGACTCCAGTGAGGGCAGGAACGTCTACAATAAAGAAGAAACCCAGAACAGAACGGAGTAAGTGTACGGTACTGCATCGGAAAGCCTGTCCGACCCGGCAGGACATACCTTGGACAGTTCCTCCAGCGTCTTGAGCTGGTTGAATGACAGATCGAGCCGTTCTAGCTCCTCCATACCGATCAGATCGTTCGGTGTGATCGTCTGCAGCTCGTTGTGTGCCACGTTCAGAATGCGCAGATTGTTCAACCCCATCAGTGCACCGTCCAGCGATCGTAGCCGATTGTTATTGAGCCGCAGCTCAGAAATGATAAGTCCCGAGTCGATCATATTTTCCATCCGACCGCTCAGCACCTCGATCCGGTTGTGGGACAGATCGAGTAACCGTAGCTTCCGCAAACCGGCCACCTCTTTCAGTGAAAACTCCTGCAGACGGTTCTCGCTAAAGTTGGCATTGATCAGTCCCTTGCAGTTGAGCAGCGATCCGTTCAGATGTGTTAACCAGTTGCCGGCGAGATTGAGCTCCTCGAGTCGTTCCGCTTCCATGAACTCGTCCCGGCGCAGTTCACTGATCTGGTTGTCCTGGGCGAGCAGCTTCGTCAGATGGGTGGCACGTGCCAGCAGTCCGTCCAGCGAGCGCAACCGATTGCCGGGAACGCACAGGTTGTCCAGATTCTTCAAAAACCGTAACTCGGCTGGCAGTTGCTCGAGCTGATTGTTTTGGGCCGTGATCATGACCAGGTTGGGCGAACCGAGCGGCAACTCACCGGCCAGCGTGGTGAGATTGTTTTCGTTGATGAACAGCCACTTTAGCTCGTCCAGGTGCCGTATGCTACCGTTCAGCGAGCGCAGCTGATTCAAGCTGAGCTGGAGCGAGTGGATCGTCTTCGGAAGGGCATCCGTATCGATGCGTTGCAGTTGATTGTTGCCCACCACCAGATGGCGTAGGTTCTGCAGATGCTGGAAGGTATCGCTCGAGATGTAGCGGATGCGGCTGCGCGCTAGATCAAGCGTACCAAGATTAGGCATCTGTTCGAACATGTCCGGTGGTATCTCCTCGAGCAGATTGTCCGCCGCACTGAACAGATCCAACCGGGGTAAGTTACGGAACGATGATACCGGTAGATGACTGTGGGAGAGATACGACATGTGTGTTTTGTGCGTTAATTTCGATGGTGATACTTATTCGGTCCCTTACTATGGTTTAAGGTTTATAGATATAGTCCAGAGTTTGGTATTTATTCAATCTACGGTCACTTAGTAAAGTGAGAAATTAATATTGTTTTAAAAGAAGCTTTCAAACTTCAAGAAAAATTGGATCTTCTCTGCTGGACGGAACACCTACTCCTATCTTTGGTTTAACGATCTTAGTGATCACGCCGGCCATTTTTAGCTTACTAGACTTGTTTTACCACGAAGCCAGATACCCAAAAATTGCTCCGTAATTCTAAATGCTGTGATGTACTGTATGTACTATCTGATCTGAGAGATATCTGATTCATCAAGTAACGCATAGCCGTTATCTTTTTAGTAACGCTTCATTAGGTCAGACATTCTCGATCTGTCGTGTTGTTGTGGTTGTTTACTGTGAAGAAGTAGTATACTTTGTAAATCTACAATCTACAACATGCAAACTACAAATGCGTTTTCCTCCGAATCAGCAAAATAGTAAACAGCACAACAAATTAGCATCCAATCGATTGTGGAGCCCATTTCTGTTGTGTATTTCAACCGTTCGGAATATGAATAAACGCTCATGAATGAATTGTACGACCATGGGTCAGTATAAATCATGTCGCATGCTTATTTTGAGCGCGTCAACAACATCGAGCAGCTCGTTGCAGTTGCACACACGCGTCATTGTCCATCGTACCACCGGCGTGATCGTGTCAGGCAAGTGTTAAATGGCTTCATAAGTTCTGATTTAATTAATTAATATTTCGAGTGAGAGCATGTGTTTCGCCTTGCTGGACCGTATCACACAAAGGGTCTAAACAGTGGCCAACTGGAAGGAACTGGTAGTTCGCATACAGTGTACTGACGAAACAATCTTCACATTTCGCCAAACCATCACCGATCGTCGTGATAATGTCAACCCGAACCGTACAAACGCTAGCCACACGTCTGGAGGGTGGATGTTCCCGGGGGTACAGAACACGATCAGACCGTGCCCACGGGACCAGTATTAGTACCAGGGTAACCGATTGATTTGAATCGCACTCAGGCACTTGAGCAAAAGAGAGTGCACGGGAACGGGTGCCCTGAACCAATTAACACGATCGTAAATCAGTGCTGAAATTATTAAACATTATTGTTATGGGCCATCCGGGCCTCCAATCGCATGCAGCAGAACACGTTCCGATTGCTACTGCTGATTGATAACGCTTCTTTTCTTGTGCAAAACGGACCCCGTCTGGGGCGAGATTCCAATTTCTGGCTTTTCCATTCACGCATACACACACACACTCTCTCTGTCTCTCTGTCTCTCTGTGTCCTCTTCAATGAAGAAGCGTTCCAGTGTCTGATCTTCGGTCGACGGTGTTGAGTGACTGTCGCCGGTTAGATCGTAAAATTTGACGCCCAATCGGGACGGGTAACTGGTTCGAAGCTGCAGTTGGTGGACCACCCCATAGCCCGCCGACACTATGCTTGAGATAACCTCCAGTACTTAGCACACTTGTCACGGTTCATTGGGCCATAACCGTCGCTCCGTTGGGATTTCATCGACAAACTCCAATCAATCAATTTATAGAAACCTTGGGCTTTTTCACATTTGGATAGTGGCACAAATATTCGATCATTTGGCTTTGACCAGGACAGAAATCGAATGAGAACTGCGGTAGAACTGGTTCACAGTTGAGTTGGTGCCAGACGGTTCTGTAGCGATATTGACCTGTCAAAATGAACTCAACCGTGCGAGAGGATAGAATGGATGTGAAAGCGTGACCATATTTTAATCAGTCTCAGACATGCCCGCATAGGGACGTGGTGGGAATAAGCACACTGCGTCACTAGACGGCGGACCTCGATCTTTCCTTGCTTCGGACACAAGAGCATGTGCGTTAGTCGTGACACATTTGCTAGGTATATCTTGCTACATTTTTTACAACTATGTGATCTTCGGGAAGATCTTATGTGTTTTGTCTGATTTGTTCAATTCGGAAACATAGAAGTCTCCATATGCTCTCTCTCTCTCTGCGGCTAAAACAATCTCAACTAGATCATATATGCTGACCAGATGATGGCTTACTAGCAGCACAACATCAACAGACTGCCTTAGTATCTCCATTCTAACCGGGAGTTTGTCCCAAAACCAATAGGTATTCGATCACACCCAATCTTAATTTAAGATTGTAAGATTTAATGCTAATCTGTTGTAATTTAAGCTGAAATATGCAACATTCATATGGGCCGCAAACATTAGTAAGCTTCACAGCATTTCAAGTCTCAGCACTTTCTTTCGCTATGAACCACTGCGTAGAACTAAGTTACGTGAGTAGCAGCTTGATGAGGTGATCACACCAACAGTGGCTCTGCATCAACGCAACCGTGTACAGCTTCAACCAGTTGACACCGACCGGGGGTGCAGGGTTTAATTGAATTACCATTGATTGATTCCAATTATCGTTCGACTCCAATCAAATCATATCAAGCAAACTACGGCGCCACTCGTGTGCACCGTCAGCGAATCAGATGGAATCACCTCCATCCCCAAACCTTCCGACACCCCGCTCCGCGGGCTATTGTCCGGGTTGTGTGGTCGGTGGTCGGAGAAAACAATCACGCAGCATTCAATGTGCAGCTGAAACGAAACGTAGTCTCCCGGTAGGGTGAAGAATCGCCCGATCGCCAGAAACATTAGGGGCGATTTTCTCCAACTTGACCCACGATGTCGGCCTGCCCCACGAGAAAGCGCCAGCCTGTGTACGACCAAAAAGGGTGTCCAACGAACGCGGAGTTCCAGAAATTCTCAGCCATGGACTGGTGGCCCGACAAAGGGTCTGTTTATCCAGCCTTTTAAGCCTGTGAGGTTGTTCTGATGCGATTCTTGACATGCCATGCAGACGGTGATAGTGATCAGGGTGAGAAGAAATGGTATATTAATTCTCGGAGTTTCTGATGCAGCTAATGATGGGCTACAATTCAACTGGAACCATACGCGTACGGTGCACAGCATGGGGAAGGCAGGGAAGATGATCTGCAATAATGATAAAGTCACTGAGACACTGATTTCTTTTAGTCCACTTGGTGACCGTTTGGTGCGCTGTGGTGCTATTCTAAGCATAGGAAGTTAATAGCTAATTCAAAACGATTCAAATATACCTAAGTCGGAATGTTTCTCTTACGCATTACACTTAGTTATTAATGGCGCTAAAATATCTGCATGATTGATGGACAGCTCCGACCTTTGTCGGATGGTTTTGTGCTCCGTTGTTCCATACCTGGGATAAGGATTAATTCGTAGAAAGCAACTAATTGATCATTTACGTCACTGATGAGGAATAGCCGGTTTGGAAGGTGATAGCAATCTAAACGCCACTGTCCGTAGAAACCATTTACACTGGTCCATAACTGGACCACTCGAACGACTGTCCTGACTGTCACTGCTAAAAATCGATGGTCAATCGCGAAATTGGTTCCCGCTGAACAATGCTTAGTAATGCTGACGCACAAAGTAGTTCCTTCCCTAGTGCTTCGTTTTAGACGTTAGAAAGTGCGAAAAAAAAACACGAAGGAACTATCGTTTCTATCGATCGTTCGCAGGATGGAAGAGAGATTAACCATTTACGATACACGTCATTCTAATTTGGTACCAACCCTGCCACAAGTTTTGTTAACGATTGCACACGTTAACGCTCTCGCTCTTGTGTGTCATTATCAGGGGTAAAACATGATGAAAAGGATGTAAATCAAACTCTCCCTCTAGCCAGCGATAGAAGGGCACAAAAAGTCAGTGTGTGACTTATCAAAATTCTCCACTCTCCGATCAGCTGCGACCAGTCAAGGGTGGACACGACGATACGGCCGGTTTTACGGTTGTGGCACGTTCGCTTTTAACGGATTGTTGAATGGGGTGCGTTGGCAAGCATTGTAGGGAAAGGTTGACCGTGTTGACCCTTCACAGGAAACGTGTTGAATCTTTGCGAGCGATCTAACGAATGCAGCGAAAGGAACCACTTTCCATGCGAACCCGGTGACGGTGATGCGCCATCGTACCATAGGACAACTTTAATGGCGTATTAGATTTTAACAGTTTGTGCTACAAGCGGGCCCGGGACGGGGTTTTGTGTGTATCATTATCACTTTAGCATTATGTTTTCAGCAAACATGTGTTTCTTACAATTTGAAGAGAGGATCGAATTAGTTCATATGAAGCGAATGAAAGCTCCAATCATTCAAAAATTTAAATGTTTAGCAGGAACTTAAAAGGAATAAAAAGTAGCATTTTAAATATACAGATATAGAGAAGCCCTAATAAAATGAGATTCACATTCTTTTAGACATGTTTTCTTATGTTGATTTCAAAGATACAACCCGATACAATTATCGATACGGTAAAAGACTTAAATTTTTTTAATAATGAAAAACGACCAAGCACAAACCATTGAATCATTTTATATGAAATAATTATTCAATATGGGGAAATAATCAATGAGCCTAAATGGAACTGCATTAATTTTGAACTTTAATTTGTGCAATGCATTTGAAACCTATTTTTTTTTTCAACCCAAAATTGTTTTTAAAAATTTCCAATTAAATCATGAAAGTAAACACAAAGTGTCAGGTTTCCGGCGGTGTCACAGCATTTGGATGTTTTGTTGAATAAAATTAAAAAAAAAAACCCAAAGCGGACGCCTGGTGGGCCGTAGAACAACCGATCACGATCACATGTGGCACTTGTTTATGTCAGCCGAAAATTTGATCCCTTGCAGCGACCATTACGCGCTCTGCTCAATTCCAAATTCCCATTATCACCGGGAGATGTCACAATGTCACACAAGCTTTCGGTCGAGATCACTTGTGCCGGGCGCATTGTAGGCTATAGCAGGAGGGGTTTTTCCCACCATCGACACAACCTCCTGCGTGCGGTTGTTGTTTTTCATTGACAGCCGACGAGTTTGTCCAGCCGGAACCCCCGTACCATGAAGAAGGTATTATTTTCAGCCCAGCTTTAAAGTCGCATCACGAATGTTTACTTTATACCCTGGTCGGAACGGGGCAAAAAAAAACCCAACTCTCATATTTCCCCAGGCCCATTCTAGTCGGTTTGCGTGCGTATGTTTGCTGCAGGTACAGTGCAAATGCACCCACAAGTCAAACTAATGGATGTGGTGAGATAAGTGGAGAGAGAGAAAGAGAGAAAGAGGAAGTAAGGGTGGGCAGGTTAAATCCTTTCCCAAAAACCACAGGCATAGACGAGTGACTTTTAAATCTGATACAGCTGAATCAATATCGAACCCGAAAAAAGGGAAGAAATGCCAAGGAAATGTAAAAATCCTTCCCAGCGCAACTTTGTAGAGGATGGGCCAGAGAGAAAGATCTGTCTAATGTGTCTCTCCAGGGTCGTGATTGTTTCCTTTGCAGGAGCATTTTCAGGGTCATAATGTTTGTATATGGCGAGCCGTACATGGATCGATCACCGCTGATAAGAGTCGCAAATTGATGTCTAATTAATTCACCGTCGGACGTATTATTTACAAAATAATAATACTCCAATGCATGGGACGGCTATGCCGCTAAGTTCTTCTCCTTTTCTTGGAGGGCTTTTCCACATGCAAAGCGCACAATAGAATGCATAAATGATGGACTTTGTTGTTTAGCAATGCAATATACCCGGGAGATTGCATCAATGAATGCTTCTAGCTGTCAACCACGATTTTATATAACATTTCAATTCCCATCGATTGAGATCCCATTTCTAGCGGGTTTGCCGTTTGAGATGATAGTTCGGCTTCGACGTTACGCCCCGGTGATGTGTATTACAGCATCGTAAAAATCGAAACCTGAGTCCTGGTGCCTTCCTGGAGCGGACCGTGTGGCATCCATCAAAACACGTCAACCACATCGTCAAACCCCGTCAGGAGTGCGGGAGTGTGAGTGGTCATTCCCGTTTTTCCCGCTACCACTAGGCGATACCGGCGAATTGTTATTGTTTACAACCGTGATCACTGTAAGCTGTAAGCGAACGATTACGTGCCACCATCATTTGCAGTTTGGCCATTCGAAACCTTTGCCTTTGCCGCGGGAACTCGCCGCGTGGGTTCGTCACTCTCTGGGTCCCGGGTTCGGTTGATAAGAATGCGCACGATCACTCACACTCGAGCTCGAGAATGCTATTGGACACTCGCGCACGGAAGCTGTGTTGTGAAAGTAAACCTCTCACAATCACGCTGTGATTATCAATGGCGCGGATCGCTGTATAAGATGTGTAATGAAACCGCGCGTCATCATCAAAACGTCAATCGATCGCATCTGCTGACCGATCAGAAGTTAGTATGAGGAGCAAAAAAAATGTTCCAACCAATAACAACCTGCGCATTTGTTTGCTTAGTTTCCACCGTTTTATGGGAAGCTCCAGAAGGATTGGAAACTTTCGCGACGTACACCCAACCACAGCGGCCTCACACTTACCTCAGATTGTCAAAGTTTATCCGGAGCGATTTGATGTTCATGTTCATCTCCCAAAACGACAGTGCGGCCAGATCGAGCAGCTGCGAGTGCGAAATCGTCAGCCAGATGTTGTGATCCTCGGTGAACCGATCCTGGAGCGCGTTAACAACCTGCCCGAACGATTCCATCTGTTCGCACTTCACGTCGATATTGTTGGCGAACAGACCCGGCGAACAGGTGCAGGGCGATATTTCACGCCGTACCGCACAGTTCAGCGAGGCCGAAGCCGTCATGCCGATGATCGTGTACAGCAGCGTGGCCATCGCTGCCGGTCGATGATTACCAGCCGGAGATCGCTGTCAGGAGGCGGAAATTCGGAAGGAATCCTCAACACTGACACTTGCCTTTCCACCTTACGGTTGAAGATGGCGTACACTATCACTGTCTAAAATGGTTTGGTTTTGCTAGGATACACTGGATCGATTACACTTGAACACTGGTACTTTTGCACAGATTTGGTGAGCTAAAGAAGAAAACCGACGTTATTGGGATGTGTCACTGCAGCCCACAAACTATTCTTGAATATAGCCTAAGATATAGCCTAAAGAATGTTTCCCCATCTACGATCGTACTACAAGTTCAGAATTCCTGGATCTCCAACAGTTCCACTCCAACCGGGCAGCCTGAATGTACTACCAATGTTCTGTTTTGTTCAACTCTCGCACCTTCGACTAGAGACACTTACAGCTGATCGGCAGCTGATCGGTCGAAGAAGCTGCCGGAAGAGTCGCGTACACGTTTGATTATTTGCAACAACGCAGCACCGTTCTCGGTGGCCGGTTACACCCAACCTCTGTACTCCCGCTCTCTCCCTGTGTGTGTGTGTCTGTGTGCGAGAAGTTATGGTTGTGCCGTTTTGTTGTGTTTCGTTTGCGGTACGCAAACGGTTTTGTTTGGTGAATCGCGCCCGTTTGATGACTTTTCCGCTGCTGCCAATCACGTTCGGTTCGTCGTCTTCGTCGTCGTCTTCACAATCTGGCGGTTTTCTCGGCCCTCGGTCAGGCTTCAGGCATTGCCCATGATTGTGCTGTGTTTACGTTTGTTGAGCCACGGTACACCCCAGCCTCGTATGCTGGGATCAACGATTATCGCGAGCGTAATAAATAGCGGGCCGACAGTCTAGCGCCACCGCGCGCGACTACCCAAGTGGAGTCGCGCCTGTCACCAATACACTACCAATACGCTAGCAGAGACAAGCGCCATGGTTCTACCGACGGGTCCGGCCCTGCCGGAGGTTAGCAGTCGAAGACTGGACGAAAGGAAAAATGGAGTGCAATGGAAGGGAGTGAAAAAAAAAACCATCCAGCGATCCGATTATTTGCTTCACCCGCAGGAGGAGTTTAATTTCTGCACTGGCACTTGCACGTACTTGTGAAAAATAGCCAACGACAGCAAAACAACAAAACGGTCAGTAAAGGTTCGCAAAGAATATAGATTGTTTTTTTGTTTGGTTTTTTTTTGTGCTCGTTGTTTGTGAGTGAAACACAGAGGTTATGAGGGACACCCTGTACAAAATTGTACTTTCACTTGCTAGGACTCGGAGGTATGGATAGGTAAAGTGGAATACTGGTCAAGAATCTTTCAACTTCAGCAGTGTGTCACTGTTGTCTGATAAGAGACGATCGTCTGTTGCGAGATTTCAATGTCTCCTCCCGGTCACTTCAAATGCAAAGGTTGCTTATGAATCACTGCACACGCTAGAAATGTACTGCAACGCACCTAAAACCCAATCCGTCCTCCAACACGGTGCAGATCGCGTTTGTCTATGGTGTTGCGGTGGCGCTACGCCAAACGGACCTCTCACGACTCGCTGACCCGTTCCGGTCCGATAAGGCAGTAACGGCAGCGGCTCCTCGTCACCGTTGTCACCGGACACACACACTGCTACTTTGCCGGCTGCGGGCACAGTTTTAGGGCACACCGATACGATCGCCACCGTTAAACACTCAACTCACACTCACTTGCGCCCACTCGATCGTTCGTGCGTTATCGGTATCACTAACACGGTGGAGACGGTGGAGTGGGAGGGAAGTTTGGGGGGGGGAGAAAAAGGGGGGAAACTACCACTGAACACTCCAATGTTCGTAACCGTTACCGTAACGCTTGTCCGTACGGTGTGTGCGAAATGCTAGTGCGCGACGACGGGACAGTGCCGTGCTGATGCTTCTGATGCTGCGGATCGGACCGATGTCTGCATCCTACCACGTTCTCAAAACAATTGAGCGCCGAGCGTAACGGACGGTTTCCTTTTAAGAAAACGGTGGAAAATCCAATCACCCGTCCGGAAGCCCGCGACGGCTACACCCGGCACGATGGATCCTTCCATTTCGTGCTCTCACCGGAGACCTCTCTCTATTTTCTCTCTCGCTCTCTCTCTCTCTCTTCCCCTTTCTCTACCTTTTACTGTTTCTCCCTTACTCTGGAGCGATAGTGTTCAGTGCGTTAATTGATGCTGTTCTTGCTCTATGGCGATTCGATGCAGATCAAGTGTGTCAAACCTGCTCGTACGCCGGAACTTTTCATGCACAAATATATTTTTCAAATTTGCACATTTTCTCGTTTTATGGTTTTCGTTACAGTATTTTTTTAAATGACTATACATATGGAAAAAGCCTTTGGTCACACTTTGCTTCAATGTTTGCATGATCGCCTCTCTTTTGGACTTGGTTTAGCATCTTGAAATATGCATTATTTCATCATTTAAATAGAGCTAGGTCATGCGGATTCTTATAAGCAAGCCACATTATACTAACGATAGGGGGGGTTGTCAACAATTTTCAACGATTCCTCAGAATGCGAAAGCAGTTTCTCCCCGCCTGGTCAGTGTTTGGTAACATAAAAAGGGAAATGGAGAGTTCGACACCTTTGATTCAGGTGATTCGTTTCCTCTTTTGCAATCTCTCTTTGCTGTTTCTTTTTTCCTATAATTGTTATTATTTGTTATTTTATACTATTATTTTATACTGTTATTTTTTTATACTATCCTATAGTATCCTATAGTATCCTATACTACTTTTATACTATCCTTATTATTGATTACATTAAAGTCTCATTTTTTTCTTTAGTTCTCAAAGATCCAATTCGAAACATTCTGTGACAGATAGTGCTACAACTGAATGTAACACATTCAGCGCAACAGTTTTGAATCCCCGACTGGAACCAAAACCAAATCCGGTAAAATGTGTTAAGAACGACCAAAAACATGCCAACTCTCGTAAATCTACTTCCAACACCGAGAGACCTCCCGCGGGATTACATTAGCACAAAAACAACACGAAAAGGGGGCTTACCATTTGCAGAAAGATGGCGCCTAACCTGCACGATCCGGCCACGGGATAACTGTTGAGCTACCAAGTGTAAAAACCATCCATCCATCTGCTAAACGATCGCTGCAAATCCGTAACCAGCGGGGTGTGCACAGTAGCCAGGACGATGATTTCATAACTTCCATCGAGTGCAGAGAACGATTTACCCCGTCCTCTTAACCGATTCGTCTACAAACTGAACAGATCGTATCAAATTAATTTTATTTATCGCTCCAATCATAAACTCTTCCCCTCGGTCACGGTAATTAATTTGCATACCGGATCCAGTTTTTGAGCAGTAGGATGGCGCCTCCGGTCGGCATTTTGCGAGGCGCCATTTCGTGCCATGCTCGGGGATAAGAACACGCGAACCATCGCGACTGTCCCCCGATGCTTGGTTGATCATCCACCTTCCAAAATGCACATTTCTCAGAACAGTAACGAAGGATCGCTTCACTGTGCTTTGGCCAATGGCCTGTGGATTCTTTCGCTGTTCGGAGGAGAGAAAAAAAACATTGAAAATTCTTGCTTTGTTTCTCACAACATTAACCCGCGTATGAATGCGCACGCGCTTGCGAGATCTGTAACGTTGCAGAGCTCTGGAATGCGAGTTATGCGAAATATGCGTACCGATTCTATGTTGTGCGCTTTCTTGGGTGTGATTTTTGTGCTGCTCTCTCGGCGAAATGGTTCATTAGGCGTGTTTAAAAATGATCTACATATTCAAACAACAGCTCAGCTATCCTCCGGCAAACGAAAAGAGTCATATACCTGATATGTGACGATCATGCAAATGAGCATATACAATGTTGCCATCAAAAATGACATCTTCGGGATGCTGTCCAAGTGGCCGCTTAAGCTAAAGAAGCAGAAGAAAAAAATAACACAACCAGATGAAAATATGTACTACAGCAAAATAACCTCATAAACCTGTCACAACAATCTGCAACCGCCGGGTGGCGCCAAACACCTTCCATTCCTGTCCCCAGTGGAGGGTTTCCCCTCGGAATGCTCCATTTGATCGGTTCACACAGCGCGTAGGTAGAGGCCGCGAATCGTCCAAAAATGTTTGTCATTCTTTGAATGTTTTTTTTTTTTGTTATTCGCTATTTTCCAAATTTAATCCTGTCCTCCGGCAGTGGTTTAATTTTAGCCACCGTTTAGTACACTGGCGGGACCCGGAAGGGTGCGCGGCGGATTGCTGATTAACAGGCTAAAAATATGCGTGTGTCCTCGCGACAATTTTTTGGTGGCAAAATATGGACACCTTTGCGATTACACGATCACGATCGCGAATAATCGCACGTGTGAATCATAGACGCATTAATTAGTTAATTAATTGCGGTTGCGCTTTAGCTGTCACTCGACATAGGCAATCGATGAACCGTTTTCATCCATTTTAACATTCCATTTCATCGCCAAACTAATTGATCTACTTGACACGCCCGAGAGCTGGTACGTCAGCGGTGGTTTAACCCGACGGTTTTGATACCGGAGTACACAAGTTCCTAAATCAAAGTTCAAGTCCTGCCACATTTTTCCACCGTTCCGAATTGACCGGATTGGCACCAAAAGAACAGTTGTACGGTAGATGGAAATTAACATTCCTGAAATTCCACAAGATGAGCGAAAATCTTCGTACGTTTTCGCGCGGTTACAGTGGCGTGGTGGTTGGTCGCCTCGATCACATGATCCAGGCCGGTTGATAACGCGAAAGCATGAATGGAAAACCATTGACATGCTTTTCCCAAGTCCCTAGAAGAAAACGGTTGGTGTTGATGTGTATGATCCGCCGTCGTCACTGCGAATTACGTCATCGCCGTTGGCATTTCGATTCAGTTGCCGGTTAAAGGTTCCCGGGTTCGTCTAGATGTGGCTGTGCTGTTCCCGCACGGGTTCAAGTGGTGTGCCTTCTTGAAAAGGGAACGTGTCGGTGGCAAAGCACTGTAAAGCACACACACACATCACCGTTCCTCGATTGGCATTTTAATGATATACGTTTGTTTTCGATTTGGTTGCCCATCCCGATCGTACAATGTTCCGTGCGTTCGAGGCGCATTTTGAACGTTGGACCATAATCGATCGAAAATAGACAAACAGACGCCAACAACATGGGTATGGTGATCTGTGAAATGAAAACGAACCAGATGATAGCTGGATATTTGTTTTATTGTACTTACGTATTGGAACTAGTTGCACTAATTATGGTTTTCTGCATTATTACGGCGTTCTGTTGATCGGATAAAGCAGATTTGTGCTTGGATGGTTGCAGAAACTATCGAGAAAATTGGAAAGGAAGTTTTTTTGCCCCATAACACTAGGTTTTCCGAGTGCAACTTTGCCAAATATGTCTAATGACAATCGCAGGAAATTAATTTAAAATACTTACAGGACTCGGTTCGATTATGTCACTGTCGTGTAACCAGCCACATTTCAATCGTACTATATTTGATCGTACATCTTCTTCTTTTGTGGTACTACAACCTCAAGAGATCTTGGTCCGCCATTACTAGCTTTCCTTGACTTTATTTTCCCGTAGTAGGATAGTCAAACCTGCATACGGGAGTTTGGCTCGGATGAGATTTGATCCCCGATCATGTCGGGACGCCGCTACCATCTCACAATCGTACATGGAGTCGCCTCAATTGTACATCAGCGTGAATTAAATTAGAAGGACGTGCATAGGAAGTAGCTGCTCTCGACATGTTAGGGCGATATGTCGCAAAAGGAAGATTTCGTTCAATTAACGAACTGTAGTAAGTGCCACAAATCTCTTGAAGACCGTGCGAGGTAACTTTGAAAGTGTTTTCAAGAGTAGGCGCACCATTGTATTGCACGCTGGAAGCAAGTTGTCTCACTGTATATCATCATGTACATACATTTCACACACACGGCGCACAAGGTACTTTCTCTTTTCTCTGAATGAGCTAGAAACCACATAATATAACTATGAAGATGGCCGCATGATAGTATCTACTTGTAAACTGGCCCTGGAACAAAACTGCGTTTGACATCCCTGATCTTGATCGACGCGGGATGTAGGATCCAGAAGATGGTGTTCATGCAATAGTTATCTTTTATACTAGTTTTATTTATTATAACTTCCTATTAGATTGAGTAGGTTATAAAGTGTATGTTTATCTTTTTTTTCACTATCTTCTGAAGTTTATTTTGCGTTTTCAAGGAAGCGCAATCCTATTTGCAGGCGAACGGTATAAACATTAACACAAAACTCAACTCTACCGTGGAAACAAACGAACCAAAGTCAACCGATGAGAGCAAATTTTTTGATAGAAGAACAAAGCTATGGTATTAGAATTCAAAACTAAAAAAAAAACACTTTACTTGAATCGCAGCTATTAAATGATAACTTCAGTTATCCATTGAATGATAACACTCATTTGGAGGTTGATTGATTGGTTTTTGATTTTGCATTCCAAACGGGGCGACTAGCGAGGATATAAATCACGTTGTCCCATGGTGATTTATCGGTTTCCTCCTATCGCCAAACTGTACATTTTTTGTAAGAACCAATGGAACGATAGCTATGAGGCTACGATAGTGCTCACCACTACTTGCTTAAAGCTGCGTCTTCTCTTCGTCCCCTCTTAAACCCTAAACACACAAACATGTCGCACAACGTTTCCCCTATTCTGTCCGTATGCGTTAGCTGGATAATTTCGTATTAGTATCGTGCGACCGGGTGTATTACAACGGAACAGGGCACGATGAAGCCTACATACACAAACAAAACCCCGACCACCATTGGCGGCGGTTCTTGTCACAGCACGGGATTATTTGTGAATTCTTTTTTTTTAACAAAACACTCGCAGAAATCATTACACAACAACCGAGGACGAACGGAACTATAAACTCATGTAAAAAAACACAGAATCGTTTCATTTTCAATGCCCATTTCTCGTTCCAGCTGTGTTACTACTTTTCGAAGTACTTGGAACAGTTGGGGAACCGCATGGCATCGTAATCCGTATCCTTCGCCAACCGGTCGCGTATGCTGGCCTTCATCGCCTCACAGTATGACATCTGCAGAGCACCATCGTTGGCAATGTTGTTGGCCAGGTCGTCTAGGGTGCGGAATCTGTTGGTGGTAGCGCTGCTGCCACTGGCAACGCTAGTACTAGCGCTTGTAGTTCCCCCGGATGTGGTGGCTGCCGAGGTTGTCTGTCCGGCGGTTGATCGTCGAATTGTGGCGGCGTTACCGATGGTACCGGTGGTAGTGCCGCTGCTTCCAATGACCGTACTGGAAGGAGCAATTCCAGTACCAAGAAAGGCTCGTCGAACACCGTCCGATATTAGCGAATGGACATCGCTCGGTGGTTTCGTTTCTGTAAGCAACTTTCGTCGCTTTGACGACATGCCGGAAATGTACGCATCGGAGAATGGAGTTTGAGGACTCTGCGGAAAAGGGAAAATAAAAATAAAGCCAATGTTATATTCTCTCGTAGTATATGGCAGCGTATTCGCACTAACTTGTCGCCGTTGTCTGCCAAGATCGCGGGTAATGATCGGTAACCAGTTGGACGGGAAGTGCCGATGCCAGGATTCGGCATCAAACTCGACAGTCGGTAGTTCTTCGTCATCACCAGCCGGGCGTGGTGGAACCGGTCGATTGGCCAAATCCAAAATGCTTCCCGACAACGAACTAACTGCTTCCTGTGTTTCTGATTTGCTAGTAACCGGTTCCCTATTACCTGGAGCAATAGTTTCGGATTGTGATGAGGAACTAGCCATTTCCACCGGGCACTGATCGACACTCATGGCGGGTGGCTCGATTGAGATCGATATTTCTGCAATATCCGACACGAGTTCCGGCGTAGACATGCTTTCCACGTCATCCACGTCCATGGGCTACAGAGGGGAGGTAAAAGCGTGCTTTAGTAAAATAAACAACAGCCGACCAAGTAACATCACTTACACTAGCTTCCCGCTGGCCGGTACCAGTACTGGAAGACATGCTGGATGAGCGGCTTTCCGTCCCCGTGTTGTCCGCCGAAGATGTGCCTGCCGTTGGTGGGGCCGGTTGTCGGATGACTAGAAATTGTTGAGTGTCAAACATATCGTTTCGGGTCGCCGACGTAAAGTTGAAATTGACAATCGGTTCCATCAGTTGCATAATTTGCTCCAGCTGTGGTACATTCTGTTGTCGCAGTGCGCTTTCCACCAAATTCAACACAAACGTTTGCGCAAAGAATCGACCCACCCCTTGGACCAATATCATCAACGAGCGGCGCATGAACATGAGCAAAGAGCGCATCATCCGCACGCCAAACTGTGGCGAGCTGTCCTCGCGTATCAGATTGACGAATGTTGGGAAGAAATTGCGAATCAGATTGACCAAAGAAGCGCGTGTATCAAACTGTGGACGATCGTGCTCAGCTAGCGGTGCCAGCAGTGGCATCACGCGTTCGATGATACTATCGCCCACCTGATCGAGTAAGAAATATTGGACAATAGCAAGCGCCACGGTTAAATAACATAAGTATACGGTATTGGCTAGATACACAAACTTACTTCACGCACGGCTTGCTCGTCTACAGTACGATCAGCAAACAGCGTTCGATTGACATACGTTCGCAGCGAGTCTCGTACGCGATTCAGTGTGTTTGGGTGTGGCACTCCGTTCTGTAGCTCGGTCAGTGTAAATTGTGTACCAAACATGTTAATCCTAGCCGTGGTAGCTGCCGCACGTCCTACAGTGGAACAGAGGAAAAAAAACATTACATGAAAGTATTCATTATTTAAACATTTGGAGCTTCCGGAGGTTATGATATTACTACAATGACAAAATAAATATTTTTCGTACCTTCATCCTGCATCGGAGCAGTATCCGTACCGGGTACGGTACCAGGTCCCGGCGCATTAGGTGTATTTGCCGTTTCACCGGACCCAGCACGATTCGGTGTACTTTCACTCGATCGATCGCCATTTGATCCGCTATTATCACGGATATGATGACTGTTACAGGGTAAAAATCTAGCAAAAAAACACAAAGAAATTGATTAGATTACCTAGCAATGACCTCTGCCTCGGCTCTACCTCCTCCACAGTTCTCTGTTACAGCTACCAGAAGCTCAAAATTCTTACCGATCAAAGGTGTTCAAAATGCTTGCCGCCATGGGCCGTAGATTGCGAATTTGTCCAGTTCCACCGAGATGTGACGGCGGAATACTGTGCACGTGCGGACGGGAGGTAGAGCGCGTCTGGGTAGACGTCGTCGGCAGCGTAACGGTGGCAAAACGTGGATATCCATGCATGACATTTTCACCGCCAGCACCAGCTCTACCATTGCCATTGGTACTGGCGGTGGTGTTGGTGGTAGTGGCCGTATTGGTTGTATTATTTCCGGTTTGGGCTGTCGTACTGGTAGCAGTTGTAGCCGTACGATTGCCACCAGCTGCAGATGGCGCACTGCCAGTAGTGTTATCATTACCACCACCGCCACCAGTATTGATCTGCACGTGAATATCCGTGTGAATGGGTGCGGCGTTTACGACTGCATGCAGGAAACGTGCCATCTGGATGGCGTTCTGATTAGCGTTGTTCGGTGTTCCAGTTCCTGGCGTATTGTTTCCGCCTGCTGCTCTATTATTATTGTTTGCATTCACTGTGAAGAAAGAAAACATAAGCACAGTAGCATTTGTGTCAGTAAGTGGGATGAAACAAAGTGATTTTAATTATTTTGCTTTGCTGCTAACGAATTATTCCACCAGTGAACGAAGCGTTATGGAGCAAAATTTAGTTGTAAGTTAAATAACGACAAAACCACAAAAGGCCAGCAAGCAGTAAAAAGAATTAATAACCTTCGATTAACACTAGAACTCTGACCATTGTAACATACTATCACCTCGAAAGTAATGAAAAATGAGTCACATGAACCACAAATAAAGTCATTGTTTGCCTGTTTATCTTGAAGGCAAAGAGTGTACAACCTTGCAATAGAAATCATTGAAGGTAAATAAACGAATCGGAATATGGAAGTCGAAATTCCTGTAAGCGCATTCTTACTTCGTAATAATACATTATCAGCTATTGTCTCAAACTTTCTAGTTTCGATGTTAAATCTTCCCTTATTTTGCCACTTACACAATTACTTACAAAACCAAACAAATATTGTAAGTAGTATTGTACAAACGCGTTATAAAAGAGAAGAGAATTATTTTTGTTCGAGTTGGGCATCGTTGCAGTGGACTGATTATTAGTGATTTAACATCAAAGTTTGGTCAGTTGGATGCAATAGCTAGCGAGATATATCCAGAGATGAGGGTGTGCTTGTAGGAATTGCGGGCCCCGTAGTTCCATTGTGAAGTAGTGGAGTAATCGAACAAAACGTACAGTTAGTAAAGGTGACCATTCGACGATTGCGGGTTGGAACAGCTGCAGATGGGGGCTGTAAACGGCCGTCAGCCGAGGCTGGCCGTGCATCCCTTAAACGGATCGTGTCCCGCCTCACGATAACCCGATTGTTTCGCCAACCTAGAAGGAACAAAAGCATTGCAATATGTGTGCGTGTTGTGTGTGCGCGTGTGTTACGTTATGTTATGTAGTTATGTTTTCTGCGTGAACCTATTCTTGCCTATCTTTTATGCACGTACCAAAACATCAGACGTGCAGGGTTTGATGTTGGTTAACTTGTTAGTACGGTATAAAGGGGCATTAAAGCAATTGGGGTATCCGAAAAAGATGCAATTGAGCAGAAGCAAGCGTAAAGAACACAAGCGTAATCCGACGATGAGTTATCCCATCGCGGACATTTGGGTCCCAACTGTGGTTGTGAACGTGTACACCACTAGCCAACACACAACGGAAATGCTGACAATGAAACCACAAAACATCGATCGATCGTTACGTCCATCGATCGGGGGGGCAGAAAAGGAAACAAAGAGAACTCTAACCTGGCACCGGTGGCCGCATCTCGCCGAGAACATTTTGTACCCGTCGGACGCCGTTGAGGTCGTATATGGGTATATACACGGAGGTGACTAAATTATTGTTACCTCTCCCACCACCACCACCCACACCAGCTACCGTAGGTGGTCTGTTTTGAGACTGACCTAGGTTCGGTGGTCGTGACTGAGTCGTGGAGGAACCGGTCGTTGTGGTCGTGGCCGATGTTCCTGTCGTCTGATTAGTAGACGGCGGTTGGTTTGTCGTTCCTCCCGTTGCTGGTGGAGCGGTCGGTGGACGCATCGTGCCGGTCCCACCAGTCCCACCACCGGCACCACCATTGCCAGGAGCCGCCGGAGCACCGGTGAAAAAGGCCGGCTGAGCCGTGATACCCAAATTGATCAGCTGCGCATGGATATTGTTGTTGCCCACTTCCGGGTTGTTGTTATTATTGTTATTGGTTACGTTTATGTGATTGCGCAGCATGTTTGCCAGATTGATGTTGTGCTAAGAGAGGATGGTACAAAGAACACAAAAAATATATGACTTTTAAGAGAAAAAGAAACGGGATGAATATCTATACATACCGGCATTGCGGTCAGTCCGGAACTGACATAAGCATTCTGCTCGACCAGAATTGGCCGGCAGCATAGATGACGGGGCGTTGCCATTTGTAGATCCAGCATGAGGTCACTGATGGCGTGCTGGGCGTGTGAAATATAATGCATCGCTTCCGATACTCGATCGAACACACGTTGTGCATTTTCGCGTCCAGCTGTATCCGATTCCTCGAAGGATGGATCGTCTTGAAGGATGTCGTAGTACTGCTGAAGGAACGGTTCCATGCGCCGTTGCACCGAACGCATCTGTTGTACCACCTCGCCGAGCGTCTGTGTGCTCGTTGTTTGTGTGTTTAACGGCCCGGACCGTACCTGGCGTCGGCTTTCGGCACTCGTTTCCGACGAGCTGGACGATGCGCTCGGACTGCTGGAACTTCCGCCGTTACTACTCGTGCTGCTGCTGCTGCTACTGCTACTGCTGCTGCTGCTACTACTGCTGCTACTGCCGCTATTGGTTGTGGATGACGCTCCCGACCCTTCGTGTGCTGGCGTAGCAGTAGCGCTTGTGTTCGGGGGCGTTAAGACGGCAAAGTCGGGCACAGTTCCAAACACTTGCACCGAACCGTTCATCCCGTCAGGCTGCTGTACCGTCACATTAGACATACCGTTCTGGCGTAATGCCGCGCTTACAGCGCCCTGAAACGCGTTCACAAAGCTCTGCACCTGGTTGTGCGGAATGTCCACGTCACCGACGGCCGATATGCCCACCTCGAACACGGTCGATTCCATTGTCTGTTGCGAGAGATAGTCCATCGCGCTGTAGTTGAGACCGCGGGCAGGATTCTCCAGATAGCTCAGTATACTGTCCGCACAGTCCAGCATGTGCCGGGCGACGGTAATGCGATTGTTGCACAGCGTTGAAGATGAACCAACCGACGGAATCTGAGTGACGTTCTGTTGAGGGAAGATAAATGGATACGGAAACATGTAATTTACAACAAAATGCACAAACACGCAAATTTAAATGTTGTTGGCACACATCGCATTCTACTTACGGTCGCAGTCATGTTTAACGGAATTGACGTCATCGAACCGAAATACATAGTGTTTAGCTCATCCAGACTGGGAAAGATGGTTCTTGTAGCGTTGTCGCTGCTTCGTGACCGTCGGGATGCACGTGCTGCTTCATCGCGACCACCCGCTTCGGTGCTGCTCAGACTGGTGCCGCGTGCTGATGGAGGAGCACGCTGCACCAGATGGACCACCTTACCATTCAGATCGTAATTCTTCAGTGGAATATCATCAGACAGTACCCGGCCACAGTAGATGAGCCTTTGCAAATCAACCGAAACGCTGATCTTTTCCGCAATCTGTTCCTTAAACTGACGCACGGAGATCTAAAATGTAAACAGTGAAACGGGAATTAGCGAAAGCGCTACATACTTGGAACATACTGCCACTTACCTCCTCATCAACCGTGAAGTCATGATTCTGTGAGTCTAGAGTTTTCACTTTTAAATTTATCATTGTTGTTAGTTGTTGTGTAAATAGTTTCTTCTAAAACTCCAGCTTTGCTGTATGTTGTTAAGAATTCACACGATTTCTCCTGATTTCCTCCTGCAAGAAGAAAGTGGAAGTAAAATATGATGAAACCTTTCTGTAATGCAGTCAACTCATAAACACCTAGCAGAATTGGGAAAGTCCCTTTCACTGTGAAACTCTCGAAATTCTCGGTTGGAGCCTACTTTTCAGCAGTGCTTACGAGAAGAGAAAATCAGATGACGCGCACCATTAAAGGCTCCAGCACAATCCCAGCACACCGTGAGTCGGAGGTCGTAAATACGTCAAACGCTATGTTATGACTGTGCAACCCCGATGCAGCGAGATTAATTCATGGCGTGTGGTTCCTATTCCCCGTCGCATGACATTTGATTTCCCGTGTTTCGTGTCGTGGCGTTACAATTGTTATTGTAATGGTTTCGCTTCCGACAAAAATAGGCCTAAATGTACCAGTTTTCACATTACTCAGTATACGCACCTTCGCACCTGGAGCCACGACACACGACCTTCTCCCGCCTCAACCTTCTGTTCCTTTCCGTCGACCTTTTTTCGGCAGCTTCACGAGCCGTAACCGTACCTATTCGTCAACTATACTGCAGAGCAGCTTTAGGAAAACACCACAAATCGAACGAAGGTTTGTAGACAGATTCGGTAGTACTTTTACCCCGAAATAACTGAGACGCTCAACCGCAAGGGAACAGTATCGATCAGCTCGACAGACGACAGCAAAAACACATTTCACGGTGGGCGCTCCCTAGTGTGAATGTATCCGGCAACGTTGATGATGAATCGTACGTGCGTTGAGCAAGAGAAAGCTAGTTCGTATTTCACAGATGTATTTAGCGGTAAACAGCACGAAACCACATAGAATTATTCTCGCAGTAATGACGAGTTTGCTAAATATTCGCGGCTCGAGAATATTCCGATATTTTTGCTACGCTTTTTTCGCTTTTTCTCCGTTCACTTGACAAGTTCTTCTTGCTCTTTTTGTTACGCAGATGACAGTGACAATTGCAGGGATGAGCAATCAAGTTTGTCGATTTTATTTGAAACAACAGATGAAGTTGGATTTTAAACCGGTTTCCAGGATACTAAACGATGTCTTACCTTAACAAAACGGTCTTAACTCCCGGGAAATAAATAGTGTCGTTTCATAAAATTACGAGAAAACGATAGAAAAGCATTAAACACGACGAAAGATGAAGAACGGAACAAAGCACTACAAATGTGCATTCGGCAGTATCAATAGAACTTACCTATTTGCTGTTGTAGAGCTTCGCCAGGTTGCAATGCAGTGCATATTGTGCAACGAATTGTAGGAACTAAAGGGTTCGCAGGTACAACTGCATGTTTGAACATATATTTCATAGCCATGATATATACTACATACCTGCAATGCTGTAAATTATGCTCAAAACACAAGTATGACCACCAAATGGTTTAAATGGAAGGAAATGCATCGTACCTTACTCATACGTTGCGTATTGATGAAAAACACATGCACAATAAACCAACAATGTGACCATTTACTTTCTCCTTTTATTCCGTGCCGCAAATTTACTCATTCCATATTTTCAGCTTCGTTTTTTTTTGTTTTTACTCTTAAAAGCTAGTTTTCTGTGAGTGCGTGTTCTGCTTTCCTTTTTCATTTTCTTCGTTTTACTTAGAAGCTAAAGGTTCTTTTTTTCATTTTCATCTGGTTTGTTTTTTCTTCTTTCACTGTCAACACCATCTTACAGACTACAACGGTTCAATCTGCACTGTTTTTGTTTTCTACTACCATTTCGTTTTTTGTTTGCATTTTTCAATTTGTTTGTAGTTTTTTTGGGTTGAGTTTTTAAATCATTTTTTGTTTGTTTTGTTTCTCCTTGCTGTTCAGCATTCATCTACTATTCCGCTTACAACAGTACGCGTGACATCGTTTGCCTCCTTTCCACGTCGATTTCGAGACACGTTGTTGCTACTAACATGCTTAACTTTTAGGTGTTCATGTGTGTCCACCACTACTTATCTCGAACTTCCGAAGCACCGGCTTCCGTTATTCGGTGAGCTGGTTTTTACTCTTTACTTTTAGCTTTTCTTTTCCTTCTGATCGTGTCGAACGTCTCATCGTACCCCGTGTTCTAGCCGCTAGTTGTTGTAAATCAGTTTTTTTTAAATATTTATTTCTTATTTGCTTTCCAATCTACAGCTCGTTTTCCAGCGCATTTGCTTTGTTTTCTTTTTCTTTCATTCCTAAGCCGGACATTTGTATGTCCTGTTTTGCCTATCTGTGAGCGTTTATCGATTCGTGTATGTTGCTTTTCAACCGTTTCACCCATCTGGCCGGGTTCTGCCGGCAGACGAAAAAACATGATCATTTTGCATTTGTTCACTTACAACTACTTTCATTTAACATCCTTAAGTACTAAGCGATTCGAAAATAAGACCAAAAATAAGTTTTCAGCTCCTTCCGCCCATCCATCCGTCTATTCGTCTTATCCTTCGTGTATGCATGGCATCGTGTAACTGTGTGTATGCGGGTGTGAGTTGTGAATTCTAATGGCCACATTTAGCATGCAGAATATACTGCAACGTTTTCTTTTTCTTCTTCTACCCCTGTTTTCCAACATCCGGCCGGAAGCCCGAAGATGAAAAATATTATCTCGCAAAAGCACTATCAGGTTGATGTAATGCAAATGTATGTATGTTTGTGTGCATGTGTGTACGCGTGTAAGGAAAATCATTGAAACAAAATGGCAAAGCGCACTAGATGGTTTTGGGGAAACGGGTTTTGACACTGGGTACACACTTTTCCAATGCTTATGTTTTTCTCACTGGCTTGTTTCACACGGAAACGCAAATTCATTCCGTCCGCTTGTTTATCATGTATAAAACAGAACCGAAGGTGGAAGCCCCGTTCGCATTTAAATTTTTCTTCTAATATGGTAATATATGAGCGCATCAGTGTTTCTCTGTGTGTGTCTGTATGTGTATGTGATATTTCCTGTGCGCTAGTATCCTGGCTTCGGTTCTACACTTTCCCTTCACTTCTTCACCTCACGGTCCACAAGACTGCGCACACAAACACGCACACACATACATACACGATCAATCCTCGAATGGATGCGCACGTGTTAGTTAACGGACAGCCTGCTGCGATAGGAAAGGATGTAAAGGGTGTGTGCAATGTTCATGTTGATGGAGGAAATCGATCGGGAAAGTGGGAAAATTCTTTCACTGCATTCTTTCTTCTCTTTTTTGTTTTACTGCGGGCGTGTTTGTTCTACCCTTTCTTCATCTTTGTGTATGAAAAATTCCTGATTTCGTTTACTTCACTGTGTTTGCGTATCGTATCGTGTGTAGTTTAGCAGGAAGAATTACGATTGTTGAGGCTTGCTATCGTTTTAATGGTTTTTGTTTTACGCTATTCCTCACCAAAGATCGTCTCATTTCAGTGTTTGTTTTTGTTACTTTCATTTGCATCTATTTGCCTTTACAGAGTTCACAAACGATAGCGAAAAGAAAGCCTGACGGACACTTGCTGTTTGTGTCGAATAAATAAATCGATTCTTACGTTTGCTTGATTTTCCACCCATTTCGTAATTTTGTTACTCTATCATGTACATATAATTTGCTTTAAATATTGTATTCCTCATTCTTTTGCCCAAGCCAATAGGTAAGATATACCGAAGAAAAGGAAAATTAACGAAAGTAGTACTAAAAAAAGGACATTGCTAAACAGCATGTTTCACGATTGCATAGGTGTGCCGCAACTCAACAACTAACTGCATCATTAACTTCAGTATCTCATGAAATGCAAAATTGTTCTTACTTTTCCCAGCACCATTGTCGGACTCGTGGGAGCACAACGGAATAAAATCGCTGAAAGATCGAACTGTTGGGGAAAGCATTTAGCAAACTTGTTTTCTCTCTACTACAACGAGCGGTTTTTGTCTGTTTGGTTTGTTGTCTTGTTCACTGTTGTTTTTAAATACTAAACAATTTTTTACCCTAAATATGTCCTTAAAAACTAGCAAAAATTTCATTTCATTGTTTAATCCTAAGCCCCACGTGTCTCGTCCGTGTCTGATGTCCCGCAGACATTTCCTTCCGCAGAACGTGCGCTTAACACACATACACACATACACACATTTTCCGACGTGCGGCTACTTGTATTTACTAGGAAGTACTTTTTCCATTTCCAATTCATGTTGTGATGTTAAATGTATTTCGCTCCATTGTTTTCTCACTTCGGTGCTTGTCTGTATGTGTGCGTGTATGTATTAGCTGTTTTTTTTTAGCCAATGTCGTATGCCATTCCACATCTACCTTAAACTTTACATGCTCTATAAATACGCCTAAGAGTTTCATTTTGTTTTTTTTTCCATCTTAAGCCTAGTAAAACTACTACACGGTTGCATCGTTTCCTTTCATTTCAGCTACTTAATCCTGTGGGTGTGGATGTGTGGGTGTTATGCACCACACTTTTACGCTATTCACTATCTTCTTCATTCATGACGAAATGTCGCGATCGAGTGGATTTGGTTTGGTTTCCTATTCTACGACAGTTTCCATGTTTCAGGTTTGCCATCTTTTCCCCGCTTCTGCTTGTTTTGTATTACATTCTCTCTTTCATTATTTACTGCACTTTCTCCATTTATTATGGTTGTTAGTTTGGTTGACAGTTGGTTTGTCCGCATTTATATACTTCCCCCTTCCATGGAATCGTCTATTTATTTCTTTCGTTTTTGTAACTTATTTCTGCGAGAGTCCGTTTTTCCTATTTGCTTTCAATCTCATATAAACTAGTCTCCTTTTTCATCATTCTTTTCTCGTCTGTCTCACCTTCTAAGTTTGTTTCCTACGTTCGTACATTTTTTATTTGTAAAACATTTGTCTTTCGCATCTTTTCTTTAACCCTTGGCATCTCCCATCAATTTACTCAAGTTGACATGGGTTTTCAATGATTTTTTTTTTCATTCAAAGCATTTTTTAAAACAATAACATAAACAATGTGATGATATCGATAGTTTCGAAAATTATATCAGTGTAAAATCATTTTAAAAGATTTTTGTTTTCTAAATCAAACGATAAGGGGGAGATTTTAAAACTCTTACACTTACGGCACCGTCAATCTCTAACACCATCCAACCACAAAATTGGATCAATAACAACAACTTTGCGCTACTCGCAGTACTTTCAATAGTTCCATACTACTGTCAATGATTCTAGTACAACACATTACCAAGAGATGCCAATAAGGGGCTAGAAGAAGAAAAAAAAGTATAACAAAGAAAGACATTTTTCAGACTAGTACATCCTGATAAGAGTTTACCCTTTCGTTCACCAGCACGCATGTATATACTTTACATTAAACACCCTCGTTCCTTACACTCACACACCTTTGTTTTTCCATTTACCGAGCGACGGTGGATTGAGTCAAACAGCATTTGCGAAAAGATGGTGAAGAATGGGATGTCCTTATATGCTTCTGTTTCTTTCTCACGCTCTCTTTCTACATCCGTTTTTAGTAGTACAGTACCTAGTATTTTGCCTACTTGCCTAGCGAACTACTACTTTTCTCCCCCAAACGCTACACACACACACACACACGCTTAAAGACAACACTACACTACACGATACTATGAACCCTTGTCGTTTTTGTCTAGCCTGGCGCTTTGCACTACTATATCTACTACGCCTCCCTGTTCTCTTCTAGAGCGTGCTAATAAAAAGTCAAAAAACCACAAAAACCCACGGATGTTTTACCGGCGGTCTGTACCGCACGACTAAATCGACTAAAGCGACTACTGCGCTGTTGCTGTGTCGCGAAACATCTCCTATGGAGTGGGTGTCACTCTAACTACCACCCACACAAACACCTAACTGCACATGGGCGCTGTACCTTTTGCTCGTGTGTGTTGTGGTTGGAAAATTTGTAACCTGGCGTGCTTAAATCTGGTGATCCGGTTCCTTCCCTAATCCGATTCACCGGGACAACCCGGTTTGGCCAACCATCCAACTGCTGCTGCCACTTACGTGAGGCTACTCATTCGCTCTTCATTGCATGCGCGACCAGCTTCCCGCGATCGTGTTCCTATTGCCTTTTTCTTTTAAAAGGTAAAAGGTAAAAATGGTTCGAAAAAATCACCGTGCAAGAAACCGTGCCACTGTTATAATTCTCTTTTGTATGTTTTTTTTCCGCCCAACTTTTTTGTATGTGTCTACTGCTCTGTGACGCAAAATCTTCGTGTACGATTACCGAGGCCTTCTTAGTGCAGTGTAGCCTACTGCGAATTAATCGGAGCTGTTTGATTATGATTTTTAACCTGCTGTCCTGGTTCATTAAAAGTGTGCGTCTCCACCATTTCTTCCATTTTGTGTGTGTGTGTGTTTTTTTTAATGATTTCTGCTAATCAGTACTATTCTAACGAACGTTTTTCACCCGTTCGAATGCCTTCCCGTGATGAACATTCGGCAATGTACGATAATCTAAACATAAACCCACTAGTGAGGAACTTCCTCGCCATGGTGAGAAGTAAATCGTGGAAGAAAATTGTTTTTTTTCTCTTTGTTTCAGGAATGAGTGAGCTATTCTCCTCTAAATACACCAACAGATACACACACACGCTCGTCTCGTCTAGCTAATTACACCGTTTACACTCAACAGCATTTTGTTGTTTCTTGTTTGTTCTATTTTAATTAGTGTTTGACGATCATTCAGGATTTGTTTAAGACGGCTAAACACATTCACACACAAACACAGCTCATTTTGTTTAAATTACACACGCAACGCGTACTTACGCCTATCCTGTCAACAACATGTGTGCAACACGGAACACGAATTAACCCATCGTCTATTTGTGCCATTGTTTGTCTCATTAATTCGAGTGATTTCAAAATGGCATGATCATTTGTATTTCATTTTATCTACGTCGATCATTTCCGAGTCGTTTTAATAGTTTTGTATACATTTTTAGAGCGTTTTTTCTCTCCTGTGATGCGCGTGATGTTATTAGGTTAGTGGAAAGGAATTTTTAAACGATTTTGAAACGTTTTAACCACTCTTGTACCCACACACTTTGAACAACGGAACGATCATTGATATGCACCGAAATGACTGTACTAACGCATAACCACTCATTCAGTAGGAGAAAACATTAGTGTACGCCAAATGAAGGGTAGGAAAAACGCATTAAGATATCTACGGCGTGATCTTCCGTATTGCGTTATAATGACATTGCAGGGCGAAACACTTTTTCTCAGTTAATGGCCCGATGGCTATATACTTTGTACACCAGTATTACAATAGTATTCACAATAGTATACTGTTCTTTGGAATAGTAAGCAAACGCAAATGAAAGAAACAAGAAAAAAACAAGAAAAGCTTTTTTCCTTATAAGACCCTAAAAAAGCTTATCCGAGCCTCGTTTACGCAGCAATGATCGTTTAAGTACGTACGAGCGCGAGCATACATGGTCCAAACACCAGAGAAGATGTTTGACGATTTGCTGCGTTTAGCGGAGGAATCAGTCTTTTCTGGCGTAATGTATGCTAATAATTGTGAATAACTAGATATATTTAGATAGTCATGAACTAACGATCATTTACAATGCAATAGGGCGAATGTCCTAGTTTTTTTTTTAAATGAAAGAAGTTTAATTTTTTTAAAAAATGAATTTCACTAGCAGTGACCTTTTGTCCCCTAGAAAAGTCCGACATATCGTATTAAAGTAAACAAATCAACTTGTATAGCGAATGCGATTAGCAGGATTCTACTAAATTATCGTTGGTAGCAGCAAACGAGAAGAGGGCGAGACTATTACTCTGTATCACAGCATTGAAACATATTATCACATAGCTTACGTGCACCGACGACGCCAGCAGTTACCAACTTATAGGGCAATGGCGCATCGTGGGCAGTCGGCAGGCAAAGTGTCAACTTGTGTTCTATAAATAAGCATAATATTCCTTTTTTCTTCTTCTCTTCTTCTAGATCGTCTTTTGGCCTTTCATGCTGTTCTGTTTACGCTATAATTTTACGTTTTGTTGTTTATTTTTGCTCCAGCCATGGTGCACCGTACTCTTATACTTTCAATTCGTTTCATTATTCCTATACGTGATTATATAGTGCGTGTTTTGTATGTGATTATAGATTGTGATTACATCGTCGAAGCTGCGTACGAGAAAAGGTTTTATCCCTTTCAGTTCATAAAATGGAAGAATGCGTTATGTTTTAGTACATTCATTTCGGTGACCCACCAAACGTTGGCGTTAAGTTGTGAGAGAGAGTGTGGGGTTAGTTGATAGTTCAATTTAACGTGCACGTTTGCAGTACTGTAACTGCAGTGTGTTATAAAGTTTCGTGTGTAGTCGATGTATCTCGATATTTATATCATCCAACGAAACAGCTTATTTTTCTGCGCTGAAAAACGCTCAACGGTTCGACAGTTAGGTATTGTTTTTTTTATCTCGTGTGTGTAAGTTTTTTGTTATTGTTAAGCGTGTCCCTATTTGCTCTTCTCAGTTCCTTTGCCTCTCGAATATGCGTTTTATTTGTTGTAAACTGTGCTTCTCCTTTCTACCTTCTCCGTTAGTTTCAATGAAAATTCAACAACTGGAAAAAGGGACTTTCAAAAATATTTGTGTAGAAAAAGTATGTTACTTTGTTTTTTTGGTTGTTGTTTTCACCATTCAGCTGCTGCTTCCGCTTTTGTTTTCTATGTTGTGCTGTTGCTACACACATCTTTTGCTTTTAGTTACTCGTTTCACTTGCATTAACAGTTTGTTTGTCAATTTGTTCTGTGCGGTTGTGTTTTTCTCTTACTGATGTACGAAATGGGTTTATATATTCACTGTTTTCAATTGTATTGTTCATGTTGCGTGCTCAAATCATTGTTCGTATCGATGGTTAATTAATGTATTCCTTACTTCGATCATCCACATTGCAGGTTTTCTTGCTTTTGCGAGTTTTACTTAATTTTCATTCACTTTTAGGTTTTTTTGCGAGAAGAAAATAAACATTTTTGGGAAAAAATTCATTGCAAACTGGCAATAATGACAAATTGTGATAAAGGCACAATCTTTTTTATATTCCGCCCAATTACATGTCACTTCACGTTGCTGAATTTACGCCACTGTTCAAGAACTGTAGGTTTTAATGTCGGATGATAGAGGAGACACGTTATGGTTGCCAAAACTGAAAATGAAAAAAATATATATTAAGAAAAGGAAAAATTAATAAATAATAAATAAAAGAAAATATAAAAAAACTTACTAGAAACTATCTGTGCGGTGCGCACAGATTTCTTTTTTGTTGCACAGTGGGGAACAAACCATTGCACGAAACTTGCTTAACATAATGGAAATAATAACAACTCATCACACAAATATAACTTTCAAAAGCGTTTTGTTCACACTAGTGTAAGCTTTTCTCATTAATTTCCCTTAAGTTTAAGGGGAACGCCTCGGGGAACTGATTCGGTCTCGTTCTACTCATGATCCGTTTATTATCCGCATTTTGTTACGCACTGCGCCTTGGACATCGCGTCCGGTTCTTTTTGGATGAAGCTCATCCGAATTCACTCACAACTAATCAAACATTCACTGTTCAAAGGAAAGAAGAGCTGGAAAATTGATCTTATCTGGCCCTACGCAAACCGATTACTCATAACGGAGAGGACACGATGCGCAAGAAAACATAGAAGAATGTGAAGTAATCATTGATCTAAACGCGTCACAGGACAACATACAAAATGATTTGGAAGTTTTTTGTTTGCACATTTCAATCCATGCTTTCTTTGCAGCCTGCATCTTTTCCACAACACCCTCACGTTAGGTCGTTAGCCTTCTTTTTAGATTCATTTTTTTTCGCCAAGAACTCTTTTCTCTTTTCATCGGCTTTTATGCGCTATCACAATCACACCAAGGACAAACAGAAACAAAAACAAACAATATCAAGAGCTGTTCCAACGATACAAGCATGTGACCAAATTTGAAAGGTTTTTGAAGAAAATATAACAATCGATGTCCCGGATGCCCCCGTGAGGTTAGCATAGCGAACATGGAAAGATAATAAAGAGTTCTAACATTCAGTGGAACGCAAAGGTAGAAAAAAAAGTGCACAAAAGCGCACCACGGGGAACAGTGTGGGGAGTCCTTCGAAAAATCCTACTTAACGTACTAAACACTCTAAAAACTAATCTTATCAAGCTAGCACATGATAAGCTAGCGCGTATCTGTATCGCGGGGGATTGACTCTACTGCTTTCGAGTTTCGTGTTTCTGTGGATTTATCTACTACCGCGTCCAACACTTTCGGCTAAATCGTCCCTTCATTGAGGTTTGAATTCGACAAACAAACGAGTGTATCAATTATCTTCGCCCAGTGCTGAGGATCGCTTCCATCTTCCGATTCTTCACAATTAAATCATTCGTTCTACGAGACTAAAATATAAACTAGTTTCTTACGCTTTCAGCTTCCTTCCACACTGCGCACTCAGCGCCATTCTTCATTTGCCTAGATGCGATTCTCACATTAATTTCGAGCATCTCTCTGCCCGATCCCTACAAAGTTGGCCCTTCCCATTATCATCTTACACTAATGCT
This sequence comes from Anopheles funestus, assembly GCF_943734845.2. Lineage (NCBI taxonomy): Eukaryota > Metazoa > Arthropoda > Insecta > Diptera > Culicidae > Anopheles > Anopheles funestus. Next base: position 14,851,058 of record NC_064599.1, on the reverse strand, counting down.
TTTCCCTTCCCAGCTACTTCCACGTTTCGCTTTTAAATTAACAAAGACAAAAAAAACATTTCCCGGAATGGAAAACAAAAAAAAAAAATAAAGAAAACAAAGAAAACAATAAATTAAAATTAACTCTACTAAAATCGAGCAACACATCCGACAGGAAAAGAACAAATCCCTACAAAACAACACTAAAAAGGAGCATGGTGGATTTGTAAAACGCAATCACACAACGCCTTTGTTTTGTTTGCCCTAGGGAGCGGGGAAAAAAGGGGTTGGTTGGTGGTTGTTTTGTGGTTGACAAAATGGGCCAAACACGTATACACCGGGAGTAGCCAATCCACTACCGTTTTTGAAAGTAAGATCGACACATTGCAAGCTTCCTGCAATATTCATTGGAAAAAAACAGTCATTTCGGTTACAATGCGAAGACTGTGCATCAGTTTCAGTGGGAAACCTATCGATGTTCTAAGCCTTCTTCTTCGTCTACTTCTTTGGATGATCATATAAAGGCTTTGCTCTGCTGCCTTTCGGTATTCCTTTAATATCGGTTTACAATACATTTCCTGTTTTGGTGATTACTGCGAACACAGTCTTCGTGCACGATCAAGTATTACAACATTTCGCCGTTTTTACCATATCGCAACGTGGCAACAGCAACCCTATTATCCTCTTCTAAATCACCTCAAGTGAGGAGCATGAAGTGATCTCAAAATACATTCGAACGAACACTTTGTGTTTAAATGAAGCCATCACAACTTGGCAAACGATTAACCATTGCACAGGTTGCGGGCAGCGCAATAAGCGCGAAGAGGTTCAAATGTGCTACAGTTTATGGCAGCCTCAGAGAGGAAAGTTCCATGTTTGTGTTTACCCACGCAACGTTCCATTATTAGTTTCGTCTAGTATGCAATCCAAAAGTAATGTGTTAATCATCAGTCATTCGGCTGTATCGTTATGGTGGACGATCAACGCCACTGGTTCGTGAGGTTCGTGTCTTATCGCTTTTTTTTACTTTCAGCTTTGTTTCCTCCTATCTCGTTAAACTCGTTTATGTCATTCGTTCGTTCATATCGGCGCTCTTGCACACACTGCACGGCAAATTGCACATCCGCAAGCGGTCTAAAGTTCGGTTTCGAACTTCAATCGAACCGTATCGTTCAGTTTGAGGTATCTTAATTCATTTGGCCTACCATGATGCGGGACAGTATGCAACAAATCTGTGACACGTTCTCACCATCGCTGGTGCATTCTATGCACTGTTTCAATGGCTTTCATTTAATCTCCGAATGTGACCGTTGTTTCGCTCAGCATTGCCCTACATTACCTTGCGTCTTATTTGGTATTTCCCGATGCTTGCAAATGATCTTTAAAGCAACGAGTGCACTTACAACCGTAAGAAGATCATACGATGTGTTTCTTTGTTGTTGTCTTACTACCCTATGCTCAAGAATGTGATGTATTTCTTCCTGTGTTGGTACAAATTATCATTTCATGTTGAAATGAAGCATCCATGGACGTCCTATCGATCGGTGGTAGGAGGTCATTGCAAATGTCTCACGATCCTTCTACGATGCTATGCATTTTGTAGTTAGCAATAACGCAACTCTTTCTCGATTCTTCGTTTGTGTGAAGAATGTATCGTTCTAGACAAGTCATCTACAACGCGAAACTGATATTGACGCGCTTGATCAAGGTGTTCACACGCACGCACACATAGTTGTTGGCGATCGCAATCGAACCCCAGTGTGCGGTAAAGACGAAGGATGGGTTTGTTGTTTTGTGTTGCACACACTCTGTTTATGGATGTGATCACGATATCGATCATTCATTCATGTTGCACTTTCATGTTGTTTTCATCATTTCAAAGGTGGTGATGGATGTGGTGTTGGTGGTGGTGGTGGTGGTGATGGTGTGTCTTGGCTACGGGAGGGCTGGCTGGCTCTTCCGGGTGTGATCTCTGCTCGGGTGTGAAGATCTACTTCGGAGCGTGCTGATACTGCGTGGTGTATGCTTCGTCAGGTGAAGCGGCTGTGCTTGCCTGCTCCGTATCGCCCATCTGCAGCGTGTGGATTACCGACGTCGGATGGGTCGGATAGTACGGATAGGTTGGGCTGATGTACTGCTGTTGCGGGAGAGATAGGATCGGCTAGAAAAGGATCAAGCAGTAACGAGTTAATACGGTGGATGTTTTTTTTTTTGCTTCACACACATAGTGACATACCGAGGAGCCAATCTGCAGTGTTGCCAACTGTGGCATCATGCCGTACTGGACGGCAGCTGGATTATCACTGGACATGATCATCGAGACGCCACGTGGCTGTACCGGCGTCACACCATCCGTCTTGTACGGTGTACCCACGCTCAGATGCGATGCGGGAACCTGAACGTATTGCTACAAGAAGACAATACAATAATTCCACATTACAGATGTGTTTTTTGGAGAAAAATTTCACCCTCATCACAGGCCATACCTGCTCCTCGACCGGGGCAATCGCCTGTGTCATCATATAGCTTGGCACCCACTGGGAACCGGGCACGGCATAACCTCCGACCTGCGGTGTACTGAACCCTCTGTACGGCATGTTGATGTGCGTACCGACATTTACACCGATACCGTTCTGCTGCATGTTCGGATCGTAGGTAACCGGGATACCTTCGGCCCCTTCGCGCCAGGTTCGCGTGTTCGGATCCGGGCTCTTGAACGGGTTCTTCTTCTTCGAGCCACCGTCGGCAAACTTCACTAGCAGCGGTTCCTTGGCGCCCGGCAACTGTGTACCGTTGAAAATCTGAATAATCTGTTCACACTTGTCCCGTGACTCCATTCGTGCAAAACCGACACCTGGAATGGGTGAAGAAGACACGACACATGGTTAGTGATTTTCACGTGACATCCACAGCACTTTCGCTAACCTTTCGACTGTGCATTCTGATCGCGCAGAATTCGGGTCGAGATGACCTGGCCGTACTTGGACAGCAGATTTTCAACGTCCGTCTCTTTGTAGTTCAAGGGAAGATTCGCGATGTACAGATTGGTAGGATCCTGTTCCTGTTGCTGCTCAGCCGGCACCACCATCGCGGGGTCCAGCGATTCCGTGCGTGAAGATGCGTCATATCGAATCGAGAGCAGTTTGCGTGTTTGGCGTTGAAGTGTGTTTGTGTGTTGTTGTTGTTTTATTTAACACCGCGTATAAGTGTGTACATTGAAAATAGAAGGATTGTTTTTTTTTGTTGGATGTGTTTTTTTCCCGTTTAAGAAGGAAAATTTGTTTTTTTTTTGCGCATTACACCACAAACATAAACAACGAAAGGGAAGAGAAGAAAATTCATTAGTTCGGTTTTCAGTTGGCCGCGTGCCTGCGCGAAGCTCTCTCTCTCTTTCGTTTGCGTAAAAAAACGCAATCTGCTGTTTCTCGTTTCTTGTTTTGAAGGAGGCGAATGGTCTTTTTTTACTATTACTGGTCTGATTTGATATAAAGTTTAATATAAGAGTAGAGGGGCAGGGGGTTGGTGGGCTAGGGGGATGGCGCATTATGGACGGACAGAGAGACAGTAGAAAGTATGTGACTGAGACGAGAGCACACATGGTTTGAAACACACAAATATATGGTCGCCGATGAAAAGATGCGATGGTATGATGAATGCTTACGAGGAAGAGTTTGAAACAATTTTCCTTAAAACTTTCTCTTATGTTTTTATTTACTGTGGTCGTTCATCAAACGCGACAGGCAAGGTTAGAGAAGGTTACACTTCGTTCGTTTGCTTAGCACTAAGTTCGTTCCTACAGGTGATACGACATAGGAACGCATTGCGACATAGGAACCATCACTGATTCTGGTGATGGGGGCAAAAAAAAAGGTTTGTATCACACGCAATTCGTTAAGTGAATATACGCAACTTTCAACGCTTCCCACACCGAGCTTTCGTAGAAACTACCGCGCTAGCAAGCGATAGCAGCACCCAAAAACTGCCTTTGTAATGTTTGATGAACTGTCTAATGTGTGTAGTTTACGGTTGCTGCTGTTTTCAAATGAGATGAAACAAGCCGTGATGAACATTGAGACGAGAGGAATTAAGTGAAAGGTGGAACAGAGAGCCATCCGGCATCTTACAAGACACTGTATCGAAAGGTTCCTACGAAGAAGAAAAAAAAAGAAGAGAGACCGTAATATCCTAGGTACGCAGGTTGGGAAACGCTGGACAGGTCCTGTAGTATCGGAATCAGAATAGCGCGTACACTAGACCAAGACGAACTAGCCTCGAACCGAGATAAAAGGATACGATAATTCTCCTGATGCCTACGCTTACGCTTCGAAAATGTATACTTTCTTAATTGATAATATGGTGTATGATTGGCCGGCTCACTATGCACGTTTTTTTTTGTTTGTGTTTTGGTAGATGGTAAATATATGGATAGCAAACAAGATGCCGCTAGAGCTAGCTAGTTTACAAAAGTTTATTTGGTTAAGTTAAAGATATTAAAAAAAAAACAACGAGGGCATTATTATACAGAGAGTATTTGTGTGTGAGAGAGATAAGAAAATAGTATTCACTATACAACAGTTTATTTACGATGTAGCAAAGTTCTTTCGCTCGTACTGCTCTCTCTTTCTCTCTCTCTAGGTTTAGCGTAACCATTACTGCAAAGGACTAGCTTTAGTAAACGAATTGGATCAAAGTTTTGCTATTAATCAATTCTCAAGTGGATTAAAATTCTAATTTAAGAAAACACAACACAAAGTACTAGGAAACTTTAAAAAATGGAATAAAATGGAAAAAAACACATGACTAAAGCTATTCAAACCACTACAGTTGTAATGGGCCTACTGGCAAGGTGAAGGCCACAGGACGATTATGTGACGTTAACTTCTTCCATTTGTACATCATTTCGCGAAAAAGAGAGAGATACAACAAGGAAAAATATCGAGCGTACGGAAGAGCGATCGAATTTTTAAAATTTGCCTGTTATCCACATAAATGTGTGTTGTACATTGACGGATTAGCGCGCGATTACACATTGAGCACATGGCTGTACCATGGTACGGGTTACGATGCAATTTATGTTTCGGCATGTTTCGAGAGGCACAAGAGAGAAAGGGAATTTTGTACATACATTTATATGAGCTGTGATTTACATGAAGTTAGCATTCGATTAGATTGGTTAATACTGTGTAATTTTCTGTGTTGCATACTTTATGTTTGTTTCTCTCACTTTTTGTTTTCGTTTGGTAAGGTGGGAGAAGTTTTAGTAAGATAGTAGCAATAATAATAGACAGCCACTTAGTATATGGCAGACTGTACACAGACGTATATGTAGATTGTTTACTTTTTTGGGTTTTACTTAAGAGCTGGAATTTACTGTTTTGCTCTGTATATGTACACAAGCAAATTTGTCGCATAGGAGCAGTCTGAGTTTTTTGGGAAAACTGGGAAAACTTGCTTTTCCATTACACAACCTAATCACGGCCCTTTTCTGACACAAAATAAAAAAAAAATACGGGATACGAAACTAGACTAGACTAGAGAGCTGATGGTATACTATAGAGCTAGAGTAGAGTAGAAAAGCGTCATCGGTAGATACTACACGACCTATGGGAAAGCGTTGAAAAACCAGGGAACACACAACCAACAAACGGCAAACTGGGAATGAAAACTGGAGAAAACGCGTACGGAGCAGAAGTTTACACTGTACTTAGTACTATACACTAGTGAACGAACGGATTGAAACACACTCTTTTATAGTACTACTGCTGCACAGGGATTGGTCTACTGACTTTGCACGAGGAAAAGGAAAGAACGACAAGGTGGAAAGAAAAAGGATACGATTGTACGTTTCATGAAAACCAATAAAAAAAAAGAAAGGGATTTTTCACATCAAAATGGTAATAAGATTTCATTTCATCACTTTTTGACAATCGTTGTTTTAGTACAACGGGAAGAAGGAAAAAAAAACACACACACACCTATAGGCCATTTCCCCTATTAACGGTCATCAAACCGGCACCATTTCATGTGTTTTCGTGTTTCGACTAAAAGCGGTAAATGATGGGAAATAAGGTATCAAATGGAGCTACAGTTTAATCCAACAGCTTAAGGACAGGGCTAACGTGTTGACAAACCGATTTCCGGTTTTACTACCCCTTCGCCCTACATCTTTGCGCACCCTTCTTGCGTGTGTGTGTGTGTGTGTGTATGTCCACCATTGTTGTCAAGGAACGGTAAAATTGATAAATAAACCGGTCATGATGTAAAATGGGGAGAAAAAAATCAAGTAGCAAAAGGGCGTTTGGTGTTTAAGCATGATCCCTGACACCCCGAAGGTTCCAGGCGTTATCCTGTAAACCGGGCATTAAATAAACCTCGGTACATCGGAATCGGTAGGAGAAACATGACACAATGAACAAAACGGTAGTGTTCGTCTGCAGTTTATTGCCATCTACTACCATTTACACACTACACCCATGTCCGGTAAAGCTCATTTGGCCAGCGCGTTGTAAAATGGGTAGAGGTTACACAATAAATGGGAAAACCTTCAGGAAAATCGTCGGTGGAAAATAACACCCCACCCACCACCGGCCGGTGGGGCAAAGATGCAAATCGTGTAATTTTTTATCGTTTCTCGTAAAATGATTACGACTGGGGCAGGTTAAACGCGTCCCGTCCCTGGACCGGTTTTTCATAAATCTTGTCCAGCTTTTTTGTGAAACTTTTTGTGTGCATTATTCTGTAGCGTAATGTGTTTTGTTTTCCAACAAAGAATATCTCAGTGCACTTCACCTCGCAGACGCGGTGAAAATTATTTTAAAATAAAAGACTTTTAATGGCCATTTACTTCAAAAAGAACGAGTTTAACAATAAGTTTTTTTTTGCGTCGGTAAATTAAAGACAATGTGGCGCACGAAAAGTAGAGGATAAGGAATTGCAGCATTACTAGTCGACATCAGTAACAATAATCTACTGTAGTATACAAATTGGTAGCTTTAGCACACAACAGAAGAAGATGAGGGAAACAATAGACAGACTACAGCGGATTGGCGACGGTGGTTGTGGAAATCTGGACCAGTAGCAAAATGTACGGGAACTCGTAGAGCCTGACAAACAACACTACTAATGAGATCCTGTAATATTGGACAGGGAGTTGCAGGTTTCTGGAACACTATTAACAAGATGTAGTAACGAAAAAAAAACAGAAAACAAACAAACACTATCTCTGTCCGCTAGTCAACACCAGTCGCTGCTCCCACTAGTGGACGGGAGTAGCTACTAAGATTATATGAATCGCATTGGAACAACAATTCAAATTCAATTCTAGGCACTAGGATTACTATAGTGTCAGAGCTAACAGGGAATCGCTCGACAAATCGACTATGCAACAAACGGAAACGATGGGTGAGGGGGGCTGGGTGGAAACATGGGTGGTGGAAAGGCGATTGGGGATGGAGGGGTGAATAATAAGGTGTAACTGATGTAACTCTCTATTCTAGGGGGTTCGGGGGTGGATTTGTTTTTTCTCGTTTCTATCAAGCAAACACACACACAGACACACGCGCACACAAGACAGCATCGCTGAGAGAGATACAGCTGAAGCCGCGGCTTCTTCTCCTGCTATCTTGCCCATATACATCTGACAGATAAAGTCTTTGACAGGTAGTTTAAAATAGTACCGTAGATTCGTGTGAAGTGTTTATCAAACTCTGTACGTCCTCTGTATTACTGTTTTTTTACTTTAAGATTGTCCGAGCTTTTCAGTACCAACAAAAAAAAACCTCAAAAACGTCTTGTAGGCGGCAGAATGGAATGAAAGAATATCGAACAAAAAAAAAAGCCAAAGATAAAGTTTGAAGAAAATTTAAAACTAGCACTAATTCAAACCAAAAAAAAAGAAGGAAAAACACAACGAAACAATCTACATAATGGTTAACCGGTTTGGAGTATGTTGTTAGCATTGTGAGGGATGAAAAGAAACAAACATTGTGAGGTTGGGACCATTGCTGTTAAATGAACGAGTATAAAACATATTCACAATGAGCGCATTTTACTAGCATTATCACCAACATGCCTGATCAAGTGGCATATGTGTTTTTTTTTTTGTTAGTATTAGATCAAATTGGAACAAGGAGGGCATACTCAATTACTTCGATTTTGGTTACTCAAATTCCAGTCCCAAAAAGGGGGGGAGAGGTAATAGTTGTGGCTGTTAGTAGGTGCATATGACATGTTGAAGGTTTTGTGCCAATTCACATAATTTTTACAAATAGCATTACAATGTCGGTTTTATCGTTGGATGGATTTGTGTATGTAATTTCGTAATTCTGTGTGTGTTTGGGTGGTTTGTGTATTTTTTTTGTTTCTCCTAAAATGTGTTTTGCTTGTTTTGCTTGTTTTGATTTATGCAATGAAGTGAACATTCTTCGAATAGAAACGATAAAGCCGAAAGGATAGATCGGGAAAAGCACGCTGGAAACAGTTTTCCATTGCTTCTTATTGAACTGGTTTAATAGGAATACATATTTAAAAAAAAAAGGTTCATGAACTTTGACCCCATTCGATGCCAACCCTTCTGACGGGCGCGTTGTGTGCATTGAAATTTCATTGAAGTGTAATATTAATTATTAACTCGTTTAAACTTCTTTGCTTTCTTCGTCGTGCTCTACTACACACACACACACCGTCTGAGTGTGGCCACTTGCAATGGAAAAAAAGAAGGAAAGCTTCAAGAGGAAACAGAGAAAACAAGATGGAGCATTTTCATCGCCTAGGAGAAATTGGTTAAACATAATCAACGGAAAGCCTTTCCGGCTTTATACGTGCAATGGTTTCGCTTCACCGTAGTTCACCGCTTTCCCGTCAAAAGGAACAAGTTTGCTTGGGTGGTGTAAGTATGTTTATAACAAAAAAATACAACCGAAAACAACAACAACAACAACAACGATACAAGGATCAGAACCGGAAGTTCCCTTCGGGTGTGTAGGGTACGCAAAACGTGGGGAAAACTTTTTCTCTGCCTTTAACAACCGTGTTTGTTAAGGACGTTCGTCGTTTTTTGTTGTTGCTTGTGTCTTATTGAAACTTTTCCAAATCACGGCTAGTCGGGCCAGGGGTGTTTATTTTTTTGCTTAACTCAGCTCAGCTGTGAGATTTTTTTTTTCCACAAAGGATAATTTTTTGTCGTTGTTGCAGTTGTTGTACCCACTCAAAGCAATGAGAGTGAAAATTAGCTTACAAATAAAGCATTCAAATCCATTTGAGACTGTGGGATTCATTTCTGTCGGCAACTTCTTTACTGGAAGGGACTTTGTTTTTGTTACTCTTTGATTTGCTGTGTGGAATGTGAATGCCAAAGCTGTAATGTCCGTTCAGGAATGATGCGGAACAGATAGCAAAAAATCGTCAGCAAACATATTTGTATAAAAAGAGAAGGTATTTAAGAATATCCAACAATTTTTTAAACTTTCCAACATGCTTTCTGAAATAAATGCGGAGAAAAGATTGCGAGTTTGATGCTAAATGTGTGACAAAATATACAAGCGAAAAATATGGTTTTCTTCGCTTTAAATAAAAAAAGGTTTATTTTTGTGAAGGTAACCGTTCTGATTGGTTTAATTTTGCTTCAATAACACGCATATGACCGTGTTTCGCGAATTGGATTTAACGACAAAAAAACGAAAAAGTCATTAAATTTGTATATGAAATAAGAAGCAACGAAACAATAGAAAACAAAGAAGAAATTTAAGATAAAATTTTAAACAAACAAAACTATACTATTAAACCAAAGAAACGATGGAAAATTATGGAAGGCAAAGAAAACAAAGCAATACAAAACAAGGTTTTGAAGGAGGAACAAAATTTGAAAAACTCGTTACAAGATATTTGGTCGTTCGTTGCTGTGGTTCATGTTAATTACTACTCGCTTTGGCTTCCCTGTTTAGTCAAAAGTCAAAACGTCCTTTAGTCTAATGCCATGACATTTCCATGGTTTTTGTGATGTAAGAGTGTGTATGTGGGTGTGGGAATTTTTTTTTTGCTTCTGTCTGTCGAGTTGGGGGTAAGTTTGATGTGGTTTCTCTAAACCGTCCGTTACTGGTTAGACGTGTTATGGAGTTGGTTTTTCATTTCCGTAGTTGTGTGTGTATGTTTTTGTTTAGCTAGAGAAACGGGTTGTCTTCTAACAAGAGAGTAAAAAGGTACGGGGGGAAGTGTAAGTATTACTTGCATGCAAACAAACGTACAATGGCCGGCCTATGTAGCACCCAGATACCCACTTTGGCCATCTGAGCTTGGATGCCCTTCGCTTGAAGCCCTTTGACGGCACCCTCGGCACACGATGGCGACTCGAAGTCAACAAATCCGTATCCTAGTTGATGTTGGAGAATGAGAAAAAAAACGGGAGAGAAGAAAAAAACAGTGTGTGCGAAATGGGAAGAGAGAGAGAGAATGAGAACGGAAGGAAAAATTAATGAAAATCATCGATCTGGTTGTCATGTTTTGGGGTGGAGGGCGAGAAGCCATATTGTTGCAAATTGGTTGGCAGTATGTTAGCGTTGATGGTTGAAGCTAAATTGCTTGTTTCTTGTTTAATCCTTTGTACCGTTAGTTAACAAATGAAGATCAAAAACATTAACGAACATTAATCTTCTGGCTGCTTGCGACATGGAGTCTTACCTTTACACTTGTTTGTTGTTTTATCTAATATTGCCTTTGTAGAGATGATGTTACCATACCTGGAAGAGAAGGAAATAAAATGTATAAATTGTTTGTTAATTATTTGTGACGGATGAATGAGTTCACTTTCCATCAATTCAATCAAATACTGCCCAAATCGTAACGACTATTTCGAACAATTAGCTAACAGTGATATTTTAACAATCCTTTATATTCATAAATCATAAATAAAATTTTCAACGTTTTTTTTTAACTCATATAACACCATATTGGTTCGACCATTTCCAGTCCCCCGTTGCTAAAAATATTTATCCCCAGAAGAAGTTGCTCGTGCATTTATCGAATAACGATAGGGACAATAATTAATGGCAAACAGTTTTCTGCTCTGTGTCCTCCTACTTTCCTCCACAATACATCATTATCGTTCACCATTAGCTCGATACTTTCCACAGGGAATTGGGCCACGCGTACTGTACCGTGAGCAAAGGAGCTTTAATTTTTATGCCTGTTTTCGACAAAAAGACTGACTGGACACGTTTTTGTGTGCTTCGGAGAAGAGAAAAAAAAAGTATTGCAAAATAAATACATCGAAAATCTCGGAAAATTGTATGTGACAAAAAAGTAATGCACGGAACCATAACACGTGAGGTGTTTCAGTGGCTATTGGGGTGGGAAAAAAGCGGGAAAAACAAAACAGCAAAACATGGAGGATAAAACCAACACACAGGAAGCAAAAATATGAAACAGGATCAAGGAAGCACGCTTTGCTGAAATGGAAGTAGAAAAATCAACGAGGGGTAACAAAATGAATGGGAAATTAATTTTGGAGCGATGTACTTGAAAGTGTAAACAATTTCCGGTAGCAAAATTCCTGGCACAAGCTGACCGCTGGCTGTATCGTGCGTCAGAGGTAGGTAGCGGGTAGTGTTTTTCTCTCGCCAGCGACCACTATATGGGGAAACTCGTTAGCGTACTCTACCCTTCCCGCACCCAACTTCCCCAGTTTTCCACTCGCCTTTTCCTTTAAGGGTGCTATAAACAATTGCACCGGCGTGGAACGGTAAGCCGAACGCTGGCTGGTACCCGAAAGAGGTTTGATAATTAAGCGTATCCTATTTCGAACCAAAAGCGACGAATCGGTGCACTGGTGCCCGTGCTTAAGGGAGCATAAACACTCGCCAACACATTATCATTGTTTCGGTTGCTAAAATAGAGAAGGCACGAAAAAAAGGACATAGCACAATGGTGATATGAAACCCGACCGGACGTCGAACAAAGTGCAGAAGTGCACCAGTGCATTAGTGAAACGAAAGAACAAAATGGATGAAAACATCATAAAAAAATCACAAAGAAAAAACTAAACGCGACCAGACCGTTCTGCGCATAATGAAAACGAAATAAAAAAAAACACCTAACGTAGTAGTAAGCTCAGTTGAAAAATAATGCAAATTAGCGAGCAAACTGTACAGCAGAACAAAACAATAAACAATTCAACATAATCGTACCTAGCAACTCCCACCCTGCTCTGTAGGTAGTCGTATGACTAACGATGGGTAGAAGAGAAAAAAAAGGAATCCAGTGACTAATGAAAGGATGATACCGTCCAAAGACGTTGATTCATCTCACCTTTGACCTTCTGAGTGGGAATGCTTTCTCAGGTCTACAAGCCGGTATACGAAGGCGTTGGAAACTTGTGAAGGTTTAGGATAGGTTCTTTTTTTTATAAAAAACGATAAATCATGCTGTTTTTTAATATACAATTTTTTATTTTTAATATTCATACGATGTTTCCATTTTGAAACGACTCTTGATAGCTATTAGAAAAACGCCTAAATGTAGGCGAATAAAATACAAATTAGTCAATATGATTATGTCAGGCCGGTGGTGTATGTGATAAACGGCGCCGGCCCACACGGCAGGACTGGGGTTCAAATCCCATCCGGACTATTCCCCCGTAGCAAGGACTGGCTATCCAACTTAAGGACTGACTGTCTGGTAAAAATACCTACCTAGGCTAGAACTGTCCTACGGGAGGAGAGATCTTCGTACTCCGACGATATGGGTTTTGTTATGAAAATTTACCTTTACAAGTTTGTTTTTAGACAATTGTTATTAAGAATGATTTGCAATAGATTTAGAAAATTGAAAACATTCTACTTCCAACACAGATAAAAGTTAATTTTGTATCACTTGGTCACATAACGTGTCACTCTCAACCTAACCAAGGATCAATCGCACCAAAGTATTCCAAATTTATACATCCATCAGCTGCCATTACTGAGACTTATTTATTGATCTGTTTTGTAACGCGTGTAGGACGTACAAGTTATTGGTTTCGCATGACACCGCACTACGCACCCGGTAATGGGTCGTGGGTTGCGTACGGCAATCGAACCAAAGGACTCAAAATGGAGCGAATGACGAGTGCCAACTAGCTAATTATAGCCATCACATTCTGTGGCTTCCTGGAAGGTCCAGCTTCGTACACGTGTAGGAAGCCATCTTGTCATCAAAAGGCTATCATTATTTAGCGAAGCAGCACATCTTCTCGCATCATCAACATCCGCCACCTTGTGAAAGTTCATTTTCGATCGTTCAGCGCAAGTGACAACACCAAATAGAGGCGGAAGTGATGCTCTTAGTATGCGTGTGATTGATCTGACATTAGAAAAAAAAATCTCCACAAGACGTGACCATATGGATTTCATCGAGCTTTTTCTTCTGCTACTTTTATGGTTTGCATTTCATATGAAGAATAAATTTCAAAGCATTTGAATAAAATCACACCAATATATGCTGGATTCTGTGATGTCGTTGTTCCGGTAACATGTATAAACAGTAGTAATCATTGCTCACTTATCATCGTGCCAGGTCCGTTTCCGCCTGTTCAAAGAACCCAATTTATCTTGCTCCTAGGTAATAGCTCTCAGCTATTAAGAATCCTTATTCGATGCCTCCCATCATCGAACATTCCCATAACAATATGCTACGGAGCATAATAATGGAGTTTTACCAAATTAATACCGCCACCATAATGGCTACAGTCGGGGTGGGGCGTTGGGAGGGGCGTGCGTGAGTTGACTTTTTGAGCAAAACAAAAGCCGCACAAGAATATTAGCACACAGCGGCAAAAGCACATAACTGCACAAGGGATGATAAGGCCATCAATAAAAATCGAGATTCCCTGCAGAATATTAAGACCATCTTCCAGGAACAAATAGATAAAAATGGCAAAAAGATCCTTCATTGAACGATTTTTAGTGATTTTTCACGGTTTATTTGATCGGGGCAGGGAAACATAATTCTCGCAACAACGACGAAACATCACGAATTCCTCCTAACTACGTGTGGATGGGAGCGCGCGCGTGTGTGTGTGAAATATCGATGAGATTTCCAGTCACCTTCCAAGGAAGCGGACACTTTCACACTCTCCGGACAACACAGGAAAGACGACGTTACGCACACATTTTTTTGTTCATCCCTTTTTCCTTTTTTGGTCTAACTTTTTCGACAAAACCGCACCAATTTTTCGCCTTCGGGGTTTTTTTCTGACAAGAGTATCGGAATATATTGTGCCCTTGTGAAATGCAAGCGAGAGCATCCTACAGTGAGCAGTCGAAACCGATTCAACCGAAACGTAGCAGCAGCAACAACATCAACCATGGCATAATTTCCATGCTTCGCATGAATAAAAGATTGATTGTGGGATTTGTGGGCATTCAGTCGCTCATACAGAGGCTTTCCACCCACAGCTGGAGGATGGTGTTGGTATCGGGAAAAACCGGGCGCTGTATCCTTGTTGTGTCGGGGTTGCCTCTCATTACTGTAACGGAACGAAGGTTTCAGACGAACGGGGCCAAATATTAACGACCAAAATGGTGAAGGGGGAAAGAGTTTCCCGCTGGGGATGGGAAGAAAACTCATTTAGAGTTATTGTTCCAAACCGGTGCGGGGAACGAGCGAGAAGGAGGAGTACTGAGCCTGTTCAGTGCTGCCAGATTTGGTGCCGGAAATCCGTACCATTCGAACCCTAACCAAGGAGCAGGAAGGAGCACCGAAATGGCTGGTGGTGCAATCTCATGCGATGTATATTGTTTGGGAAGGTTTTGCGGACAGTATCACGCACCCATTAGCGATGGTAAGCGTCATCGATGGTTAGGCGGCTCGTAAAGTGCGGCAGGATTGATGACATTTATGCGCAATCATTCGAGAAGCGTAAGCTTTTGTTGGTGAACTTCTGGACATTAGTGGAGTTGCACGATGTGGAGACGAAATAGGATATTCATTGTCTATTTTGGCAGTAGCGAAAAACCACACTGGTCACAAACCTCGATGTTAATACTAGTGACAGTGGTTTTTTTGGTTGCGATATTAAAATAGCTTGGGGGATTCATGATTTTGGTTTTGTGATGCTTCGATAGTGAAAGGTATTAAGTAGTCACTTACATCGCCAACTATATCATTTGGTTTGGGAAGATTTATATATTGCAACCTGGATATTACTCATGAATTGTATTGATAAAGCTCTTTTTATGAAATTGATTTCTATAAATAACCATAAGACATCATCCCAAAGAAGATATATTTAAAACAATCAGGTTGGCTCCCCACGAATTGTATAGTGTTTCCCACAACTCTCCTCAGGATATCCCCAATGTCCGGTGCTTATTAATACACCCGGGAGAGTGAGAAATGTCTCCCACACACCCAGTTGTAATCTCTTTTTAATATGGTTTAACACAAAAAAAGAGACTGACGCAACCACGTCCAAAATATGAATTACCTACCTCGGCCAAACATGCTAATCACATCAGATCACGCCCTTCAGACTTCATACGCGATTGTTGACATCATTTGCAAGGATTTGTCCACAGTTACCCACAGATTGCTAGTGTCACCCACCCATGCCTTTACATGCTTCTGTTCGTCCCTACTTACTGTGCACACATGTTGACAAGATCCTTGTCGGTCGTGCCCTGTTGCAGGCCGCGAATGTAGAGGTTCGTTTTGGACAGCTGCTCCGTCTGCTGTGGCGTGTTGCTGGGACCCATCGTGTTGTTTGTGTTGGTCGTGTTGCTCAGGCTCGTGCTCAGGGTGCCGCTCTGCGAACCAGTGTTGGACGAGCTGCTCGAGTTCGTGTTGCTGGGCGACGCTGCTGTCGGCACACGCTGTCCGTACTGGAAAGCAAAGAGAAAACGGTACGTCTTTCAGCATTAGATGAACCACATTGGGGGCATTTTAAAAATAGCTTTCGAAGAAATTGCAAAACAAGGCAATGTTACACAAATTGCATAATATCTTGAATTCTTCAATTTTTTTTCAAGAAATTAATTGAGTAAATTTATAATGAAAAAATTCGACAAAAAAAATTGAAGAAAATATACAAATATTTCTTGGGAGACATAATCTTAAACATAACAGAAAACGGTGATGAAGTCCATTCAATCTTCGTCCTTACAGATTTTACGGTATTTATATTCATACAAACTGGAACACTCCCGGGAATAACTGCTGACTTCCATCCCAAAAAACCTTCCTCAAGCATATTGTATTGCTGAAAAAAAAAACAATGACTACAAAATCACTTGAGCCAAAGGACATGCCGAAACCGCCAGGAAGTACCCGAACGAAGGATTAATAACGAACGGGGCGTGAATAGTGGAAACGAAAACTAATGAATCTTGCATCAGTTGTTATTGTGCTTTGAAGTGTTCGCAACGACCAACACAACGGCGCGCCTTACTTTCGCTGCCGGATATGCACACCCAGGCTATACCAACGCCGTCGAAGATCAGACGCTTCCCGGGAAATGCCTGAAATGGAGTGGTTTTTTTTTTTATTTTGGAAATTGGTACCACAACCAGACACGAGGAAGGAAATAAACAGCAACGAAACACGCCTTCGGGAAATGTGCAAAACGGGCCCAGGATGTCTCAACACACCGTGCTTCCGCTTTCGTTCTGCCGGTGTTTCCTGCCCCACAAGCAGTTCTTGATTAATTCGAAAATTTTAATAAAACATTTTTTCGCTCCAGCGCCTCTTTCTTATTTCGGTACGGCGAAGGAAAAACAAAAAAAAGGGAAGAGGTTTGGGGGATCCTTTTGGAAAATCGAATTTCCACGAATTTTGCTTCAGGCTGGCTCTTAACGTTGTGTAAAGCAGGACGTGCTGATATGGAAAGCAACTGGGAACCAACTTTGAAACTTACAAATTCCCACACACACACACATCTGCATAGCCACACACACACACACATACACGTGCAAAGTTTAAACCCCAAGCACATAGGCATATCGGGTTGGTGGAGTAACTTTCCACGGAAACTTTCGGTGGAAAAAAAAAACAAAATGGAAGTAAAATTGCAAGAATGTTTTGTAAAGAGAAAAACAGCGAAAGAATAACATCAAATAATATACATTTTTGTGCCCTCTTTCAACCGGATTCCTGGTGCTTTAGGGAGCTGGAAGGGATGCGGTGGGGTGGATTTTTTTTGCCAGATAAATATAAGAACCAATACAACAAAAAAGGGTCATCTGCTTTATTTTCCTTCTTGTTTGCTGCAAGCGATGTGATATGTGAGCCGAATGGTCGCGTCGTTTTTGGCGCTCAGGATATGCGCATACACAAGATGTTGTGTGCTGCTGCCCCGGCTAGGACGACACTTTTCTTTTATCCCAAAAATCAGCACAGAAAGTTCGGTTTTAGTTATGTTTGAACAAAAAAAAAAGTGTTCGATTTTTCCTGCTGTCGCTCAAAAGTGGTTTCGAACCGATCCTTAACGTACCACCGGACCCTCCCAATGACACCTCTACACTATCGTGTTTCGTTGTCTGGTACGCTGCGCTTTACTCCCTAGAATAGGATGTGGAATGTTTGAAAACTTCCTCGACGGCTTCACCTTCACAGCGCTTAAGGCAACGCCTGTTGTAGCGGGATTCGCCCGGCAAAAGATTCTTCGTATGCGCTCTGGCCAAATGCGCTTGAATCCCTTCATCAGTATGCAGTATGCGACGATCGCTGAGCACCGCTCGAACGCGAAGGAATTTGTTCCACATCGCTAGTAGATGCCAAAATATTTATTCGATTGTATTTGTCCTCATCGACCATACGGTTTCACCCATGTCAATGTGACGCTAAGATGGTACATGTGGAACGATTTACTTAAACCAGGTGTGCGTTAGTAGTATTTCCCATGAGCTTTTGGTGTAACATTTGAATAGAGTGACGCATTGTGCAAGTGGTACTTTAGTTAGATTTCGCTGCTGGGAGTTTTAAGTTCTTACAGTCTTACAAACTTTCGCATTCTGAACCATCTAATATGTGCGTGTCGGTAAAGCTCCACCTTTGGTTTTCGCATTAAAGATATCATACAATTTAAATAATTCTGGTCACTATACATGTAAGAAACTTTTTTTAAATTGAATCTTGTTTTGTAAGGGACTTAAGACTACAACAACTTATAATAAAAATAATTTAGAGTTCATTAAATAATAATCAACACGCCTTGTTGAAGATATAAAATCTCTACTAACTCGTAAATGATGCTTGTTTTGCAATTGCTTCATTTTTATGGAGTACAAACTTCTTTAAGAAGCAAGAGCAATTGTGTAGGCGGTCACATCGAAGTGCGAAAATCTCAAGCACACATTTCCTTTTCAATTTTCCGTCCTGTCAGTTGCTGTCATCTCAAAGGTCAAATCGTTTCGTATTGTGTTGTCTCCATTCATCTACTATGAACTGAACTATGTGCACGAACTTAAATAATTCTATTGAATGATGAAAAATTGCTTTGGGGTGCGAAGAAGATGATTTACAATTGTAGAAGACTATTAGTGTGTGCCTAGTAAAATAAAAACATTAGTTGATTGGTATCACTCCACATGAAATGAATAATATTTCGTAAAA